>NC_136271.1:95198016-95305516 GCF_964187855.1 Myxine glutinosa
TTACATTTTAACACCCCTTGCATTGATAAACATTACATTTTCAACATGTGATATTCCTACTTGGAATAGTGACATTTATTTGCCTACATGACATACAATTACCTGCTGATATTAATACAGCATGAGTGAAAAAAAAAAAAAATGTATCACAACTACACTCATGATCAGGGGATTGAGTTCAACCCCGGGAGATAGGGGGATCAGGGTAAGACAAATAATCTGATTATGTTACATATTAAGGGATTTTCTTTATTTACCTTTTAGGAAGCTTGTTAGTTTGGTATATAATGTTAAATGTCATCGACATATAACTATGTCATAGATATGAATATATACAAGGAGTAGCAGACTTGTTTGTTGGTTTAGTAGTTATATTGGCAATTGTTTTAGTGGTGGCTTGCTTGAAAGCCTTAGTGACGGTGTGTTTGAATAAGGTAACCAACAACACGATGATAACACATGAAGTGACAAATGAGGAAAGAAATGTGGAACCAGAAAAGGAAGACTTTTATGGCGACATAAACAGTAGAATTAAGATAATGGCATAACGACAATGTTATGAGTTGTGTCAATTACAATATCAATGAACTCATATCACCACGAGTGACACACTGTTAAAAAAAAAAAGAAAAAAAAGAAAAAAAAAAAAAGAGGGAAATGAAAAAGTGGAGAGGAATTATGGTAATAATACATTATGCTTAATTTGTTGGTTTGGGAAAATTGTTGTTGGGAATTAGGTATTCCCGTTTGTGATTGTAATCATATACAATGCTATTCTTAGTTTAGTAATAAAATACATACCTGATTGAATATTAATTTGTGTGACGCATATAAATGAATATAACTTTTTGTGTTAAGGAAAAACAACAAATTGTTGAATGTGAAACTGTCGGAAGATATACATGATTATGCTGATTTCATGGTAAGATGTACCCTATCTGATTCAGTGTGTGCGGAAAGCAGATTCAGATATGACTGAGCATAAGGATAAGACGAGATCACATTTTGGAGGGATTGCTAACGGAATTGGGAAGAAGAAAGAAAGAAAATTTGTGGCTAAAAAATGAAGTTAATCGTGGCATACACCCTCTTTCTCAAAGAATGATGAAGACATTCTCCCGTGTAACTTGGAGATGAATGCTTACCTTCACCAAGGAAATTTATGTGACCATTTGCCTGGATCACACTGCAACATATGAAAGAAAGGCGATCACTTACTCTTGTTCGAAGACTTCGAACATTCACCACATCAGAAGTTGCAGGACAACGACATTTTACCTGCAACCTCTGTGAAATGCGGGGACATATGTTATTACTTCACCAACGTCCGGGGAACCAGCATGGAGCTGCAAAAAACGGCTGTGCCCTTGTCACAACAGCTGTGCACGATTCTGCTGGTTGCTCCTGGTAAGGACCATGAATGACCTGAACACCATGGTCCCAACATCAGTGTGGATGCATCCGGCATCCCTGTTCCACATCTTGCTGGCCAATCAACGTCACACCAATACTTGCTGCCCACTCACAATGAGGGAAGAGGCAAGTCGACTACAACTGGGTGAAGGCCTTGTTCAAGGAATCATTATGGTTCACAGCAAAAAAAAGTGGCAAGAATGCTACATGGAGAGAAGGGTCAGTCTATGACTCCGCAGTGCTACCACAACAGCGAAATCCTACACGAAGTAGTGCAGGAGCTATGAAGACATTAGGAGAAAATGTTTCATACCTGGATTCAAACACAAGTGATCAGCCCTTCCTTTCAAACAAAGTTAACATTTGTGTGGAGGCAAACGTTTTTTGCCAGATGGTGCAGATGCTTTACAAAACTTGAAAATGAAGTGAAATTGTTGTATCTTGGTGATGGTGAAGTGTTGTTTTGAAAATATATTTGTGATGCAAATGCAATAGATTGAACAATATGGAAGGAGTCAATGACCAACGAAATGTTTTGTGATTCTTGCAGGATGATGGTGTATGCCTAAGGGAATTTGATTACCAAAGTGATTGATTATTTACTTATACTTGTAATGATGTTTACTAGTAGTGATTGATTGTTTACTTATATTGATGTTTAGATTAATGGTTAATATAAACAAAAACAAAAAGATGAGGGAATTGTGGAAGTGTAACTCAGTGTAACGTATTGATTGGCCCTGGTAACTCATTGATTAAATCTGGTAACGAAGCAGAATGTGCATGAACATGATAATCCTTTGGAAACACCTGGTCAAGGCCCCAGGCTAGAGCACCCCCCCTGCTGTGTAAATGGAAATCACAGCAGGAGGGGAGCGAGCTGATGCCAGGACTCGGTGCGATGCATGACCTCGGGACATTAGCGGAGAGGAGATTAAGTCCAGTTTGGCGATATAACGAGAGCAAACGTTGAGTAAAGTAGACTTGTCCTCAGAAGCCCTGCCCGACGGAACGATGGAATGAACGAGTACTTGCTACGTGAAGCACTGACCGAACGGGAGTGTCGGATGAACGAGAAGGACCAGCGAAAAGAGTTAACCTGATCCATTATATTATGCGGTATCATTTTGGTAATTGGATGAAGTGAATACAGTTTAATAAACTAGACCTTTTGTAACCTGTGTCCGGTCATTGGAGTCCTGTGAGTCCCCCAGTACAAATTCCCTGACAAGTGCAATAAGAAAATTCAGTTATTCCCAAAAATAGAACAAAAACATGTGAATTTGTTCTCTAATCGAGTGTAATGAAAATAGGATTGGTGTGAATAATGTGATAGACCATCTGTAATAATAAACCTCTCTCCTTTCCTCTACCCTCCCTTCCCTTCCCCCCATCACCTCCCCCTCCCCAAGTAGTAGAGAAATGTTGGTTTTGAGATGACCGCCCAACAGTGAACGAGCGAGGGTGGGTTTCTCAGAACCAACATTTCTCTGCTACTGTTACCTTTTACGTTATTGTTCCCATTGAGGACCAATCACGATGCAAGCTCGTCCAAAGGTATATATCTGGCCATGCTGTGCAGAATTGCATTTTTTATCACGGGTTCCTTTGTGTAGAGGAAATATGGAGTGTTGTTATCTTCATACCTGTGAAGGAGTGGGAACGTGGGAGACAGGCAATGGGTTAATCTATCTATAATTCCAGTAATCTCTGTGTGAATGTCTGTGTGTCTGTGTGTGTGTGTGTTTGTCTGTGACCGCTGTTTCTCGACAACCACGGGTCCGATCTAATTGAAACTTGCCAGATATATTGCTGGGGACCTGAGGATGTGCCTTTTCAAGGTTTCATATTAATCGGAGAAGTAGTTACCGAGCTATGGCGATTTATTTACCAAACTAATCACAGAACACGTTGTTGCGTAGGCGTGGCCGATGTGAGAGCGCGTGCGCCATTACGGATAGTAATTCAATTAAAATTGCCAGATATATTGCTGGGGACCTGAGGATGTGCCTTTTCAAGGTTTCATATTAATCGGAGAAGTAGTTACCGAGCTATGGCGATTTATTTACCAAACTCGCAAGCCGTTCGCTTTGGCTTTGCGAATGGACCAAACCATTTCATGTAAATAGAGGGGGGGGGGGGGGGGTTCTGTGGTCGTTACTGCCACGTGGTTTCAAAGTTTTTTTTTGTTGTTGTTTGCACGCATGTTTTTTTGCACCCAAGTACGGGCACGCCCTAGTATAACAAATCACAAGTGGAGATTTCACTTTTTTCCCCCTTTGACTTGTGTTCACACCTTTCAACTGATAATGGAATTAGTGGAATTAGGTTCTTTTCTGAAGACACCAATAATTGACAGACAACAAAGCAACGGGTCTTGATAACACAGGCATCACACGAGGCATGTTAAAGCATTTGAGAATTTCAAAACAATCACTTTCTGGTTTGGAGCTCCATCTGTGACGGCTTAGCATTACGTTTGTCCTTCAATGGCAGATAGGTGTGGATGCAGTGCATGCAGGCTACTGTGTGGAAGTGGTGTGAGCAGGCAGCGGTGCGAGAGGGTGTGAGAAGGCAGTGGCACATCAAGACTGTGGAGAGGAAGCGTTTCGGAAGGGCTGTGGGCAGGCTGGTTTGTGCCAGCAGAGAGCAATGTGGAGGAGATCGCATTTTTGTGCAGGAAGAATTATGGGAACAAATTTTCAGGCCAAATATAATTTTCAAAAAGCCCCAGATGAGGTTGTCGTGTTTTCGACAATGTATCTCTTTGTCGCTGCTCTCATCCTGCTGTTCACCTTCCCACTTCCATCTGATTTGATGTTCACTTGGGTGATAATGTTGGCATGAGTGGCAATTAGGTGGAAAGGTGAGTGAGATTCTATATTGTGGGCTTCGCAATAATTTGATGATGTGGAAGGATCACAGGTTATGTCACGTGATGTAAAAGGTCTAAACGTCTAAAATGTATGTTCCAATATTCCATAATTAATCGATGTAGTCATGGTCCAAAAACAGGTAATTAATAGATGTACTCGAGGCCCAACTCACATTCAAACAGCACGAGTCAGGCAGCTAAACTGAATTATGGGGACAGACCGGACAAAAGCTCCATTTTGTTTTCAAGAATGCCTGAAAACTTGTCGTGAGTGGTGCCATATTCTTGGCTCTGCATTTTGCCCTCGTACCCATCCGTTCCCTCCTTGGCCTGCTGACTAGATGGGAACTGTCCTGGATTTTGATGGATTTCGGCATCTGGCTGCACACCTGGCTCTGTGTTACACATCTGGTTCTGCGTTGCACACCTGGCTCTGCGTTGCACACCTGGCTCTGCGTTGCACACCTGGCTCTGCGTTGCACACCTGGCTGTGCGTTGCATGCTTCTCCTTGGTTTTGTCGGTGACGTTTTTGGCCTGCCATGGCATCACAGATTGGCACAGCCCGTTCGTTCCTGCCATGGTTTCCCTCCCTCTGGTCATGACTCGATCTGCTCGCCGTCAGGCCCACCACCTGCACATTCCTGCGCCCCTCTGCCCACTGATTGGGCTGCGTGAGGACCTTGGTGTTCTCTGCTGTGTGTGCACGGGACTTCTCCATGTTTTTCTGCACTAACACCATGGATATCGCCGGAGTTGTGGGCTGGATGTCAGGGAGACGGTCAATGTTGCAGCCTCCATGGCTTCTTCGGTTTAACTTAATTAAGAGGTTTGTTAGTACAGCTATTTATAACTAATAGTAGTGCAGCTATTATTTTTTTCCTCGCTGCACTTCGTGGTGTTTTTGCTGTGCACCACTCTGGGTCTACTCCACCACAATCGATTGGTTTTTTTTCTAATTACGAGTCCATGATCTACTTCATTATTTTGATGTTATTAATTCCAATCTATCTATCTATAATTCCAGTAATCTCTGTGTGTATGTTTGTATGTTTGTATGTATGTATGTATGTATGTTTGTCTGTGACCGCTGTTTCTCGACAACTACCGGTCCGATATACTTGAAACTTGCCAGGTATATTGCTAGGGACCCGAGGATGTGCCTTTTCAAGGTTTTAAATTAATCGGAGAAGTACTTACCGAGCTATGTCCAAAAAACGCTTCAACCAATCAGAGAGCAGCGAGCTATCACGTGTGCCGAACGTGGCGATCAGACTTTGCCTCGGACGGCACATTTGAGAGCGTATTCATTTATTTCACGTTGGAAAACTATGTTGCCGTTAAACTATGTTTTAAAACGAATTCAAACTGCGATTAAATTAAAACGATTCATCGTAACTGCGATTTGCGAACTTCCGGACAGTGAAGACTTCACTTCCGGCAGCCAATCACAGAACGCTTTGTTGCGTAGGCGTGGCCGATGTGAGACGAGCGGAGCTGAGCGCGTTACGAGCTGACCGCCATTACGGTTCGTAATTCGTTTTCTTATGCGCATTATTTCTCCCAATTCAGTCAGAGCGAAGGGCGGAAGCGAAGAGCGTTGTTTTTTTTGTTTACGGGCGTACGGGCGGGGTAGAGCGTACGGGTAGCGTTTTTTTTTTTTTTTGGCAAGGAACGGGCACCCACGTACGGGCAATGCCCTAGTATATATAAAACACAGTTTGTGTGTGTGTGTAATGTTACCGATAGACTCCTAAACGGAGAGGCTCACGAACTTGATATTTGGCACAAACATGGCCATTGAGCCTGGTACGAACATGGTCGACCTAAAAATTTATTTCATATTTTTTAACCATATTTTTACCTCAGCGCATTTCAACGAGGAATATTATGACCGGAATGGCAGAGCAGCGCGCTGATTCGCTCAGAGCGATCACGTGATGTTCCAACTTTGCCGCCATAATCTTACAGTTATGCGTTCGCACGTAATTCAGTTTTTTCACATTTCAGCGAGGAACATTGCCATTCACACCACATAGGTTTTTTTTCCTTTCATCTTTAGATCCATATTTTTAGCCGTAATGTAGTGAACATAGCGTAACGTAGCGTAGCTAACGTAGCGTTCGCATAACGTAGCGATCCTTGTTCAGGATCTTCGTCAGGTTTGCGAGTGAGTTAGCCAAAACGTAAAACTGAAAATATATCGAATTTTTTATTCATATTTACCTCAGCGCATTTCAGCGAGGAACATTATACACGGAATCTCAGCTGGTCGCAGAGCAGCGCGCTGATTCGCTCAGAGCGATCACGTGATGTTCCACCTTTGCTGCCATAATCTCACAGTTATGCATTCGCACGTAATTCAGTTTTTTCACATTTCAGCGAGGAACATTGCCATTCACACCACATAGGTTTTTTTTCACTTTCATCTGATATTTGTGATTTATTTCAAACAAACTGTATTTCCCATCTACACGGCCATGTATTCCTATTAACGTTATGTCAAGTACATAAATTGTGTGGATTACATCATTTGTGGATGTGATCAGTTGCCAGTAACCATCTATATCCCTCCCCTCCCCTTCCCTCCTCCCCCTCCCTCCCGCTCCCCTTCCCCATCCCCCTCCCCTCCCCCCTCCCTTTCCCCCATGCTCCTCCCCCTACCCCTTCCTTTCTGCCCTACCCCTTCCCCCTCCTCCCTCCCCCCCACTCCTCTCCCCCTCCCAGCCCTCCCCCTCCCCTCCCCCTCCCCCCTCTCCTCCCATACCCCTCCGCTCCCCCCTCCCCTCCCCCCTCCCCCTCCCCCATCTTCTCCCCTCTCACCCTCCCCCTCCCCCTCTTCTCCCCTCTCCCTTCCCCCTCTTCACCCCTCTCCCCTCCCCCTCTTCACCCCTCTCCCCTCCCCCTCCCCCTCTTCACCCATCCCCCCCTCTTCTCCCCTCCCCCCCGTTCCCCTCCCCTCCCCCGCCCAGCAATGCCGGGTACTTCTGCTAGTGCTTTATATTGCGTTTCGGCTTTTATGTGTTGACATAACTTTATATTGGTTTATGCATTTCATAACTTGCATCTTGCTGCATCTTAGATTATTATTGTAACTTATAATTGTAATCATTGTAACCTCATATTATTGTACGATCCTTATTTTTCATATACAGACTTGCCATTTAATATGGATTTTTTTTTTGTGGGGGTGAACTTACTTTTCAAGATGTCTTAGAACCAAAAGTTCATTGGAATTATGTTGAAATTATCCTGCATTTTGTTAATGTGACCTTTAAAAGAAACAAAAACCACATTTGACATTTCAAAACAAATAAATTGATCCTTGAAAGTGATGGAAACTGATATCGAACTCAATTCATGGACAGTACTGTGTTAAACTTCTGTACGTTTTCCAGAAGTATCTCTTTATTTTGCACCTTAGCCAAATTTTTTTTTTACAAAAACAAAAGTTAAATTACGACTGGGATTATGGACAGTAAAATTACAGTTCAGTACTTCGTGTAACCCCCACGAGCATTCCGGAGAGCACGTACACGTTGAGGCATGCTGTTCACGAAATTTGCCAAGGTTTGGACAGGAATCGCTTGCCATGCAGTGACAATAGCCTGCTGCAATTCACGCACAGAGGTCGGCTGCTGGTCCAAGTGGTCGATTTGATGCGTTAATTCTGCCCACAAGTTCTCTATCGGATTCATATCCGGGGACATGGCAGGCCACTCCATATGCTCTGCACCACGGTCAGCAAGAAAGTGTTGGATCACGCGAGCACGATGAGGCCATGCATTGTCATCTTGGAAGACAAAGTTTCCTCGAAAGGCTGCATGAGCAAATGGAAGCAATGTTTCTTCCAGAATGGCCCTGTACTTGAACTGGTTCAGGTTTCCATTCAGAACAACCAGGTCAGTTTTGCCCCCTGCATGAAAAGCAGCCCAAACGGTCACCCCACCACCTCCAGCTTGGACTCTTGGCACTATACAATCTTTGTTGTAGGCTTCATGCACTTGTCTGCGCACTCGGACGTGGCCATCTTGACGATAGACCAGAAATCTAGACTCGTCACTGAAGATCACGTGATTCCAGTGTCCTGGCTGCCATTGACGGTGCTCTCTGGCCCACTGCGATCGGCGCGGGCGGTATTGTCTGGTCAGGCGTGGCTTTCTCAGGGGACGGCTGGCACGATATCCTGTTTGAACCAGTCGTTGGTTGACTAGCCTTCTGGATACAGGCACATTTGTCAGTTGCTGCCACTCAGCCCGAAGCCGATTAGCTGACTTGGTACGGCCATTGCGGACTAACCGGTGCAGCTGGCGATCATCCCTCCTTGTGGTTCTGCGGGGACGTCCTGGCCTCGGTATTGGCGTAGGGACACCCCTCTGAGCATTTCGTTTCAGGATCTTTGACACCTGACCTTGAGTGATGCCATACTGCCGAGCAATAGCATGCTGTTTCATGCCGTAATTTCGTAAAGCCACCACTCCATGACAAACAGCATTGTCGAGTTGACGGACCATCTCCAGAGGAAGCGGCAATAACTTTTGGAGACGTGCAGTAGTTGCTTTCCACGAATACAGAACGCAGCAACCCTTGTATACCCGACTGTGAAGCCAATCATCAAATGCACCTGTCCGTACATTTTGCTACGACACCTGTGATATAATCCTGTTGTTGACTTCTTGCTGCGACAGACAATCAGTGACATTGTTCTTTTAACAAATAAATCACCAAAGTGTAAAAGAAACTCACCAGATTGATATACTGAGTTAAGAAAGTAAACCCGTCAAGAAAAAATATATATTCCATATTAAATGCCAAGTCTGTATTATGCATGCTTGTATATGTAATAATAATAATAATAATAATAATAATAATAATAAAAAAAGCAGCACTTTTTAATTAATTCGACTTATTTCTAGATATTACGCTCATTTCAATAATTTTTTTTAGCCGCGTCGCAGACGCTGCTCATAGAGTGCCCTCTGCTGTTGTTGTTGTTCTTCTTGTTCTTCTTCTTGTTCTTGCAGAGAAGACAAAACCTCAAAGCTCCACCCATTCTGGGAACCATAGCTCCACCCATTCTGGGAGAGCCTTCATATAAACAAATATCCACCATTTTATTAACTCGCATAGCTTTGAAGCCTGTTTTGTAGGCCCGTGGTGTCTTCCTCTCTCACACAGTTTTATTTCAAATCAAATTCGATATATCATTTCATTTTTCACAGTCACTAACATAGTTTTAGACTCGGTTGAAAAAAAACGGGAAGAAAATCCGATGAAAGTTGCCCTTTATAGAACGAAATGAATTCTCAAAGGCCTGTAACTTCAAGTCCATTGAGATATTTTTTTTTAAATCGCGGCATGGTCAGTCATACACCGCCCGAAATAAGAGACGGGGAAATGCCGAGATATATATATTTTGTTTAAATCACGGCATGGTCAGTCATACACCAGACAAATGATCACCAGAATGAATGAGGTCAGAAGACAAATGATGAATTGCGAAAGATGATGGGAATATTGCCTGTGATTGATGCTGTGAAGAGGAACAGGTTGAGATGGTTTGGTCATGTATTGAGGAAGGATGAAAGTGACTGGTTGAGAAGAGTGATGGAAGTTAATGTAGAAGGAAGTAGAGGACGGGGAAGACCGAGAAAGACTTGGCTAAAGATGGTGGAAGAAGAAATGCGGGCAAGGGGGTTAACAAGGAGAGATGCAGAAAATAGGGCAAAATGGAGAAGATTGTCATGGGGACCGCAAGGCTAACCCCCGCTCTAGGCGCACCCCTGCACCCTGCCCTCCCTTCCCCCTCTGGACATGGGGACCCCCGCTCTAGCAGGGAACATGGCCTTAAAATGCATGTTGTTGTGTTGTATGGTCAGTCATACACCGCCCGAAATAACAGACGGGAAAATGCCGAGATATATTAAAAATTCGTCCATTTGATGAGAATCGTCACGATGAAATATTTAATTTATACGTCGTCACAATAATGTGGAGAGAGGAGCATAGCTTCGTTCACGTGTCGCCACACACGGGAAATTGCCAAGATATGTTTTTTTTAACTCGCGGCATGGTCAGTCATACACCGCCTGAAATAACAGACGGGAAAATGCCGAGATATATTAAAAATTCGTCGCCACACACGGGAAATTGCCGAGATATATTTTCACTTTGCACAAAAATAACATCAAGTAATCGAATCAATAGGAATGTCCTGTGCCTATAACATCGACGTTATAGGCAAAGCTGCATATAGGCATTGTGTAACATCGACGCGGCTTTTGTTTTAATTAAAACTTTTTGTACTTGTTTTTTAATTATCTTGATTTTAATTTTATATTGTAAATCAATCACAATTCAGATTTTGGCTGCGATGATTTGATTTGATGTGACAATAAACCATTACTCATTGATTGATCCTGAAAAGGGGGGAAAGAGTGGGGACCAGCACTTACACAAATAGAAAGCGGATGCAGATATGGGCAGGGTTTGAAATAACCCAGATACCCCTATTTTCTTTCAGAGATGGTGACTTGATGACTGTTGGAGAGAGAATGCTTAAATTAATAATTCACACAAAGGCTTCGGAACACACAAAAAACGTGGATAATAAGGAATTAAAATGAGATAAAAGTAGATTACCTTCACACAAGGCAACACATTTGATTGCTTGGCCCTTCATAAACAATTGATCGTTTTCATACTGGGGTGAAAGGAAAACATTGTGGAACGTCAGTTGGTCACAATGAAACCCAGCTTACTTTATACAACAACAACAACAACAACAACAACAACAGGCATTTAGAGGCCATTTTCCCTGCTAGAGCGGGGTTAGCCTTACTTTATAAATGAACTTTAAACTTTCCATTCTAAAATTCCTGAAGATTACCTTGGAGGGTTGTATTTTCACCTTCCGATGACGAACTAGGATATCTACACAAAGAAGAAACACAACATTTGAACAAAAGAAGCACAACTGATGTACCCTGGGAACTGAAATAGCAAATAGGAATGTTGTTGAATATTAATCGATTTCTACTGGAATGACAAAGAAAAGAGAACTTCATTTATGCAGATGTGTAATAACAATAATTTTGACAACTTTGTACTCTACCATCTAAATATCAAGTGCAGTTCATAAACTAGAGCAATGCGACTGTATATGCCTCCGCGTAGTCCCTGCCCATGACAATGGGTAGATGCCCTCGTTCACTGTCCGAAAAATAAACAAGTTTGGTTGAAATCCCTTCAGCCGTTTTGAAGTATCCCATTTTTACCAGACATGACGGGTTTCACATCGATCAGTGAATCGGTTTGGGGAAAAGGTTTTTATTTATTTATTTTATTTCGGCATTCAAGCTAATATGGCTGCCAACCCACGTGACATACGACATCGAAAATGCACACTCTGCATATGTATGGGTAAGGGATCACGTTTGTGAAGTTTCGTGTTCATCAGAAATGGTTCGTTTTCTTATGTACAAGATGGCTGCCAAACCACGTGACCTACAACGTCATGATTTTCAAATTATATGCAACAATGATGTTAGATGACATTTGTAAAATTTCGCATTGATAGGGCAAGCGGTTTCAGAGATATAATCATTTAATATTTTCCTTCACTTCAATATGGCTGCCAAACCATGTGACTCATGATGTCATAAATTTAATATTTCAATACAAATGGGTCAGAAATCATGTGCATGAAATTTCAGATTTTTAGGACAAGGCATTCAATTAAAACATTTATGGCTGGTATACCACTTCACCGATATTATCATGCATTGGTTCCCCATTGGCAGTAGTTGACAATGTGCCAAGTTGAAAATTTTTCCATTCAGCGGTTTCCGAGAAATAATTTTTTCATCATTTGTGTTTAATCCAAGATCGCTGCCATGGCACGTGACCTATGGCGTCACAATTATCATAAAAACATTATGCGCGGGTGTCGTTCCGACCCTGAAAATTGTCTCAATCTGACATGTGGTTGCTAAGAAACACGAGGTTTAGCCCGTACGGACGGACGGACGGACAAACCGAAAACATAATGCCTCCGGCCACCTTTGGGGGAGGAGGCATAAAAAATTAAAATGCAAGAAATCGCATGGGATGATAATGACGAATATTATCTATTTTAAACTGGCAAGGATCATTTAGAAGAAAATAGTGAGTGGCGTGGAAATATACTTGCAGTTCGAGGAGAGGAGGGAACAGAGCATGCGTGGTTTGTGCAAGTTTGTGATCGATACATACGAGCGGATATTTGCCATGTCTTCATTTAATTTTAACACCATGACTCACCGGAGTATTGAGAGGCGATGCTAAAATATGGCGACGTATGAATACCCTTTCCGTATGGTGCTCCATCAAGTACCTAAACAAGAAAGAAAGACAACATCAACAACAACGAACACAACAGGTGGAATCAATAGATTCTTGCATGTATCGAGTGAGTGGGAGATTACAAACTTAATGAGGTCCACTTGTTATGTGTTCTCACCCACAAACTGATGCCATCAAGCAGCAGGATAGCTATACCTTAAAAGGCCTTTTCACGGCCAAACTACTCGGGAATTAGATGCAAGCCTTCAAGTTATGAGATGATCATGATGATCAAACTTATGTCACATGTGAAGTGACACGAGCTCTCCAAAACCTTTCAATACAGCAGCATCATGTCCCTACAATGCAAGAAACTCACATTAAAGATGGGTTGCACACCACCCGCTAACCTATTCATCGTCACAACCTCATTGCGGCTGTCCATCACCCTAAGCATGGCATTGCTGCCAACATCAAGCAACACCGAATATAACTAGATGGTATTCATGGAATACTTAACCTGCGCAGTCTTGAGGAGGACTTGGTACAAGCCTAACTCTTCTGTTTTTTTAGGGGTTTTTTTTTTATTCACACATACGCATCGATTGCTTAACCTCGCTTTTCGCTTTGCGAGCGCAGGGTAACTAGTACAGAACTTCATCCGATCAATATGAAATTTACTGAGCGTAATCTGGGGAAAAATTGGTGGAGGAAAAATAATAATGATGACGTCATCGGACACGTGTTTCGGCCGCCATATTTGGTTTGACACAAAAGCCTAAAAAAACACTAAAACACATCCTGGTGAGAGTCTGCGATCTCTGATTGCTCTTTCTTGTTTTCCATGTAGAGGTTTCGGAGATATGGAGGTGCAAAGTTTTGCATTTTTTTCCCAAGATGGCGTCTGTACTACATGACCTATGATGTCATTATCATTATCAAAAAAAAAATTATATGGGAGGAGGTGCTCCCATTGTGAAGATTGTATCCATCGGACTAACAGTTGCAGAGGAATTTTTTTTTTCATCCTGATCAGATCAAGCGTTGTACTTGTCGAATTATGACGTCATATGGAGGCACCTATGACATCATCATTAACATATCTTATTCCCCATGGGGTGTACTTGACAATGAGCCATGTTTCAAACTTTTTCCATTAAGCGGTTTGGGAGATATAGTGCAACGTTTTTCCAATATGGTGTCCGTTCCATGTGACTGATGATGTCATAATTATCAGCAGAAAAATATACAGGCACTGGCGCTCCTTCGGAAAAATTTCATGTCAATCGGACCAACCGTTGCCAAGAAAATGAATTTTTAATTTAAATTAAAAATGAAATTGAGAAAATTAAATTGCCTGGAAGCAATTTAACTCACACGAACACCGGATTTTGCATAGAAAGGGAAAATAATACAAGGATTTATTCAATAACTATTGGGACAGGGAAACGTGACAATAAAAGCTGAATCCTAAATCGGGATCCCGCACACCTCACTTCACATACAAGACAAGGGAAGGGGAAATCAGTAAATAAAAGAAACGTTGTTTGTGCGTTTGTGGATGCGAGCTTATCTGTCTCTGGATGTGTAACGTCCGTCGTCCAATGCGGCTTCGGTTGGCGCAAAGAAAGGCCTCGGTGCGCCCCCGTTCGCGCGCTGCTTGGCCCAGGTCCGCCAGTGCGTGACAGGCCTCGCGTCCCCGCGCGAAGCGAGCGAGCGGGCGTGCAACCGCCTCCGCAGACGTGCAACGTCCTCCTCGGGTTCGGCACGGCCCTCCGATGCACCCAACGTTCATGGCGAGCGAGTCGCAGATGAAGGGACCAAACGAGCAGGGCGAGGGCGGAAGGAAGGTCTGGGAAGGCAGAAGCCAAAGCAAGAAGGCCAAGGGAAGACGAGGAGGTGGGGAGCAAATGTCGATCTCCGACCACTTGCTTTCACATCCAGCACATGAGAGAGCAAACGGGGACGTCGCCGCTGACAGTCAAAATGCGACCGCTCGCTATGGGATCCCAGCACGAGAAGGGTCAAAATATCGGCTCCGGTTCGTGGTGTCACTTCTCCTCTGATGTCATCGATCCTCCCTTCCAATCAGTCCTTCGCAAGGTGGGCATGGCCTAAGCCTGCCTGAGCAATGAGTGTTGCTTTGTGGTGATGTAACTGGCTGCAGCTGCATTGGCGGTGCCCCGAACTGGCTTTCGACGAGTTTTATAATAAGGGGGGAATTAATTAATGTGTGTGCTAAGGGCCTATCTAAGTGTCTATAAGAGTGCGTTGCCATAACGGACACTGGGATGCTCACAGAGGGAACGACACACAAGGGAATTTGCGAGGACACAGATACGCACTTGTTCCGACATACGGCTAAACACAGAACTTATTACAGGTGAGGTTCCCCATCACGACAGCCGGACACCTACCTATGCAGATCCACCTGGATTTCAATATTCCTCTACCCCAAATTCATTACAATACTTACCCTGCGCAGTCAACTTGGTGTGAGCCAACCCTTCTGTTTTTGAACGTTTCTTTTTTTTTGATCCAATATGGCTGCCAGACATATTGGTGTGCAATATGATGAAGAGAAGGACAAGCTCTGGTGTGCAATGGAGAAACTGATGGAAAACATGAAAGATGAGGAAGTTGTGGTAGGAGGAGACCTAAATAGACATGTGGGAAGGAGTATGGACGGTTTTGAGGGAGTTCGTGGGGGTTACAGATATGGTGTGAGAAATGGAGAAGGTTAAAGGATTTTGGAATTTGCTGATGGAGCTGATTTGTTGGTTTGTCATACTCAGTTCCAGAAAGAGGATAATAAGCTTGTTATATACACGTCAGGTGGGTCGACGACAACTGTTGACTGCCTGCTGGTGCGTAGGTGAGATATGGGGGCACCTCCGGTACACAAAGGTGATCCCGGGGGAGGAGGCTGTTTCACAGCACCACTTGGTTTTCTGCGACATAAGGGTGAAAGGTGCGAGGAGAGCTCGGCGGGTGAAGTACCAACCGAGAATGAAGGTGTGGAGGTTGAAAGAGGTGACAGTAAGGGAGGCATTAAAAGAGAGGCTGAGTATGGCAGACATTGGCAGAGGATGATGTGGTTGAGCTTGAAAGTGGTTGGATGTCAATGAAAGATAGTCTGTTGGGAGCCGTTGGTGAGGTATGTGGATGGACAAAAGGACCACCGAGGCACTCGGGAACATGGTGGTGGGATGATGAAGTCGGAAAGAAGATTGACCAGAAGAGGAAGAAGTTCAAGGAGTGGCAGAAGGCGAAGGGTATGGGGGCAGAAAAGGCAGAGAATGAAAGTTATAAGGCAGCCAAGAAGGCTGCAAAGAAAGAGGTAGCAAAGGCGCAGGAGGCATGTAGGAAAATGTTCGGAGAACGCTTTGGATTTGGAAGAGGGTCAGAGAGCAGTATTCAGGATTGCAAAGCAGATAGCGAAAGAGAGGTGTGATGTGATGGGGGTGAGTTGCTTGAAGGATGAAGTGGGACAAATCGTTGTGGACCCAGATGGAATTAAAGGAAGATGGAAGAGAGATATCTATATTATAATAGGCGAAGGTGATTCTGTCCGTCTGTCCGGGGGTGTGGCTTAGTCCGTTTGCAGAGTAGCTCCACCCATTCTTGGAGAGGCTTCATGTAAACAAATATCCACCATTTTATTAACTGGAATAGCTTTGAGGCCTGTTTAGTTAGGCCCGTGCTGTCTTTCTCTCTCACACAGGTTTATTTCAATTCTCATTCGATATATCATTTCATTTTTAACAGTCGCTAACATAGTGTTAGACTCGGTTGAAAAAAACGGGAAGAGAATCCCAAGAAAGTTTCCGTTTATAGAACCAAATGATTTCTCAAAAGCCTGTAAACTAAAGCCCATTTTATCGAATTCACCATCTGATTTAATTTTTATCGATGGTTTTAGACTCGGTGTCAGAAATAATTGAGAACATTCACGCACGCACGGGAAATTGCCGAGATATATTTATAAAAATCGCGCCATGATGATACACAAAAATACACCGCCTAAAATAACAGTTGGGGAAAATGTCGACATATATTAAAAATTCGCTTTCTTTTCCGTTAAGATATATTACTTTGACGTTTTATGAGTCGGCACAAAAACGACATATATATCTTCGTTCTTTCTTATTTCATTCAACATTATTATCCGGAAGTAAAATATGTTTCAGGAAATTACCGAGAGATATGTCTTCGTTTTTTTTTTGGTTTTTTTTAGGTGTGGTTGTAGAGGAGTGTGAGGGGTTGTAGAGGAGTGTGAGGAGGTATTGGAAAGGAGTGCGAGGAGGTGTTGGAGAGGAGTGTGAGGAGGTATTGGAGAGGCGTGCGAGGAGGTATTGGAGAGGAGTGTGAGGAGGTATTGGAGAGGCGTGCGAGGAGGTATTGGAGAGGAGTGTTGTGGAAAACCATTCAGGTCCGCACAACTTTTAGTCCAACGGTTTGGTTTAATTGCATTTAGATCATCACATCATTCCTGTAAGTAGAAATACACAATAAGCATACGATGCGACATCTCATAAAGCCATTCATATCAGTCAATGCAAGCAAGCTAGATATTCTATAAAGGCGTACCATTAACGAGGCTACCGATGTAACATGTCACAAGGGAGAAGTCTCGGAGCACTGACACGGCAACGGGTCTTATAGTCACGCCCCTAGTGGGGACAACAATGACAGCGAGCAGCGAGCATCCCCACCCGGGTTCAGTACGGATACGATTTCACTACATTCACCCCCCCGTCAGAATTATACGGCCGCGTGGCTAAAAGCGAGTGAGCGTCAGCATGGGCGCGGAGTATTAGTCGGCCCAACCGTAGCGGGCCGGGCGGCGAATTTCTCTGCCAGCACGCGTTCGAAATTCCCCGGGTACGGCGTCTCGTAACCCTGTATCCCCGGTGTCAGAGGCGTCAACAGGGTCGGGTGATGAAGGGGGTAACGCCAAGTCGTCGGACCCGGGCAGTCTCGACGGGGGGAGGGTCGGTGGACTGTCGGCGATGGGAGCGTCGGGAGAGGTCATAGTCTCATAGACGGGTTCGACTGGTTCGTCCGATTCCCTACTAAGGTCGTCGACCCCGCAAGGGGCAAGATGACGAACGGAGACAGTAGTCTCACGACCATCAGACGTCATCACACGAGCATGCTCAGGATTAGCCTGGAGAATCTGCACTTTGTCCACAAGGGGGTCGTACTTGCTCGCGCGAACTGCCCGTTTAAGGTAGGCCGGCCCGGGCCCAGCGAGCCAACTGGGCAAAGACCGTATACACCCCGAGCTCCTGGGGTGGTGGAAAAGACGCTCGTGGGGAGTTTGGTTAGTTGCCGTACTCAGGAGTGCCCGGATTGAGTTCAACGCCGCAGGTAGCGACCAAGCCCATTTATCGAGGCCCCGGCCGTGGGTCCGGAGATGGAGCATGACGGCCCTCCAGATAATCCCGTTGAAGCGTTCGATCTGCCCATTAGCCTGGGGTCTATACGGCGTGGTGTAACTAGACGCAACGTTGTTTTGGAGCAGATAGCCGCGCACCTCCTGAGACAAGAAGACTGCACCCCGGTCGGTATGGACATAGGCCGGGTAACCGAACATTGAGAACAAGTTCTGTAAGCAACGCATCACCGTGGCAGCAGTCATGTCCGCGCACATATAAGCAAAGGGGAATCGTGAGTACTCATCAACGATAGTGAGCAGATAGCGAGAGCCGCTCGACACCGGCAAAGGGCCCTTGAAATCCATCGCCAAGCGTTCCCACGGGCGTGTAGCCTTCACCAGAGTCCCCATAGGGGGGTTATAGAAACGCGGTTTGATTTCCGCGCAGATAGCGCAGTCGCGACAGATACGGCGGATATCGTCAATCGAGTAAGGGAGATTCCCACTCCGCACGAAATGAGCGAAACGCGTTACGCCGGGATGGCCCGCAGTAGCATGCAGCACCCGTAGGCCCTCCAACGAGGTGATACCAGCACATGTAGTGGGGCGCGATAAGGCATCGGCGGCCTGGTTATCCTTCCCTGGGCGATATTTGATGGTGTAACAGAAGTCGGCGAGTTCGATACGCCAGCGAGTGATTTTCTCGTTCTTAATGCGCTGGGCGTGTAAGGTGTCGTACATGAACGCAACGCTTTGCTGGTCCGTGATGATTTGGAAGCTCCGCCCGAGTAGGTACGGGCGCCATCGCCGAATAGACTCGACGATCGCATACGCTTCCTTTTCAACGGACGAGTGCCGCCGCTCAGCGGAGGTAAGAGTCCGTGAAAAGAAAGCCACGGGACGTCCCCCTTGGGAGAGGGTCGCCGCGATGGCCTGATCCGAGGCGTCACTTTCTAGGACGAACGAGCCGCTCTCGTCAATGGTTGCTACGGCGGCTCGGGCGATGTCGGTCTTAAGTCCTTCAAAGGCCGTCAATGCGGCCGAACTCAGGGGAAAGGTGTCGCAGGCCACAAGGGGGCGAAGTTTCGCGGAGAAATTTTGCACCCATTTGGAGTAATGGGCGAACAGCCCAAGGGCGCGTTTCAGGGAAGCCCGATCGCAGGGAGGGGCCATGTCGAGCAAAGGTCGCAGACGTTCCTTATCCGGAGAGACAGAGCCATGGGTCACGGTGTACCCCAGAAGATCTATGGTGCGTAGGGAGTATCGGCACTTATCCTCGTTCATAGTTAAGTGATACCGTTGCGCGACCTCAAGGAAGCGCTTCAGATTAGCGTCATGGTGCCCTTGGTCATATCCACAAACCGTAAGGTTATCGAGGTAGACGAAAACATCGGTTAAGTGCTCCCGCGCAACGAGGTCATCCATGGCCCTCTGGAAACAAGCGACCCCGTTCGTCACCCCAAAGGGCAATCGTGTAAATTGGTACAACCGCTGCCCCGACTCGAAAGCGGTATAGATACGATCCGCCCTAGAGATAGGGATCTGGTGGTACGCACTACGGAGATCGAGAGTACTATAGACCGAATACTGGGACACCTGTTGCACTAGCGCGTCCATCCCCGGAAGGGGGTAGGCATCCAGCTGTGTAAAGCGGTTAATCGTTTGGGAATAGTCGATTACCATGCGTTTGCGGTGGGCCTCACTGCGCACCACTAAGACCTGAGCACGCCACGGTGACCTACTAGGTTCTATGATGCCGTCTTTCAAGAGCTGTGTCGTTTCGTCCGCAATGAATTGCATGTCCGCGCGGGAGTAGCGTCTCGATTTTACCGCGACAGGGGTACAGTCGGAGGTTAGATTGGGGAACAGCGAAAGCGGACGGACGTCCATTTGCGCTAGGGCGCACACCGTTAGCGCGTCGTCCGCCCCCACAACAAGAGTGTCAGGCCCACCGAACTCCATTACCAGACGTCCATGCAGCTTAAGAAAATCGTGTCCTAGCAGAATATCAGCACATAATGCGGGTAAAACCATAAGGTGTACATCAGGGAAAACCCGTCCCTTTAGCACTAGTTTCAATCGGCATTCCCCTTTTGTGCTAAGCCGGAGTCCCTGGGATGCCATGAAGATCCGTCGTGTAGATCGCCCGATCCGCCATCCATGCCTGAGCACAAGTCGCTGGTCGATAAAACTATCCGTAGATCCGGTGTCCACCAAGGCCTGAACACAATGGCCCTCAACCATAAGGGGAATAAGGGCTTGAGCCAGGCCAGACGAGGCAGCTGGGAGCGGGACTGAGCCCCCCGAATGGGTCGGACCAGCCTCGCGGGTGGATCCTACACCAGCTGCAGTTTTGCGATCGTGGCCGGAGTCTGCGTTGACCATGGGAAATCCATTATCGTCATCAGAGGACTTTCCCCAGCATTCCGGTGTTTCGCGATTCAAAATCCGATGAGAAAAGGCCTCAGTAGTATTTGACATCGCCTTTTGACACTCCTGGCAGATAAAGGCTTCCGTTGTAGCCGAAATCGCCTTTTTCGTTTGGTCGCTTTGACAAAAGGCTTCCGTAGTATTCGAAATCGCCTTTTTCGTTTGGTCGCTTTGACAAAAGGCGTCCGTAGTAGTATTCGAAATCGCCTTTTTCGTTTGGTCGCTTTGACAAGAGGCTTCCGTAGTATTCGAAAGCTGTTTCTTCCCTTGCGTGGCTCGAGGTTTGGCCAAGGACGCGGCCTTTGTCCCCGATGGAGAATGAGACGGTGGTGGCTTTCCGGTGGCGCCAGTCAAGGTTGTCTGAGCGCCCAGCGGGCCGCAGCGAGGGGCCCTCCCCTTCGAAGACGGGTAAGGCGCTGGGCTCGTGGGTTCTGCTACAAGCCCGTTCAAGGTTGCCGCGCCTGCGCGACCGCGGCTGCGCGTGTCGAAGGGCCGCGAGCCGCGTGCCGATTTCTTGCAAACTTTCGCGTAATGTCCCTTTAGCGAGCACAAATGGCAAATAGCGTCACGTGCCGGACACACGACTCGGGCATGACGAGGCCCTCCACAAAAAAAACATGCGGCCCCGCGCAAGGCCTTGGGTCTGCTGGTCGTAACGGCAGCTGTCAGGGTAGGGTCATCCTCCGGAGCATCCCGGAGTTCAGCAGGCGGATCCACGTCCTCGTCAGTGGTCCTCTCCGGCCGGGCGTGTAGTGAGGTGCCCGCCAAAAGGCGCGTGCGATCATAGGCGTTCGATTGCATCCGCGCTTCAGTATACACCGTCGCTTGCTCAACCGCCGTAGCGAAGGTCAGGTCGGTCTTCTCCAAGAGTTTGAGACGTAGTTCCTGAGAGGAGACCCCTGCTATGAAGGCATCTAAAAGTCGATCATCTTTAGCCTGCTCGGGAGTCCGTGGCTGGGCGCTGTCCAGCATGAGCTGCCGGAGCTCCTGGGCGTAATGATCCATAGGCTCGTTGGGTTGCTGCCGTCGCGTCTGCAGCAAATAACGCGCATACACAGGGCTTTTTTCTTTTATATAAAGCCGCTTGAGCTCCGCGACGGTAAGATCATACGTCGTGCATTGAGCGACCGAGTGGTAGACCCGGTAGTCGATTTTTGAGTGTAATATTGCTAGCTTCGCGGCAGGCGTCGGAGCGGTATCAGGCTCATTAAAGAGATGCTCCAGCTGCTTGAGCCAGTGCTTGAGTTGCAAGCCTCCGTCCGTGGCTTGTGGGTCGGCGCTGAAAATGGACACCGTCAACGTCTTGTTGCCAGCCATGTCAGCAGATCATAAATGCAATTAAGTGTTGTGGAAAACCATTCAGGTCCGCACAACTTTTAGTCCAACGGTTTGGTTTAATTGCATTTAGATCATCACATCATTCCTGTAAGTAGAAATACACAATAAGCATACGATGCGACATCTCATAAAGCCATTCATATCAGTCAATGCAAGCAAGCTAGATATTCTATAAAGGCGTACCATTAACGAGGCTACCGATGTAACATGTCACAAGGGAGAAGTCTCGGAGCACTGACACGGCAACGGGTCTTATAGTCACGCCCCTAGTGGGGACAACAATGACAGCGAGCAGCGAGCATCCCCACCCGGGTTCAGTACGGATACGATTTCACTACAAGGAGTGCGAGGAAGTATTGGAGAGGAGTGCGAGGAGGTATTGGAGAGGAGAGTGAGGGATTGGAGAGGAGTGTGAGGGATTGAAGAGGAGTGTGAGGGATTGGAGAGGAGTGTGCGGGATTGGAGAGGAGTGTGAGGGATTTGAGAGGAGTGTGAGGCATTTGAGAGGAGTGCGAGGGATTGGAGAGGAGTGCGAGGGATTGGAGAGGAGTGCGAGGGATTGGAGAGGAGTGCGAGCGATTGGAGAGGAGTGCGAGCGATTGGAGAGGAGTGCGAGCGATTGGAGAGGAGTGCGAGCGATTGGAGAGGAGTGCGAGCGATTGGAGAGGAGTGCGAGCGATTGGAGAGGAGTGCGAGCGATTGGAGAGGAGTGCGAGG
The DNA here is from genome assembly GCF_964187855.1 of Myxine glutinosa. Taxonomy (NCBI): domain Eukaryota; kingdom Metazoa; phylum Chordata; class Myxini; order Myxiniformes; family Myxinidae; genus Myxine; species Myxine glutinosa. The sequence continues at coordinate 95,220,490 of NC_136271.1, forward strand.
GATTGGAGAGGAGTGTGAGGGATTGGAGAGGAGTGTGAGCGATTGGAGAGGAGTGTGAGGGATTGGAGAGGAGTGTGAATGGTTGGAGAGGAGTGTGAATGGTTGGAGAGGAGTGTGAGGGGTTGGAGAGGAGTGTGAGGGGTGTGAGGGGTTGGCGAGGAGTGTGAGGAGTTGGCGAGGAGTGTGAGGGTTTGGAGAGGAGTGTGAGGGGTTGGAGAGGAGTGTGAGGGATTGGAGAGGAGTGTGAGGAAGTGTTGGAGAGGAGCAAGGGGTTGGAGAGGAGCGAGTGGTTGGAGAGAGAGGAGCGAGTGGTTGGAGAGTGAGGAGCGATTAGAGAGGCGAGTGAGGAGCGATTGGAGAGGAGAGTGGGGAGCGATTGGAGAGGGGAGCGGGGAGCGATTGGAGAGGGGAGCGAGGCGCGATTGGAGAGGCAAGTGAGGCGCGATTGGAGGGGAGTATGAGGGATTTGAGAGGAGTGTGAGGGATTTGAGAGGAGTGTGAGGGATTTGAGAGGAGTGTGAGGGATTTGAGAGGAGTGTAAAGGATTGGAGAGGAGTGTGAGGGATTGGAGAGGAGTGTGAGGGACTGGAGAGGAGTGTGAGGGACTGGAGAGGAGTGTGAGGGACTGGAGAGGAGTGTGAGGGACTGTAGAGGAGTGAGGGTTTGGAGAGGAGTGTGAGGGGTTGGAGAGGAGTGCGAGGGGTTGGAGAGGAGTGTGAGGAGGTGTAGGAGAGGATTGTGAGGAGGTATTGGAGAGGAGTGTGAGGTATTGGAGAGGAGTGTGAGGTATTGGAGAGGGGTGTGAGGAGGTGCTGGAGAGGAATGTGAGGAGGTGTTGGAGAGGAGTGTGAGGAAGTGTTGGAGAGGAGCGAGGGGTCAGAGAGTGAGGAGCGATTGCAGAGGCGGGTGAGGAGCGATTGGAGAGGAGAGTGAGGAGCGTTTGGAGAGGCGAGTGAGGCGCGATTGGAGAGACGAGTGAGGCGCGATTGGAGAGGTGAGTGAGGCGCGATTTGAGGGGAGTATGAGGAATTGAACATGTGAGGGATTTGAGAGGAGTGTGAGGGAATGGAGAGGAGTGTGAGGGATTGGAGAGGAGTGTGAGGGATTGGAGAGGAGTGTGAGGGATTGGAGAGGAGTGTGAGGGATTGGAGAGGAGTGTGAGGGATTGGAGAGGAGTGTGAGGGATTGGAGAGGAGTGTGAGGGATTGGTGAGGAGTGTGAGGCATTGGAGAGGAGTGTGAGGGATTGGAGAGGAGTGTGAGGGACTGGAGAGGAGTGTGAGGGACTGGAGAGGAGTGTGAGGGACTGTAGAGGAGTGAGGGTTTGGAGAGGAGTGTGAGGGGTTGGAGAGGAGTGTGAGGGGTTGGAGAGGAGTGTGAGGAGGTGTAGGAGAGGATTGTGAGGAGGTATTGGAGAGGAGTGCGAGGAGGTATTGCAGAGGAGAGCGAGGAGATATTGGAGAGGAGTGTGAGGTGGTATTGGAGAGGAGTGTGAGGAGGTATTGGAGAGGAGTGTGAGGAGGTATTGGAGAGGAGTGTGAGGAGGTATTGGAGAGGAGTGTGAGGAGGTATTGGAGAGGAGTGTGAGGAGGTATTGGAGAGGAGTGTGAGGTGGTATTGGAGAGGAGTGTGAGGAGGTATTGGAGAGGAGTGTGAGGAGGTATTGGAGAGGAGTGTGAGGAGGTATTGGAGAGGAGTGTGAGGAGGAGTGGCATTGGAGAAGAGTGAGGGTGGAGAGGAGTGAGGGGTCACATATTATGTGAAATAAATAAAGTGTTCATTACACCATTTTAACCATTTTGTAAAATTTAATGTGCAGCATCGAAATCAAGATGTCCAAATGTCAAACGTTCATTCCCACGGGTGACCCCACTAGTATTGAAATACTTTTGAATGCAGAGAATGAATGGGATGGCAACATAAAGAGTAACCCAGTTTTAGGACCGGCAGAGAAGACAACTGAGAAGGAAGTTGAGGAAGCGATAAAAGCAATGAAGAGTAGAAAAGCGGGAGGGCTGACGGGAGTTGTGGGAGATATGTTGAAGGCAGCCTGGAAATTGCGGTGTGAAGAGAATGACAGAGGTCTGCAATCTGGTGGTGAAAGAAGGCTGCATTCCAGTGGATTGGGAACTGAGTACCCTTGTCCCTCGATATAAGGGGAAAGGTGACCCTCTGGACTGTGGCTCGTATTGAGCGATAAAGTTATTGGAGGATGGAATGAAGGTATTGGAAAGGGTGTTGGAGAGGAGGATAAGGAAGAAAGTGAAGATTGACGAAATGCAGTTTGGATTTATGCCAGGAAGAGGAACGACAGACGCGCTTTTTATTGTGAGGCAGTTGCAGGAGAAGTACATGAAGAAGAGGAAGAAGTTGTTTCTTGGGTTTGTTGATCTGGAGAAAACATTCGATAGGGTTCCACGTGAAGTAATGACATGGGCATTGAGGAAGTTAGGAGTGGAGGTGCGTGCAAAAGAGCGTGCACAGCTGTAAGGACGAAGGACGGGAACAGTGGTGAGTTTGAGGTGAAGGTGGGAGTGCATCAGGGGTCGGTGCTAAGTCCACTACTATTTGTAGCTGTGATGGAGGTGCTGGCTCGGAATGTAAAGGAGGGTTTCCCGTGGGAGTTGTTGTATGCAGATGATCTGGTGTTGATTGCAGAAAGTATGGATGGACTGAAGGAGAAGATGAACAAGTGGAAGGAATGTATGGAGAGAAAAGGTCTGAAGGTAAATATCGGAAAAACGAAGGTGATGGCAAGTAGTAAAGCATGTGGTTAGGTGAAAAGAACTGGGAAGTGGCCGTGTACTGTGTGCAGGAAGGGTGTCGAATTCCATTCAATGTACAATGTGCGCTCAGTGGGTTCATCTAAAATGTAGTCGTTTGAGAGGGTCATTAACCAGTGTGGCAGCTACATTCAAGTGTAAGGTGTGCACAGAGGGAGCTGCAGATGGAGGAAATGTTGAGTTGGATCTTGGAGATGGCGTGAAGCTGGAAGGTGTGAAAACATTTTGTCACCTAGGAGACATGCTGAATGGAGAAGGTGGATCAGACTCGGCAACGGTTGCTGGAGTGAGATGTGCATGGAAGAAGTTTCGGGAACTGAGTGGCGTGCTAACGAGGAGGGGTGTCGATGAAGCTGAAGGGAAAGGTGTATGCTGCATGTGTGAGAAGTGTTATGATTTATGGGAGCGAGACATGGGTAATGAACGCAGAGCAGCAACGAAGGCTGGAAAGGGTAGAAATGCGAATGGTTCGGTGGATGTGTGGAGTATTGTTGACAGAGAGGAAGACAAATGATGAATTTCTGCAGTCTCCTCACTCTCTGAAGACCTGGACAAAATCACAGACTGGTCAAACATGTGGAACATGTCTTTCAATACTGACAAATCTCACACTCTTACTATGTCTCTCCGAAAAGATCGACTGGACAACCCTCCTATCTACTTTCTCAACAATCCTCTCCAAGAAGTTCTGTCGCTCAAGCTTTTGGGTCTCACCATCTGCCATGATCTTTCTTGGGAAAACCACATTTCCAAGCTGGCCTCCAAAGCCAGTCGCCGACTGGGCATCCTCCGTCGTGCGAAGTCCTTCCTAGGCACACCTGAGCTCCTCACCACATACAAGGCTTTCATCCGCAGCTCAATGGAATACTGTTCTCCCCTATGGGCTGGTGCTCCTGCCTCACACCTGGCTCGGCTTCACGCTGTTGAATCCAAAGCTTTCAGAATCATTGGAATCTCCCGCGATGAAGCTATCTCTGAGGGCCTTTCACTCACTCACCGCAGGCAGGTAGGTGGTCTTTCTGTCTTCTACCGACTCCTCTCCGGCCTTGCTCCCCCAGCTCTCTCTGTGCTCTGTCCCCCAAATATTCCTACAGGTCGCACAAGATCTGCCAGCCACCCTCTGATGGTTAAACTGCCGAAATCTCGGCTCTCTGCTCACCTTCACTCTTTCATTCCTCTTTTCTCCCGCCTCTGGAACAAACTCCCTTCAATCACACTCCTCCCTCCAGGTCTTCAAAACAGCTGTTCACCACCATCTCTTATCTTCCCCCATCCAAAACCTTGATCTTTTCTACCCCCACTAATTCACCCCAGATCCACCTTGTTTGAAATTCCAACTTCTTTCCTGGAAGTCTTGGCAGTGTCCATATGTTTTATACCTCTCCCACCCCCCCCCCCCTTCCCATGCCTTCCCCCCAAAGCCCTCTCCCTCCCACAGTTCTCTCGATGTCTCCATGTCTCTCGGTCCCTGCTCTCAAATGTTGTGTTTGTGTCCTTCCCCCTCTCTCCCCATCTTGTCTACCGCTCCCGATGTTATTTGTTTTGTGTGTCTGTTTGTCTTTCTGTGTGATTAATGTTCGCTCTTTCACGAGCCTCGATCTTGTATACAAAAAAACAAACAACAACAAAAAAAAAATATTGTGAAAGATGATGGGAATTGACCCTGTGATGGATGCTGTGAAGAGAAACAGTTTGAGATGGTTTGGTCATGTGTTGAGGAAGGATGAAATTGACTGGTTGAGAAGAGTGATGGAAATGAATGTAGAAGGAAGTAGAGGACGGGGAAGACCGAGAAAGACTTGGCTAAAGATGGTTGAAGAGGAAATGTGGGCAAGGGGGTTAACAAGGGGAGATGCAGAAAATAGGGCAAAATGGAGAAGATTGTCATGGGGACCGCAAGGCTAACCCCCGCTCTTGCAGGGAAAATTGCCTGAAAATGCCTGTTGTATGGCTGCCAGACCACGTGAGCAATGACATCATAAATTTATATTCTCCAATATAATTGTTGCATAGATCATGCTCAATAAATGTCAAACTATCAGGCTAAGCGTTGTCCCTGTCGAATTATGACGTCATAATTATGGCACCAATGACGTCATCGTTAACACCACCTATTCCCCATATCGAGTTATTTACAAGGAGCCACGTTTCAACTTTTCCAAAGAACGGTTTTGGAGATAGATCTGCAACGTTTTTCGGTTTTTCCAACATGGTGCCTGCAACACATAACCTGTGACGTCATGATTGTCATTAAAATATTCTCAAGGAGGAGGCACCCCCATGGTGAAAATTTTGTGTCCATCAGACCAACATTTAATGAAAAAACATTAATAACGATCGGATGGATAAGTGGTATTTGTCGAATTATGTCGTCATAACAAAGGCACCGATGACATCATCATTAACACATCTCACACCATCCCTCAAAATTGCTGCTGTTACCCCCATTCTGAAAAAACCTGGACTAAACCCTGACACCCTAAATAACTTCAGACCCATCTCCAACCTACCCTTTCTGTCAAAGGTTTTGGAACGCGCTGTAGCCACTCAACTCAAGCATCACCTCTCTGCCAATAACCTGTATGAAACATTCCAATCCGGATTCCGCTCCAACCACAGTACTGAAACTGCTCTCCTCAAAATCACCAACGACCTTCTCCTCTCCTCTGATGCTGGCAACCTCAACATTCTCATCCTCCTCGACCTCAGCGCCGCCTTTGACACCATCGATCACACCATCCTCCTCACCCGACTTGAAACCACCTTTAACATTACCGGCACTGCCCTCTCTTGGATTAAATCATACCTCTCTGACAGACGTCAGTTCATCTCCATCAATAACTGCAAATCCCCCACTGCTCCCCTCCCCCAAGGTGTCCCCCAAGGTTCAGTTCTTGGCCCCCTCCTCTTTATCCTTTACCTGTCCCCCCTCGGTCACTTATTCCGCCGTCGTGGTCTCCAATTCCACTGCTTCGCCGATGACATCCAGCTTTTCATCTCCACCGCCACCCACTCTATCCTGACAAACTGCATCACTGAAATAAAATCCTGGCTTCAAATCAACTTCCTCAAACTTAACTGTGATAAATCTGAAATAATCATCATTGGCCCAAAAACGCTCACCAAGTCCACCCATAACTTTGCCCTCAACATCGACGGTTTCCCAGTGTCCACCTCCCCTCACATCCGGAATCTTGGCATCATCTTTGACCAAACCCTCTCCTTCGACAAATACACTAAACAGATCACAAAGACAGCCTTCTTCCACCTGAAAAACATCGCCCGTCTCCGTCCATCCCTCTCCTCCGTGGCTGCAGAAACCCTCATCCACGCCTTCATCACTTCCCGTCTGGACTACTGCAATAGCCTCCTTTATGGTTCACCCTCAACAATCACCAATAAACTCCAATACATTCAGAACTCTGCTGCCCGTCTACTCACCCATTCCCGGACCCGTGACCACATCACCCCCGTCCTTTACAAGCTTCACTGGCTCCCCATCTCCCAGAGAATCCAGTACAAAATCCTCCTCTTGACCTACAAAGCCCTCCATAACCTGGCCCCATCCTACCTGGCTGACCTCCTCTCCAGACACACTCCCACCCGCAACCTCCGCTCTGCTGGTACCAACCTCCTGACCCCCCCCCCCATCCGGACCAAATTTAGATCCTGGGGGGACAGGGCCTTCTCCATCGCTGCTCCCACCCTCTGGAACTCGCTACCTCACACCATCAGAGACTCCTCCTCACTCACCACATTCAAAACATCACTCAAGACCCACCTGTTCAACACTGCATTCAACATTTAACCCACAGCATCTAACCCCTGACTATCTCCTCTCCTTCTCCCTCCTTTGTGCTTTGAATATTTCCCTATTGATTCTTCTTTTTTTGCAATTGTCTTTATGTTTTGCTATGCATTATGTTTTGCACTCTGTCAAAGCGTCTTTGGGCTTCCTGAAAAGCGCTATATAAAATAAATGCATTATTATTATTATTATTATTATTCCCCATGGGGAGTAGTTGACAATGAGCCAGGACTCGATTTTGTTTCCATGGAGTGGTTTCATAGATAAAGGTGCAAAGTTTTTCCAAGATGGCACCTGTATCATGTGACCTATGACGTCATAATAATCATTAAAATATTCTGCAGGAGGAGCCGCTCGTGTTCTGAACATTTCGTGCCAATCGGACTAACAGTTGCAGAGGATTTTTTTTTTCATACTGATCAGATCAAGCCTTGTACTTGTCGAATTATGACGTCATAATTAAGGCACCAATGACATCATCATCAACATATCTTATTCCGCATGGGGAGTATTTGACAATGAGCCAAGTTTCCATTTTTTCCATTGAGCGGTTTGGGAGACAGAGGTGCAACGTTTTTCCAAGATGGCGTCCATACCACGTGACCGACGTCATAATTATGCATATAAATTTTCTCCAGGCGGAGGTGCTCCTATGGTAAAATTTCGTGTCAATCGGACCAACAGTTGCCGAGAAAATGAATTTTAAAAATGCAGACATGGCAAATGGCACACACACAGCACACGTACGCAACTGATTGCTTGATTGTTTAACTCCGCCTTTCGCTTCACGAGCGCAGGGTAACGAGGTAAGAAGGGTGCCACAACCAATCAACTCAATTACACTCACATTTAGGTCTTCTCCAAACTTATTGTTTGAAATCAGCAGTTTGGCTTCCACCCTGATAATTTCACTCTCAACATGTTACTGTTATGATCTCAAGAATGGATTGATGGATTGATCAAACAGAAGCTCAGGACCATCTTTTGGACATTTGTCTGCCAGTCTCGAAGTGAACCTTGCGGTCCAAGCTATCTTTCAGGGGATTCGGAATTTCTTTCTTGACCGATTGGGTTTACTCCATGAAGGCAGGCAGTACATTTCCTTGTATGGCATTCTGTCTTCTACTCAACCTCGACCGGCTGGCATCCCTCAAGGTAGTGTACTGGGATCAGCTGCGTTCTTGGGATAAAAACAATGGCCTGGTTGCATAAAACCCCCTGAATATAACCTCTGGCTATGGCTTCCCCTCTGCTCCCACATTTTGTTCAAATGTGTGCTGTACCGTCCACCAAACAGTGAGGACTCCATCTACATCTCGCTGTCTAACAACATGGACCAACTTATATCCACTCATCCCAACTCTCTCTCTTCCTCATATGTGGCGACATCAACTGTTATCATACCAGCTGGCTGGGCATTGTCATAATATCCACAACCAGCCATGGCACCTCAGCAAATGGCTTCTGCAACTCATTGGGACTGACACAATCTGTCAATTTCCCGACCCAGATCTCATTCAACGGCACAACATCTCTTCTAGATTTGGTTATGACGAACGTCCCTGCAGGTGTCTGCTGTTCTTCTTGTGCTCCAATCGGTTCATCTTGTCATTTGCTTGTTAAAGTCGATATCTCTCTGGTCATTCACAGACTCCTCAGCATCGACGAGTCTGGAATTTCACTCAGGCCGAACGGCACGGTCTTCAAGCAGCCATCAATCACCTGGACTGGTCTCCCATCTCTCCTACCCCTGGGAATTCTTCCAAAGCAAACTGCTCTCTCTCATGCACAGATTTATCCCATCTCATCTTCAGTTGTCATATCACACTGGACACTCCACTTTTAAACTTCCTGTCCCAGTCGTACACCTGCTGCAGCGATAAACAGATGCAATATGGTGATGCATGTTTATCGCTGTAGCAGGTGTACAACTGGGACAGGAAGTTTAAAAGTGGTGTCCAGTGTGGCATACGCTGCTCGCTCGAGCCGGCTTCACACAGTGGACACACCAGAAATGGGTGCAGAATTTGAGCGCGTGCTAAGGGAAAACCGTCGCATTACGCTGAATGAAGTGGTCTCTGAATTGAACATTTCGCCATGGTTCAGCACACGATATCATTCACAAAGTGCTGGGGTTCCGCAATGTGTCTGCAAGGTGGGTGCCTAGACAACTCACACCCGAACTGAAAGAACGGCAAGTGGAAGCATGTGAAGAACTTCTGCGACGTTACAAAACAGAAGGCGACACTTTCTTACAGCGCGTAGTGACTGGTGATGAAAGCTGTGTCCACTACTTTCAGCCAGAAAGGAAGAGGAAGAGTGGCGCCATTCAACTTTACCAAAGCCCAAAAAATTCCGCACACACCCTTCCACTGGAAAAGTGATGATAACGCTCTTCTGGGTTCGTCAAGTCCCACTTGTAGAGCATTACATCCCCATCGGGACCACAGTCACCAATGCATCATATTGCAACCTCCTTAAAAATCATCTCAAACCAGCAATCAGATCAAAACATCGTGGACTACTCACTACCGGTGTTTTGCTGCAGCACGACAATGCTCGGCCTCATACTGCCCGCGCTACAACTGCAACAATCGAGGACCTGCATTTTGAATTTCTCATCCACCCGACTCGCCAGACCTCGCCCCTTCGGATTACCAAATCTTTGGGCCACTTAGAGGCACTTGGTGGAACCACTTTCCAAATCTGACGAAGAGGTCCAAGAGGCGGTGCATGAATGGCGACAAGCAGCCAAAATATATATTTTTTCTCGAGGAATCCAGGCCTCAGTAAAGCGCTGGAAAAAATGCATTGAACGCAATGGAGATTATGTCGAAAAATAACAGTTGTTACACACGTACATGCAATAAACAAGTTGTGAAAAATATTTTAAGGTTACTTATTGCCTGCCCCTTGTAGAACATGTCATTCAACGTATTCAAGTCCCACACTCACAACGCCATTACACAAGGATTGAATGGGGAATCATTGAATCTCCATACATGGTGCTACCCTTTGCGTGAAGCACAGCAAGTGTGAAGCAAACACAGAGCTCCATGGCCTGATGATCATCTAGGTCTGAAGGATGGCCACATCCTTGGTGTTCTCCACAAAGCCAAGTCCTCTTTGAACCATCTTATCGCACAAGTATGGAATATACAATATTTTTCCCCAATGCAGGCTGGTGAAGCTGACTCTCTCTTTGCCCCTCAACAGAGGCAGTCTCAAGGACTGCTTCCCACACTGTGTATGCAGATTGTAGGTTTTGCTGTCCCATCCCATCTCTGCTCCAATGTTTTCCAATTATTTATGAAACCTAATGGAATTGGTATTTATTACCGGGGAAATGTGCATTATTTTCACCAATCTCAAACAGCACATCTTTAACATGGACGTCAAATCTCACAGAACAGCCATTGTAGTAATATCCACACCCAAGCACACAAGTTGGCCTTGCACAATAAACTTGCAGATTACTACTAGCCTCATGACGTATTTACCTCACGGTTGGTGCCAGAAAAGTTCAACAGGCCTTGGTGAATAATGTCATGCCAGTTCCAAACTTTTGATCCACTGGAGGACAGAAACAGTTCACATCAGGAATAAAACACAGCAGTCACTATAAGCAAAGAACGTGTACATATTACTGCAGGTTGGGAACACACTGCATTCATTCTGATGAATGAGTGAAGACAAGTGTTTAACATCTAATATATATATACATATATATATACACAGTCACGTGAAAAAGTAAGTACACCCCATGTAAAGTTTTGACTTTTTCAACATATTTTAACACACAGCTATTTGATCTTCATTTCAACAATATTGATAGATAAAGGTGATATAATATAACAAATATCATGAAACATTTACATTTTGTAGTCCATTTTGTAGTACCACTTATCCATCCATCCAGTGAAATGCCAGACTCGTCGGCAATGAGGCAGCTCTCTGAGATTATCCAGAGAGATGTTGACGTTCATAAATAATCATATGATCAGATGAAGCAATTGGGGCAGAGAAAGAGCAGGAGACATTTGCGAGGAAAATTTGACAACCAAGTCCAGAAGGGAGGATTTGTCATTGTGAGAAATCCGGGTTGGAAATTTCACCGAATGAGTCGGTCCCATGGAGTCACAGAAGTCCTTTGCTGAAGTGCCATGGCTGGTGATACAGGTACCAACAGCCAGTTACAATTGAAATAATCACATATGAGGAACAGAGAGTTGGGATTAGTCGTTAAACATTGGTCCACATCTGAGAGAGAGATGCAGATGGAGTTGTCACTGTTTGGAAGACGGTACAACACCCAGAAAAATAAGAGAGGTTGGAGTGAAGGGAATTAGACTGTAGTGGAGAAGAATAACAACACACAAGGGATGCCACTGATGAAGAAATAATGGCAGTGAAGCATTTAAAAATGTTTTAAAACCTGTATTATAAAAGGAGCCGTGTCGGTCTGTTTGTTGTGTTATAACTTGAGAACGGATTAACGGATTTCAATAAATCCAACTACAGTGGATCCAGGTAACTCCCGGGAGTGTTTGTGATCCAAAATTATTTTCTTATTTTTTTTTTATGGGTACATGGACACGCGTGTCAAAACTGCAAATGCCAACACGTGACGTTAGTTATCCATCCCTGCACGGAGAGCAGGATCTCCGAGGAATCCTTTTTTTTCTTCCCCCATAGATTAGCCATCACAGCAAAGATTAGTATTTCCGTCAGCGAAGCGACGGGTCTTATATTCTTGCACTCTTAAAAGAAGAAGCGTTTGCAATTTTACATTCAATGAAGTTTCAGTTTGGAGATATTAAGAAAAGCAAGATATAAAGAATGAAGTACAGGCATGAGGAAATTCCACTCCATGAGCAGATTTGCGAATGAGGATGAGTCATAAATTCATCATATTAATCCTCAAAACCAAACGGAACTGGACGTAGTGGAAGCAAACACAGTCTCCACCTCCCCAGAAGTTCAAGTGGACATCGCCTTCGAAAGTTCATGGCCACAGGTTTGTGGGACAGTGAAGATGTGTCCAATCAAATCAATGGTGAGTACTGTGGTGAGGATGCAGAGGCTTTCCCAACCAAACTGCCCACTTTACTCTGGGTCATGGATTATCGACCATTGTCATGAAAACTTGTTGATTCAGTCCCCTGAACTGCCACGTGTTAAATTCATTGGGAACTATTTGAAATATAAAAAATAATTGGAAGCTATTGATGGAGCTACTGATGGAGCTACTGATGGAGCTACTGATGTTGTTTTCTATGTTAGGCCTCAAACCGGTGTTATGTTAGGCCTTTCCCTCGTGGTCCCCCTGTACTGTCTTTCCCTCGTGGTCCCCCTGTGCTGTCTTTCCCTCGCGGTCCCCCTGTACTGTCTTTCCCTCGTGGTCCCCCTGTGCTGTCTTTCCCTCGTGGTCCCCCTGTGCTGTCTTTCCCTCGCGGTCCCCCTGTGCTGTCTTTCCCTCGCGGTTGTCAGCTCTTTCACGAGCCTCGATTCAGTATAAAAAAAAAAAAACAAGAAAAAAAAAAAAACATTCTGTACACCACTCGCATAAGCAGGTACATTTCGTACATAATGCAATAAAAAAAATACAGATCGACTCTTCATACTTACTGGAAGGCAAAGGTACTCCCATACATTCTTCTTGCTGAACAAAATTCAGCCTCTCTTTTACTCGGAGCGGTGAGGAACAAAAATTGATTCCGTGTCCTCATGAAGCCAAGTTGCTGTGGAAAGATTGACAGACAAAGACATGTGGAGAGAGAGATGGAGGAGACAGATAGATATGGAGAGAAAGAGAAAAACGTATTAAGCGAGACAGAAACACAGGTACAGAGAAACAAATATGAATGGGCAAGGCCATTCCTTTTCTCTCATCAATCATTTGACAGAAAGTACAAATTACAATGTAAGAATACGATTCTAAACGGCGTCGCCCGGGCGTCCGTCAACTTTTGGTTTCTGCCAATTTCAAGAAGAACGGCTCGTCCGATTAAATCCATTTTTGCAGTGTGTGTTGCGGTTGAGTAAAGGAAGGTTCCTTTCGAAAATGGGCGCGCTGCGATTTTCAATACAGCCGCCACGGCAGCCATCTTGAAATTGGTTTCCGTCAATTTCGAGCAGAATGGCTTGTCCGATTAAATCATTTTTGCAGTGTGTGTGACAAATTGTGTGTGTGTGTGTGTGTGTGTGTGTGTGTGTGTGTGTGTGTGTGTGTCATAACAAGTTATCATCAATGCTTCCTTTCACCATGCGTAGGCTGAGGGGTTATGCCCGCTTTGCGGTGCTATTTATTGATTTTGTCATCAAAATGTGATTGGGAGAGAAGATTACTCTCTATGTCAAGTGGCTCTTTAAGAAAGGAAAGCATTCAAAGTTAATGATTAAGGTACACCCTCTTACATGATATGTGCGATTCACCTGCTTGCACATGACAACAGGTACAATTAAACTCAGTGCAGAAAGTACTCTGAAGATTAGGACGGTTGTATAACAATCACTGAATAGTTTAAATATCAGCTCATCTAATTGCAAGAAGTCATATCACGTGGCCTACACATTTGAGCATCTTAAGATTGTAACAGTTTCAAATGAGCAAAAACGTGCTACCTGCGCAACAAATACCACATTGACATTCCAATTTTATATTTATTAATTATGCCTGGTTGCTCTGGGCCGTTGAGCTCTACTAATCCACCTTGGTCCACAGAAGAAAAGTAAAACAGGGTATTTGGGTTTTCTTACTGACAATTCAAAATTAAAATCAATTATTCTGTTGCTGATCAAAGTATATAATTCAAGGTGCTGAGAGCATGTTGGAGGTAGTGACTAACCTGATTGATGGGAAGTTTAACAATCGGGATAGTGACGCTTTCAATTACCCTGCAGGAGCAATACAAAAGAATATATACTGAATGCTTCGTCTTACTTGCAACTGGGCAAACCACTAAATGTGTAACATCTGGTGAATGCAATTGCATGTTATTGGTGAAAAGAATGTGGTGGAAATTCACACAAATTCCAAAGAACTCAAAATTCACAGTAATTCCAAAAAAACTTCTCAAAATTCACACAAATTTAAAAAAAATCATTACAACTGGAGATAATAATGAATGCATTGCAATTTGAGATCAAATCTTACCATTTCAGCAGAGGATAGGCCAAAGGATCCTTGTTCTCCAAATGCCGTTTTATTTCCATGGAGGAACACTTAAAAGGAAAATTCAACAAAACAAGACATTTTGTTTTGACAGCATACAATGAAAAATACAATGTAGCATCATAATATGGATCCTCTTTAAAAAAAACGTCATTAAACTTTTCCAGGGGACTTTTGAAACACGTCAACAAAGATGTTTTAAAGCACCACTTGTTGGAAGCTGAGGGATGCAGTGCAGCAGATTTCTCGAGAATAGGTTTCATCTTCACGAAGTTCAGAATGTAGTGCAGTGACTCGTTATTTCCTATGACAAACGACCATGGATGTACTCATTCACGTCTCGGCAACACATGACCATGACTGACCAATCGGCAGAAAATCCTAACAACACTTCTTCTCGCTCCACCTCCAAGGATACGCAAGAAACTTTGGCGTAGGAGGAAGCCATTCGGCAGTCAAGCAGTATCTGTCGTTAAGTCGGTGAGTCAGTCAGTCAGTGAGTGAGTGAGTGAGTCTGTAAACACTTCAGTCATTATTGCCTGAACCAAACACACAATTTTGATGAAACTTGGCCATAAGATTTTTTTTTTTTTTTTTGTATACAAGATCGAGGCTCGTGTAAGAGTTAACATTAATCACAAAAAAAACAAACGGACACATAAAACATCATAAAGGGAGCGGGAGACAAGATGGGGAGAGAGAGGGGGAAGCGCACGAGTGCAACATTTGAGAGCAGGGACATCGGGAGAACTGTGGGAGGGGGAGGGGTTGGGGGGAGGAGGCGTGGGAAGGGGGGTGGGAGTGGAGTGGGAGAAGTATAAAACACATGGACACTGCTCGGACTTCCAGGAAAGAAGTCGGAATTTCAATAAAGTGGATCTAGGCTGAAATTAACGGGGGTAGAAAAGATCAAGGTTTTGGATGGGGGAAGATAACATGGTGGTGAACAGCTGTTTTAAAGACCTGGAGGGATGAGTGGGATTGAAGAGAGTGAGGGAGTTTGTTCCAGAGGCGGGAGAAAAGAGGAATGAAAGAGTGAAGGTGAGCAGAGTCTTGATTTTAGCAGTTTAACCATAAGAGGGTTGCTGGCAGATCTTGCGTGACCTGAAGGAATATTTGGGGGACAGAGCACAGACAGAGCTGGGGGAGCAAGGCCGGAGAGGAGTCGGTAGAAGACAAAGGCCACCAACCTGCCTGCGGTGAGAGAGAGTGAAAGGCCCTCGAAAATTCAAAGTGTGCCCAATTGGTGTTGTGTGGCCAATACAATTAAAGTTTTTACGGCGTAGCTCGTGTGGCAAAGCCGTCTGGAACAGCGCTTGTCTATCTGTCCGGCGTATGTATGTATCTATGTCCCTCACAAACGTCCACCAATCAGAGCTGAGGATCTGGTCACATGACAGGGGGACAGAATTTAGTAACCAGATCTCTAGATCTCTCGCGAGATCTCGGAGACGGTGGGAGGGATTTTCGAAGCTCCACACGGTCTCCACGTTTTTCGAAGTTAAGTCTGTTCACAATTGTATTTTGTCGAAACTGTATTTATCTTTCGGTGTGTGAAGTTATTGTGTGCAACTTTGGTTGTTTCTCGGTGTTTATCTTTCATAAATTGATCGTCTGTTTGCCGTGTCGTGTCTTGAGGCCTTGTGCAGTGTGCACTGTACAACCTTGAGGCTTTGTTTTTCTCTCAGCGGTCCGTCGTTTGTGATCCAATAACTTTCGTTCTCTGTATTCCCAGGCTTTTCACCCATAGCCTACTTCCTTGTGTAAATCTCAACTCAAAAAAAACAAACAAAAAAAAAACATTTCCTTCTCTGTTCTCATTCGTTTATTCATTCTTATTCGTTCGTTCGTTCTTCGACCACGTGTTTCTCCCCCATTTCCCCAGATAGTTTTCACTCATTAACCTTCAATGTTTACACTTTCCCCTCAAGTTATGTATTCCGTCATATTTTATAACACCTTTTTCTTCTTCTTCTTTAAAAGGCTGCTTTCGACTTGCTCACCAAATCAATTCATCCCAAAAAAAATATCCATCTCCTATAGTGCCTTTTTTCTACATTCCCTAAACTCTCCTGCACTCCATCCTCCATCCAGCGTCCTTAAACGTATTTTTAACTCGAAGGTCACAAGAAACTCATTTTGCAATAAATGTTCGTTTCCCATAAATCGTACACTTTCAAAAATCCAATCTCACCCCTCCCCTCCAAATCTTCCCCATAACCCCTCCCCTCCAAATCTTCCCCATCACCCCTCCCCTCCAAATCTTCCCCATCACCCATCCCTTTCAAATCTCCCCCCTTGCCCCCTCCCTCCTAAACTACCCCCTCACCCCACCCCGCCAAGACGCCCCCTCGCCCCTCCCCTCCTAGACTCCTGCCTCACCCCTCCCCTCCAAATCTCCCCCATATCCCATCCCTTTCAAATCCCTCCCCTTGTCCCTTCCCTCCCAAACTCCCCCCTCACCCCTCCCCTTCAAATCTCCCCACCCTCATTGCTTCTCAATTTCCCCCCTCTCACTCCCCCTCCTCAAAGCGTCCTCCCCGCTTCTTCCCCCTTCAAACTCTCACCTCCATCTCCCCCAACCTTCTGCCTCGCTCTTCCCCCTCCTCAAATAACACCTCATTGTGGCTCACCCAATCACCATCAAACCTTTTGTCCGCCCCATCCTTCCATTTCTCCGAGCTATTCTGAAATCTCTGACACACCTTCAACAGCTCTCCCTATCTCTTCCACCTCTTCCACATCTTACCCTACTCCTCCTCCCCCCTGTTCTGTATCTGATGCTCCCCCTTCCTCTTCATTAACGGTATGGACCTCAAACATCCGGGGCCTTCGTTCAAACTTAACTGATCTCTCCATACAGGTTGCTTATGTCAAACCAGACGTGATCTGCTTAACAGAAACTTTCCTCCTTTATGATGTCTCTGATTCCATAGTATCTCTCCCGGGCTACTCCCTCCTCCGGTATGATAGACCTGAGCCTCGTCCTGGAGGCGGGGTTGCTATCTTTATCAAAAACTCTCTTCCTCACTCGCCCTGCACTGCACTCTCTCCACCTCACCCCCAGGAATACCTCTGGCTACGGCTTCCCCTTCGCTCCCACCTCTTGTTCATATGTGTGTTGTACCGTCCACCAAACAGTGATGACTCCATCTACATCTCGCTGTCTGATGATATGGACCAACTTCTATCTACTCATCCCAACTCTCTCTTCCTCATATGTGGTGATTTCAATTGTCACCATGCCAGTTGGCTGGGTGTGGGTACCTCTCTCACCAGCCATGGCTCTTCAGCAAAGGACTTCTGCGACTCACTGGGACTGACACAATCTGTCAATTTCCCGACCCGGATCTCAGTCAACGGAACATCTTATCTTCTGGACTTGGTTATGACCAACTTCCCTGAAAATGTCTGCTGCTCTTCTTCTGCTCCGATCGGATCATCTGATCATGTCCTTGTTAAAGTGGACATCTCTCTGACCATCCTCAGGGAGCCTGCTCAGCGTCGACGAGTCTGGCATTTCACTCAGGCCAACTGGCACGGTCTTCAAGCAGCCATCAATCATCTGGACTGGTCTCCCATCTCTACCACCTCTGACATCAACTCATCCTGGGAATTCTTCCAAAGTAAATTGCTCTCTCTCATGCACAGATTTATCCCATCTCGTCTTCAGTTGTCATACCCTTCCTCCCGTCCATGGTACACGGAATCTTGTGGTGAGGCTGTTGCCCAGAAACAACTTGCCTTCGTCTCCTGGAAAGCAAATCCAACGGAAGGAAATCTCATTTCCTTTCACAAAGCCCGAAACAAGTGTGTGTCCACCCTCAGGAGAGCCAGGAAACAATATCTCTCCATTCTCAAGACCGAACTCTCTTATCTGTCTCCCTCTTCCAAATCCTGGTGGCGTCTGGTCAAATCCGTTTCTGGTGTTTGTTCCCCCTCCATCCCCTCCCTTACCTCAAACGGCTACACAGCTGACTCCGCACGTGAAAAAGCTGAATGCCTCAACTCTGTGTTTGCCTCTAAATCTTGTGTCCCAAACCCATCCCTCTCTGTACCCACCATACCCAGTCGTACCCTGCTGCTCCTGGACTCCGTGTCCTTTCCTCCTGACAAGGTGGAAAAGTTTCTGTCAACCCTCGACTCTGATTCTGCAACTGGACCCGACGGCATCAGCCCACGGGTCCTAAAATCCTGCTCTGCTGCTCTATCTCACCCTCTCTCTGTTCTCTTCACCCTCTCTTTTGCTCAAGGTCAACTGCCATCTGCTTGGAAATCAGCCAACATCACCGCTTTGCACAAAAAAGGTGCAAAAACAGATCCTAGCAACTACAGACCAATCAGCCTTCTCCCAATTATCAGCAAAGTCATGGAATCCATCATTGCTTCGGATATGAAATCTTTCCTCTTCTCCAATGGCTTGATCTCTGATCATCAATTTGGTTTCAGACCAGGTCACTCTACTCTGGACATGCTGCTTCTGCTGTCTCAACAATGGATGGAGGTCCTCAATGCCAAACAGGAAATTAGAGCTGTCTCCCTCGACATATCACGTGCCTTCGACACGGTCTGGCACCCCGCTCTGCTCACCAAACTCTCCTCCTTTGGTATCCATGGAAATCTCCACGCATGGCTGGCGGACTTCCTCTCTAGTCGTCGTCAACGTGTGGCCCTGAATGGGTTTCTCTCATCTCCTCTTCCTGTTCAGGCTGGAGTTCCCCAAGGCAGTGTTCTGGGCCCCGTGCTTTTTCTGGTCTTCATCAATGATCTCTCTGACTCTCTCGAAAATCCTCTCTATCTCTTTGCTGATGACTCCACTCTCTGCCGCTCCATCCCTCTTCCCTCAGATCGGCAGTCTGCTGCCTCCTCACTCTCTGAAGACCTGGACAAAATCACAGACTGGTCAAACAAGTGGAACATGTCTTTCAATCCTGACAAATCTCACACTCTTACTATGTCTCTCCGAAAAGATCGACTGGACAACCCTCCCATCTACTTTCTCAACAATCCTCTCCAAGAAGTTCTGTCGCTCAAGATTTTGGGTCTCACTATCTGCCATGATCTTTCCTGGGAAAACCACATTTCCAAGCTGGCCTCCAAAGCCAGTCGCCGACTGGGCATCCTCCGTCGTGCGAAGTCCTTCCTCGGCACACCTGAGCTCCTCACCACATACAAGGCTTTCATCCACAGCTCAATGGAATACTGTTCTCCCCTATGGGCCGGTGCTCCTGCCTCACACCTAGCTCGGCTTCACGCTGTTGAAACCAAAGCTTTCAGAATTATTGGAATCTCCCGCGATGAAGCTATCTCTGAGGGCCTTTCACTCACTCACCGCAGGCAGGTAGGTGGTCTTTCTGTCTTCTACCGACTCCTCTCCGGCCTTGCACCCCCAGCTCTCTCTGTGCTCTGTCCCCCAAATATTCCTACAGGTCGCACAAGATCTGCCAGCAACCCTCTGATGGTTAAACTGCCGAAATCTCGGCTCTCTGCTCACCTTCACTCTTTCATTCCTCTTTTCTCCCGCCTCTGGAACAAACTCCCTCAGTCCCTTCAATCCCACTCCTCCCTCCAGGTCTTTAAAACAGCTGTTCACCACCATCTCTTATCTTCCCCCATCCAAAACCTTGATCTTTTCTACCCCCGCTAATTCACCCCAGAACCACCTTGTTTGAAATTCCAACTTCTTTCCTGGAAGTCCTGGCAGTGTCCATATGTTTTATACCTCTCCCACCGCCCCCTTCCCATGCCCCCCCCCCCCCAAAGCCCTCGCCCTCTCTCAGATCTCTCGATGTCTCCATGTCTCTCGGTCCCTGCTCTCAAATGTTGTGTTTGTGTCCTTCCCCCTCTCTCCCCATCTTGTCTACCGCTCCCGATGTTATATGTTTTATGTGTCGGTTTGTCTTTCTGTGTGATTAATGTTCGCTCTTTCACGAGCCTCGATCTTGTATACAAAAAAAAAAAAAAAAAAAAAAAAAAAAAACCATTACATTTGCAAATTTTCTAAAAGGAAATATAACAACCTTTTGTGGAATGTTTTTGGGATCCCAGCGGGTGTCGTAAGGTAGGTAGGAGGTTTCAGAAATTCCTCAATGCAATTATGATTTGGAAATGCGATTGACATGGATCTTGCTCCCAAATCCGGAAGTGAACAGATAACGATGGTTCGTTGGTTTGATAATATCTCGATACAATTGTGATTTAACATTATATTTTGATATACTCATACTATAGTGTTAAATTGTGATTGGATTGATGAACTATGCTGTTTGGAATGAAAATGTAGAGATATTGAGTTTAATGCAGAATGAGGAAATGACGTAAGGGTTTCCATCCATGACAATCGCGGATTCCCCAGTGAGGGAGTTTGTTCCAGAGGCGGGAGAAAAGAGGAATGAAGGAGTGAAGGTGAGCAGAGAGTCTTGATTTTGGCAGTTTAACCATAAGAGGGTTGCAGGCAGATCTTGTGCGACCTGTAGGAATATTTGCGGGACAGAGCCCAGAGAGAGCTGGGGGGGGGGGGGGGGGGGGCAAGGCCAGAGAGGAGTCGGTAGAAGATGGAAAGACCACCAACCTGCCTGCGGTGAGTGAGTGAGAGGCCCTTGGAGTTAGCTTCATCGCGGGAGATTCCAATGATTCTGAATGCTTTGGTTTCAACAGCGTGAAGACGAGCTAGGTGTGAGGCAGGAGCACCAGCCCAGAGGGGAGAGCAGTATTCCATTGAGCTGCGGATGAAAGCCTTGTATGTGTTGAGGAGCTCAGGTGTGCCAAGGAAGGACTTCGCACGACGGAGGATGCCCAGTCGGCGACTGACTTTGGAGGCCAGATTTGAAATGTGGTTTTCCCAGGAAAGATCATGGCAGATAGTGAGACCCAAAAGCTTGAGTGACAGAACTTCTTGGAGAGGATTATTCAGAAAGTGGATGGGAGGGTTGTCCAGTCGGTCTTTTCGGAGAGACATCGTAAGAGTGTGAGATTTGTCAGGATTGAAAGACATGTTCCATTTGTTTGCCCAGTCTGATTTTGTCCAGGTCTGCAGAGAGTGAGGAGGCTACAGACTGCCGATCTGAGGGATGAGGAATGGAGCGACAGAGAGTAGAGTCATCAGCAAAGAGATAGAGAGGATTTTCAAGAGAGTCAGAGAGATCATTGATGAAGACCAGAAAAAGCACAGGGCCCAGAACACTGCCTCGGGGAACTCCAGCCTGAACAGGAAGAGGAGATGAGAGAAACCCATTCAGGGCCACACGTTGACTATGACTAGAGAGGAAGTCCGCCAGCCATGCGTGGAGATTTCCATGGATACCAAAAGAGGAGAGTTTGGTGAGCAGAGCGGGGTGCCAGACCGTATCGAAGGCACATGATATGTCAAGGGGGACAGCTCTAATTTCCTGTTTGGCATTGAGGACCTCCATCCATTGTTGAGAAAGCAGAAGCAGCATGTCCAGAGTAGAGTGACAAGGTCTGAAACCAAATTGATGATCAGAGATCAAGCCATTGGAGAAGAGCAAAGATTTCATATCTGAAGCAATGATGGATTCCATGACTTTGCTGATAATTGGGAGAAGGCTGATTGGTCTGTAGTTGCTGGGACCTGTTTTTGCACCTTTTTGTGCAAAGCGGTGATGTTGGCAGATTTCCAAGCAGATGGCAGATGACCTTGAGCAAAAGAGAGGGTGAAGAGAACAGAGAGAGGGAGTGAAAGAGCGGAAGAACAGGATTTTAGGACCCGTGGGCTGATGCCGTCAGGTCCAGTTGCAGAATCAGAGTCGAGGGTTGACAGAAACTTTTCCACCTTGTCAGGAGGAAAGGACACAGAGTCCAGGAGCAGCTGGGTACGACTGGGTACGGTGGGTACAGAAAGGGATGGGTTTGGGACACAAGATTTAGAGGCAAACACAGAGTTGAGGCATTCAGCTTTTTCACGTGCGGAATCAGCCGTGTGGCCGTTTGAGGTGAGGGAGGGGATGGAGGGGGAACAAACACCAGAAACAGATTTGACCAGATGCCACCAGGATTTGGAAGAGGGAGACAGATAAGAGAGTTCTGTCCTGAGAACGGAGAGATATTGTTTCCTGGCTCTCCTGAGGGTGGACACACACTTGTTTCGGGCTTTGTGAAAGGAAATGAGATTTCCTTCCGTTGGATTTGCTTTCCAGGAGACGAAAGCAAGTCGTTTCTGGGCAATAGCCTCACCACAAGATTCCGTGTACCATGGATGGGAGGAAGGGTATGACAACTGAAGACGAGATGGGATAAATCTGTGCATGAGAGAGAGCAATTTACTTTGGAAGAATTCCCAGGATGAGTTGATGTCAGAGGCGGTAGAGATGGGAGACAAGTCCAGATGATTGATGGCTGCTTGAAGACCGTGCCAGTTGGCCTGAGTGAAATGCCAGACTCGTCGACGCTGAGGAGGCTCTCTGAGAATGGTCAGAGAGATGTCCACTTTAACAAGCACATGATCAGATGAGCCGATTGGAGCAGAAGAAGAGCAGCAGACATTTTCAGGGAAGTTAGTCATAACCAAGTCCAGAAGAGAAGATGCTCCGTTGACTGAGATCCGGGTCGGGAAATTGACAGATTGTGTCAGTCCCAGTGAGTCACAGAAGTCCTTTGCTGAAGAGCCATGGCTGGGGAGAGAGGTACCCACACCCAGCCAACTGGCATGGTGACAATTGAAATCACCACATATGAGGAAGAGAGAGTTGGGATGGGTAGCTAGAAGTTGGTCCATATTATCAGACAGCGAGATGTAGATGGAGTCATCACTGTTTGGTGGACGGTAGAACACACATATGAACAAAAGGTGGGAGCGAAGGGGAAGCCGTAGCCAAAGGTATTCCTGGGGGTGAGGTGGAGAGAGGGCAGTGCAGGGCGAGTGAGGAAGAGTTTTTTATAAAGATAGCAACCCCCCCCCCCCCCTCCAGGACGAGGCTCAGGTCTATCATACCGGAGGAGGGAGTAACCGGGGAGAGATACCAAGGAATCAGAGACATCATGAAGGAGGAAAGTTTATGTTAAGCAGATCACGTCTGGTTTGTCAGAAGCAACCTGTATGGAAAGATCAGTCAAGTTTGAGCGAAGGCCCCGGATGTTTGAGGTCCATACTGTTAAAGAAGAGGAAGGGGGAGCATCGGATACAACGGGGGGGGGGGGGGGGGGGGGGGAGCGGTAAGGTAAGATGTGGAAGAGGAGGAAGAGGTAGGGAGAGCTGTTGAAGGTGTGTCAGAGATTTCAGAATAGCTTGGAGAAAGGGAAGAATGGGGCGGACAAAAGGTTTGATGGTGATTGGGTGAGGCGCAGTGAGGTGTTATTTGAGGAGGGGGAAGAGTGAGGCAGAAGGTTGAGGGAGATGAAGGTGAAAGTTGGAAGGGGGAAGAAGCGGGGAGGATGCTTTGAGGAGGAGGGGTGAGAGGGGAGTTTAGGAGGGAAGGGGCAAGGGGGGAAATCTGAAAGGGATGGGTGATGGGGAAGATTTGAAAGAGGTGGGTGATGGGGATGATTTGGAGGGGAGGGGCAAGGGGGTAGATTTAGAGGGGAGGGGTGATGGGGAAGTTTTGGAGGGGAGGGGTGATGGGGAAGATTTGGAGGGGAGGGGCAAGGGGGAAGATTTGAAAGGGATGGGTGATGGGGAAGATTTGGAGGGGAGGGGCAAGGGGGAATATTCGAAAGAGATGGGTGATGGGGAAGATTTGGAGGGGAGGGGCAAGGGGGTAGATTTGGAGGGGAGGGGTGATGGGGAAGTTTTGAAGGGGAGGGGTGATGGGGAAGATTTGGAGGGAAGGGGTGATGGGGAAGATTTGGAGGGTAGGGGTGATGGGGAAGATTTGGAGGGAAGGGGGTGATGGGGAAGATTTGGAGGGAAGGGGTGAGATTGGATTTTGAAAAGTGTACGATTAATGGGAAACGAACATTTATTGCAAAATGAGTTTCTTGAGACCTTCGAGTCAAAAATACGTTTGAGGACGCTGAAGGATGGGTGGAGTTCTGGAGAGTTTAGGGAATGTATGAAAGAGGCACTGTAACTGTAAGAGATGGAATTTTTTTTTGGAATCAATAGATTTGGTGAGCAAGTCGAAAGCATCCTTTTATAGAAGAAGAAGAAGAAGAAGAAGAAGAAGGTGTTATAGTATATGACAGAATACAGTTCTTCAGGGGACAGTTGAAACATTTTTTAACGACGTGAACACGTGATCACGAACAACGTGGTCGAAGAACGAACAAACAAATAAGAACGAACAACGGATAAGAACAGAGAAGGGAATATTGTTTGTTTTTTTTGTTTTGTTTTTGAGTTGAGATGAAAACAGAGACAGAGACCGAACGTGAAACGTGAAAAATAGAGACCGAAAGTAATTGCGAGCGCAATCGAAGAACCGCTGAGACAGAAACAAAGCCTCAAGCCAAGGTCAGACATGGTAGCCTACTAGTACTACACAAGGCCTCAGAATACGCGACACGAACTAACCGACGATTCTCTACACAGGTATGAAAAACCAACACCAAGAATACTATTAAAGACACACCAATAGTTACCCAAACCGAAAGAAAGATACAGTTTCGACAAAAAACACAATTGGGATTTTTAAAATTTTTTTTTGTATACTGAATCGAGGCTCGTGAAAGAGCTAAAAACTTAACTTCGAAAGCGTGCGCGCATGGACAGCTTTGAAGAGACGTGACCTCCAATCTTGCGCATGCGCCAAAATTCATATCTGATAGCTAACGAATGGGTATTGACCACAACAAAATCTGTGTTAAGGAGGTTTATGGGAGGGGCGAGGGTTAACCCAAACCCCCCCTCTCCCCCCCGTCTGATCACAACTTTCATCGCCCATGATGTACCAATGTTCGTTCACAGCATTAAAAAATATCAGGGTGTCAGGGCTTCTGTGGGGGGTTTGAGTGACTTGCTCCTGATCCAGGTGAGCTTCATGACCCATGTACCTATATTTTTGGTTTGTTATGTGTTTTTGTTTTGGGCCTATGTTTACCTGCACCACCAAAGGTGGATGGAGGTTATGTTTTCACCCCTGTTTTGCTATTTCTTTGTCTGTTTGTCTGTCCGTTTATGAACAATATATCTCGAAAAGTTGTGGACGGATTCAGACGAAATTTGTCAGAGATGTAGATGTAGCGTATGTGACAAGGACAAAATGATTACATTTTGGTGAAGATCCGGATTCGGATCCGGCTGCTATAATTTTTTAAGTGATTCTTCACCATTGGGAGATGGTGAAGCCAAAAACCAAATAGGGCCAAAATATGCTGCAAGGACCAAAATATGCAAATAGGGCCAAAAACACTACATGTCAGGATATCTCAAAAAGTTGTGGACGGATTTGGACGAAACTTGGTGAACCGGTTGGGTGTCTGACATGAACAAATAGATTCGATTTTGGTGAAGATCTGAATATGGATTTGGACATGAGAATTAGTTAATTTTTTCAGTGACGATTCACCATTGGGAGATTGGGCTGAAACCAACATATACTTTTTCTATCTTTATTTCCACATCGTAACCCACAACTTCCATGTTAAAAATAAATTCTACAAATTTCAGAAGATTTATTAAAATTACAAAACTAAAATATCTTGGTTGGATTAGTGTCCCACACCCTGAGTTAATACTTGGTGGAAGCACATTTGACAGCAATTACAGCTGTGATTCTGTTGAGATAGGTCTCTACCAACTTTGCATACCTTGATTGGGCAATATTTGCCCATTCTTCTGTTCAAAACTGTTCAAGCTCAGTCAAGTTGTGTGTGGAGCATTGATGGACAGCAATCTTCAAGTCATTCCACAGATTTTCGTTTGGATTTAGGTCGGGGCTCTGACTGGACCACTCAAGGCCATTTATCTTTTTGTTCCTTAACCACTTCAGTGTATCTTTGGCTGTGTGCTTCAGGTCGTTGTCATGCTGAAAGGTAAACTTCAGTCCCAATTTCAGCTTTTTTTGCAGAGGGCAGCAGGTTTTCCTCCAGGAATTTTCCATATTTTGCTCCATCCATTTTCCCTTCTATCCTTACAGGTGCCCCAGCTACTGCTGATGAGAAACATCCCCATAGAATGATGCTGCCACCACCATGCTTCACAGTGGGGATGGCGTTCTTTGGGCGATGTGCTGTATTGAGTTTGTGCCAAACGTAACGTTTTTCATTCAGACCAAAAAGTTCCATAAAAAGTTCCAATCCATAGTTCCAAAAAGGCCTATAGCTCTTTGAAAGTTGCCATTGGCCTCTTGGTAGCCTGATCAGTCTCATCCTTGCTTGGTCATCCGGTTTGGAGGGACAACCTGTTCTCGCCAGGGTCTTTGTGGTGCCATACGCCTTCCACTTATTAATGATTGCCTTGACTGTGCTCCAAGAGATATTCAAGGCCTGAAGCACAACTTCACCTGCAGTAAGGATGTTTGATCGTATTGAAACAGTTGGCGATGTATTCAAGTGTTTGAAAATGAATACTCAGTATTCAAGTGGGTCATCATTTTTTGTCTTCGGACCCAGAAATAGCAAGGAACTGTGATACAGAAATAGACCACTGTTATGGATTTGTCACTTCCGTTGTTGTGGTTCTCATCCACTGTAAACATTTTTGGTTGCATGTACTGTTGTTGTTATCGTTTAAGTGAAATAGAGATTACTGTTTTCAAAAGGTAAAAGAAGTTAGTGTTTTAAAAAGAAACCGGAAACCGGATCGGGAACCGGACGACGAAGAGAAAAGAAGAAGAGGAAAAAAAGAGGCGGAGCAAGTGAGGTCGGAAAAGGATCCGAGCTGCGTTGAGGTTTGGAGCAAACGTTGGCGAACGGGAGTCACTAGCGAACTTTGGGGTTTCCTGGGAAAGGGATACCTGCGACAGAGTTGTTTTCGCTGTGACAGATAAACCTGCGTGACAGGTTTTGCGGTTGATTCTGAAGAGAATCATTGGAGTGCCGTGACATCTCGAGAATGGACCGTTGGCCATTTTGCCTCGCGCTTGATTTCGCATCGCTCCAGGTTTTTCACCTCGCTTCAACCATTTCACCGCATCCAGATGTTAACCTGGTGTGTGTGTGTAACGTGGATTTCGAGTGGGAATCTGCGGTTCGCCGTGTGGGGAGCCGTTGAACATCCATACCCGAAGGTGTGATTTCCCAGTCGTCTATTGAGGACACTTTTGCCTATCTTTGGCAGTGTGACTGTCAACCGAGTGGGATTCTGGTCTCGATACAACATTGTTCTGACGATCACTGGAGCATGGATCGATTTTGGTTTGAAGCTGGGACAGAGACATTGGAAATGTTCTTTTCGCTCACTTGGAGCTCAGCGAGTTATCTTGTACCAAACTGATGGTACCATCATAGGAATGATATATTGGTGGTACAACTGATTAATATTATTATTGTACTGTTATTCTTGTGTGACCTTAATACAATACTTGTTTGTTGGTAACAATTGGTGTGGTTTCACCATTGATCTTTGACACACAGAATAACACATCTTTCTGCCGTGACTCCTCTCAGGGCTCGGAGGTACACCGTGACCGGGGTTTGGGGAGGAGCACGTAACACCACAGACATGGTCCAGGAACCAGCCTCGAGGATAAAGCCTCTTGGAGGTTGTGAATGAAGCCTTTCGGAAGGTGCGTAATGAGCCTGTCTGTGAAAAATCACTAATTTGTTCAATTTATCAAAAGGGGTTAAACAAGCCAGACAAGTCAAAGGGTAGGGGGCACACAAATAGTGGTCACACAAATAGGACGGATGAAGTTCTTTCGCTTTTTTGTAACTTATCTCGTGGATGGTACCACAAATATAAAGTCACATTGGCAGGAGTTGCGACCGTTAGTGTAACAACTCGAGTAGATTGAGTGGCAAGAAATTGCAAGGTTTATGATGAGTACAAAAGGTAGCACCAGGGTTAGAGCCCCTGATCTTTCTCATCAAGGTAATTCTCTTACTGGCAACATTGATAACAAGATGTTTAATGATGGACAATCCTTCAACCTTGATGGGAGGGATTGTGCTGAGGGCAGTATGGGCGTTAGTCATAACACTTCCGGACTTCTTACACCTTGCAAGACTTCTTACACCTTACAAGACTTCTTACACCTTACGAACTTCTTACAAGATGATCGATCACCATTGCAACTTTTAATGTTCGGCTGCTTTTATCAAGTCATAAACAACGTGAATTTGAGCAACAGAGTCTTGCTGTTATCTGCATACTGAATGAATGAATGAATGAATGAATGAATGAATGATCGTTTTAAGGCCATTTTTCCTGCTAGAGCGGGGGTTAGCCTTGCGGGCCCCATGACGATCATGGTTCCCTGTTTGAGGCAATGTTTTTATGGCCGGATGCCCTTCCTGACGCCAACCCTTGGTCGCCTCTTACGATGCGCAGGGATACGGTGTACCTATTCTAAATCGGGGTACACACCATGATCATTCATCCCAGCAAGCTGGTACTCAATTTGCTGACCTCAGAAGGATGACAGGCTGAGTCAACCCCCCTGGCATTAATTCATCGATCGATCGGGATTCGAACCCAGGATCCTAGGATCCCAAGCAGGGACCCTAACCGCTAAGTCAACACCAGGCTTGTATGTTATCTGCATACTACGCAACATTATCTACCATCACATGCTCCTTTGATGCTTTCTGCTGGCTCTGTTGTGTATTACGGATGAAAAATAACAACAAACATTTTGAAAATGTTCCAGCAAACTTGAGCAAGTCAGGAAAACTTTCAAAATCACATACCTGTGCCATTTTCTTCGGTGATGGAATTCTACAGAGAGTTCTAATGACCTTTTTTAAATTTTGAATCTGCAAACAAAGCAGAATTCAGTGTTAGAATGCAAACATTCCTGTTTGAAGTTTGAAGGAATTGGATTCAACAATGATTGCATGCATATTGGACTAATGATGATAACAACTAGATGGTATTCATAGAATACTTACCATGCACAGTCAACTTGGTGTGACCCAACTCTTCTGTTTTTGAACATTTTTTTTCTTTGATCCAATATGGCTACCAGGCCACGTGAGCGATGACATCATAAATTAATATTTTCTAACATAATTATTGCAGAGATCACGCCCAATACATTTCAAACTGATCAAACGAGGCGTTGTCCCTGTCGAATTATGACATAATTGTGGCACCAATGACGTCATCGTTAACGACACCTATTCCCCACATGGAGTTCTTTACAATGAGCCATGTTTCAATTGTTTGCATGTGGCGGTTTTGGAGATATGGAGGTGCAAAATGTTTAGATTTTTCCAAGATGGCGCCTGTACCACATGACCTATTGGACTAATGGCATATTGGACTAATGATGATAATAACTAGATGGTATTCATAGAATACATACCCTGCGCAGTCAACTTGTTGTGAGCCAACTCTTCTGTTTTTGAACATTTTTTTTTCTTTGATCCAACTTCCAACTTAAATACCAACTTCTGTCCTGGAAGTCCTTGGTGTCCTTGTGTTTTATACTTCTCCCACCCCCCCCGCAGCCCCCCTCCCGCCTCCTCCCCCCCGCCTCTTCCCCCCCGCCTCCTCCCCCCCCGCCTCCTCCCCCCCAAGCCCTCTCTCTCCCACACATCTCCCGATGTCCCTGCTCTCAAATGTTGTGTTTGTGTGCTTCCCCTTCTCTCCCCATCTTGTCTACCGCTCCCTCTTTTTATATATTTTGTTTGTCTGTTTGATTTGTTTGTGAAATGAATGTTAGCTCTTTCACGAGCCTCGATTCTGTATACAAAAAAAAAAAAAAATCGACTTTGAATCAACAATCAACAATCAACTTCCGCTTTGCGAGCGCAGGGTAATAACTAGAACTGCCGCTTCTAACTGTGAGCAGTTACATCGGGTATTGAATGACGCTCGATCCAATGCCAATGCCATCCTATGACGATGTCATCCCATGCCACCCGTTCCAATGGCAGTCATCCCATCCCACCTGTTCCAATGATGATACCATCCTATGATGATGCTATCGAATGCTGCCCGTTCCAATGGCGATACAATCCCATCATGCTCGTTCCAATGAGGATGCCATCCTATGATGATGCCATCCCATGCTGGCTGTTCCAATGACGATGCCATCCTATTACGTCATTTTTATCAAGCGATATTTCTCACGGCTAGTCAATGCGTGTGATCCTTGCGTGCGATCACCCCCTCACCCCCTGCGTGCGATCACCCCACCCCCTACGTGCGATCACCTCCCCCTCCCCCCCCGCTATCACCCCCCACTCGCTATCACCTCCCCCTGCGTGCCGTCAGCTCCCCATGCGTGCCGTCAGCTCCCCCTGCGTGCCGTCAGCTCCCCCTGCGTGCCGTCACCTCCCCCCTGCGTGCCGTCACCTCCCCCCTGCGTGCCGTCACCTCCCCCCTGCGTGCCGTCACCTCCCCCCTGCGTGCCGTCACCTCCCCCCTGCGTGCCGTCACCTCCCCCCTGCGTGCCGTCACCTCCCCCCTGCGTGCCGTCACCTCCCCCCTGCGTGCCGTCACCTCCCCCCTGCGTGCCGTCACCTCCCCCCTGCGTGCCGTCACCTCCCCCCTGCGTGCCGTCACCTCCCCCCTGCGTGCCGTCACCTCCCCCCTGCGTGCCGTCACCTCCCCCCTGCGTGTTGTCACCTCCCCCCTGCGTGTTGTCACCTCCCCCCTGCGTGTTGTCACCTCCCCCTGCGTGCTATCCTCTCCCTTGTGCAGTGTGTGCGATATGAGAGGGTGAGGAGCAGGAAGGGAGAAGATTTCGGTGTTGAAGTCACATTTTACATTAGGTGTAATTACGCATTAAAAACTATTTCCCATTTACATGCACATGCATTCACATGTTATCAGAAGTAAATAAATCGTGGAGATGACATCATTTCTGGATCTGATGAATTAACAGAAGCTATTTTGTAAAACTCTATGTGCCACATCTAACTCAAGATGTTCAATGTCATACACGTCTACTCCCATGGGATCCCCACAGGTGCCACACGGGTATTTCGTTCCAAAAGAAAGGTTTGTTAAAAATTTGATGATAAAAGCTCAAATGGTAAAAAAAAAGTTAAGGCTTGGACACGTGCACACATATCTACTCACATTCCTGGGGTAAAACGCCAGAATGTTGGGCTGTGTTGGGCAAGCAATCCTTGGATACTGGAAAACTTCAAATGCATCATCGGTTGTCAAATGATCAAATGCAAAGAAAGCTGTTGCAAGGAGAAGATCAATCACCTGTGAGAAACAGACATGACAGAATTATAAAAGATACCATGGGCAGGAGGAAACAACCTCTTTTTTTTCAGCTCGTCTACGACAAAGTTGAGCTGAGCGACTACGACAAAATCAAGCTATATTTCTCACGGCTAGTCAATGAAATGTTTCAAATCCTCCACAAGAAACTAAATCTTTAACTTCTCACTGCATCTGGGTCCAAAATTCCTCTTTGTATTTCCTTGAAATGTTACTTCAGCATTCATTTTACAAAAATGACGTGCAGGACAAGGACATCAGGAGACGTCGGTGTACATTTGAACGAATTCATTGACATCATCACAGAATGCACATATCCATTCATTCGATTTGAATCTGGGCTCTCAGCACGCCAAATAGACAAAGCAATGTTTGTGTGTGTGAGTTGCAGATCGAAAGTGGAAGAAAATGTTCTCACTGGAGCACTAGTTGACACTTCGATTTCCACCTTGGGAGGATCTGTCATTCCTTTCCATCTTGCATAGCAATAATCTCTGATGCACAATGTGGACTGTACAAATCAGAAAAGAGAAGGGAAGGAACAAAAGGTTTTCATTCGAAAGGTATCCTCAAAAAATAAAAACAAACACCGGCTTCCGGGAACTTCCGGGAATCGTTAGCTTTCCAAATCATTAACGAGTTGTGGCCACATTCTCATCACTTTGTTGTAGGTTCTAAAAATCAGTATTACTCGGCCTTTGTTTGAAAAGGGAAGTGTGAGTGAAATGAAATTGTGAAACAAAATGGAGTCGATAGCTTTAAAGTCATCCGATGGACTAACCTTCAGCACTTCGTCCACGGAGATGTATGGAGCATCAGACAGGACATGGAGCCCGCTTAGCGCTTGAGCATTTCGCATGACATGGTATATTACCTGCGAGGGCAGCAGAATAAAGTTATATGTACAATATGCTCATGACAAACATTATGGCCCACGAGTGCTTCGGTAAATTACTGATTGCTCGGTTTGATAATCAAAGTATCTATTTATTTTTTTTAGATCGCTTTCCACACTCTCACCACAGTCCGCTCCTCACGAAAGAAGCCCATCTATTGGACCCAACGCACTCCCTTCCAGCAAAGAGAGGGGATTTCCACAAGGTGGACTACAGGGAATGACAGATGACAATGTGGCCACACTTCCTGCCCCAGACTCCCTCAACATCAAGGAGGCATATCTATATTTTTGTGATGGGATCAGTGAGGCCTCCAAGTCCATAATTCCCCGTGGCTGCCACGCAACATCCATACCAGGCTGGGTTCTCGAGTGCGAAAAGCTCCATGATGCCTTTATCGATGCACCTAACGAAAAGGAAGCCTCTGATGTCGCATCAGTCAAAATCCCGATTGGATGAACTTTGCAAGTCACGATGGTGAGAAGCTGTTGAAAGCATCAATTGTATCCACTCAAACTGCAAAGCCTGACAGCTGATCAATCACGTGACTGGGAGAACAGCAAAATGACGACCCTTCCCTGTTACTCCAAATTTAATTGCCGCACTCCCGTTAGGCCCATCAAACCTGTGCAATGGTTGCTCACATATGGTTGGTTGCCCATGCTTTATCCACTATAACATCAAACAAGAAAGCAGCACGTGCCATTTTTCAAGTGTTTGGTATGACTCGGCCGGGATTCCAACCTCCGACTTCACAGACTCAGAGCGGATGGGTCTGTCTACAACCATTTCACCAAAGTGTCTGGTGATTGGGTCTGGCATTTACCTCGATGTTACTTAACATCTCTACCCTCCAACAATAAATTCACAAACTAATATGCTCTATTGTTCCAGAAACACATAAAATAATGCATTATCCTAACTGGTGTTCTTTCCAAATCCATAACGAGACAAAAGGCAAACAAATCATCACTCGTGTTGTATCTTGTTTCACCTCGAGACAAAACTAGTTTGGAAAAGAAATGCAAATGCACCAAGATATACAAAAACAAACAACCTTCACAAGGAATCAAACAAGTTAAAGGAATCACACCTTCATGAACCAATGATGGAAGCTTACCTCCATGAGGATTCCCTGTTCTGATAGTGGGACAAACCCAGAATCCTGAAAGAGAAACAACAACAGAAAGGTCATAAAAGGTTACACAGCTGTAAGGTTACACAGCTCTTACACAGCTGTAAGGACGAAGGACGGGAACAGTGGTGAGTTTGAGGTGAAGGTGGGAGTGCATCAGCGGTCGGTACTAAGTCCACTACTATTTGTAGCTGTGATGGAGGTGCTGGCTCAGAACGTAAAGGAGGGTTTACCATGGGAGTTGTTGTATGCAGATGATCTGGTGTTGATTGCGGAAAGTATGGATGGACTGAAGGAAAAGATGAACAAGTGGAAGGAATGTATGGAGACAAAAGGTCTGAAGGTGAATATCGGAAAGACGAAGGTGATGGCAAGTGGTAAAGCATGTGGTGAGGTGGAAAGAACTGGGAAGTGGCCATGTGCTGTGTGCAGGAAGGGTGTCGGAGTGAACTCCATTCAATGTTAAATGTGCGCTGAGTGGGTTCATCAAAAATGTAGTGGTCTGAGAGGGTCATTAACTAGTGTGGCAGCTACATTCAAATGTAAGGTGTGCACAGAGGGAGCTGCAGATGGAGGAAATCCTTGGCAGGAAAGCTGCTTTTGGGTCTCACTATCTGCCATGACCTTTCTTGGGAAAACCACATTTCCAAGCTGGCCTCCAAAGCCAGTCGCCGACTGCGCATCCTCCGTCGTGCGAAGTCCTTCCTCAGCACACCTGAGCTCCTCACCACATACAAGGCTTTCATCCGCAGCTCAATGGAATACTGTTCTCCCCAATGGGCCGGTGCTCCTGCCTCACACCTAGCTCGGCTTCACGCTGTTGAAACCAAAGCTTTCAGAATTATTGGAATCTCCCGTGATGAAGCTATTTCTGAGGGCCTTTCACTCACTCACCGCAGACAGGTAGGTGGTCTTTCAGTCTTCTACCGACTCCTCTCCGGCCTTGCACCCCCAGCTCTCTCTGTGCTCTGTCCCCCAAATATTCCTACAGGTCGCACAAGATCTGCCAGCAACCCTCTGATGGTTAAACTGCCGAAATCTCGGCTCTCTGCTCACCTTCGCTCTTTCATTCCTCTTTTCTCCCGCCTCTGGAACAAACTCCTTCACTCCCTTCAATCCCACTCCTCCCTCCAGGTCTTTAAAACAGCTGTTCACCACCATCTCTTATCTTCCCCCATCCAAAACCTTGATCTTTTCTACCCCCGCTAATTCACCCCAGATCCATCTTGTTTGAAATTCCAACTTCTTTCCTGGAAGTCCTGGCAGTGTCCATATGTTTTATACCTCTCCCACCGCCCCCTTCCCATGCCCCCCCCCCCCCCCAAAGCCCTCGCCCTCTCTCAGATCTCTCGATGTCTCCATGTCTCTCGGTCCCTGCTCTCAAATGTTGTGTTTGTGTCCTTCCCCCTCTCTCCCCATCTTGTCTACCGCTCCCGATGTTATATGTTTTATGTGTCGGTTTGTCTTTCTGTGTGATTAATGTTCGCTCTTTCACGAGCCTCGATCTTGTATACAAAAAAAAAACAAAAACAAAAAAACATGTTTAGTTGGATCTTGGAGACGGCGTGAAGCTGGACGGTGTGAAAACATTTTGCTACCTTGGAGACATGCTGAATGGAGAAGGTGGATCAGACTCGGCAACGGTTGCTCGAGTGAGATGTACATGGAAGAAGTTTCGGGAACTGAGTGGCGTGCTGACGAGGAGGGGAGTGTCGTTGAAGCTGAAGGGAAAGGTGTATGCTGCATGTGTGAGAAGTGTTATGATTTCCCGGAGCGAGACATGGGTAATGAACGTAGAGCAGCAACGAAGGCTGGAAAGGGTGGAAATGCGAATGGTTCGGTGGATGTGCGGAGTATCGTTGAGAGAGAGAAAGACAAATGATGAATTCCGAAAGATGATGGGAATAGAGCCTGGGATTGATGCTGTGAAGAGGAACAGGTTGAGATGGATTGGTCATGTGTTGAGGAAGGATGAAAGTGACTGGTTGAGAAGAGTGATGGAAATGAATGTAGAAGGAAGTAGAGGTCGGGGAAGACTGAGAAAGACTTGGTTGAAGATGGTGGAAGAAGAAATGCGGGCAAGGGGGTTAACAAGGAGAGATGCAGAAAATAGGGCAAGATGGAGAAGATCGTCATGGGGACCCCCGCTCTAGCAGGGAAAATGGCCTTAAAATGCCTGTTGTTGTTTGTTGTATCCTGAATTAACTTAATATTTTGGACTTTAGTAAGAAGGTGGATACAAAATTCCCAGCTTTCTATGATTTTGTATTCCCATGACATGGAACACACACCAACTTCGGAAAGGAATCGCTTGTTGATTGTCATGTGATGATACTGACAGTTAAGAATTACAAATTACTCCAAACAGCAGCAAATTTCAGGTTTATTTGATTGATCGTTGTGGAGATAATGTGCTGAGAAGATGAAACATGGGAACAACTTCTTTTCACAGGCTTTTTGAATGCAATGTTGAGGCCCGTATTGGAGCTGGAACATATAATTGCTCAGGACAGAACAAAACAAATGCACAGGAAGAATAGAGGGGGGGAAACACACCAGCAGTAGGGAACAGGGACAACATAGAGGGAGACTTGGAGAAATAAGGGATGTGGGGAAGAATGACAAGAGAGGAGGACTCACGGGGTGGACAAGATAGAGAAACAAACTCTCGGGAAGGAAAAACTGGAAACTTGGAAAGAGGTGGACTTAGAGATGGTGAGTGGGGGTAGAAAATATCATGGTTTTGGATGGGGAATGATTTGATGTGGTGGTGAACAGTTGTCGAGATTGAAGACTTGAAGGGAAGGACAAGATTGAAGCGAATGAAGAAGTTAGTTTCTACATGTGGGCGAAGAAGAGGAACGAATGAGTGGAGGTGAGCAGTGATTGGGGTTGGTTGGATATTAAAGGGGGAAAGGGGAGTCGGGACATGGAGAGAGCAGAGGGTGCAAGGTCAGAAATGAGGTGGCGGATCACGACAGAGAGACCACCGGCATTGTGTAGCTCAATGTTCAATTGACAGATAGTTCAATAACTTCTTAACTCTTACACGAGCCTCGATCTTGTATCCAAAAAAAAAACAAAAAAACAAACAAACTCAAAGTTCACACAAAGTGTTATTGTGAGCAAAATTTACGAGGTTTCATCTTCGAAGACTTCACATCCCTGAGATATCGTCACACAAACATCCTTTGAGCATTGCTTCACTGAACACTTATGCGCAGTTTTCTTTTTCTTCTGCTGAATATTCCTTCATGTTTGAAGGAAAACCCTTTTGCTTGGAAGATGCAAAATCTTCAGCTTCATAGAATTTTGAGTTATTCACCAAAGTCTTAAATAATAAACAAGCAAAACAACTCAACCGACCAAAATCATGAGATTGCCTTTTGGAGAACACCGAAAACCAAGGGTGATGATGAAAAATACCGAGAGTGGATACAAGACAAATGGAAGAGTCTTCTGGTACAGTTGGGTACAAAATATTGCCTTGTTTGTACCAATTTAGTATCAAGAGCAGAAAACTCACCTGAACGGGAATTCCCTTTCCATTCTTGCCCTTGCTGTGAAATATAGTTCTGAAAAGGCATCACCAAAACAGAATAATTAGTTAGAAAGTGTCAGTTTCCTCTCCATATCTGACAAAATAAAACCACAATATATCATCTCAACTCCGATCGAATAAAGCTAAATAGATATATGGTTAAATGAATGAATTGCTACAAAAAACGATTGACAGATAATGTTGTTAGTTTGATAAGTAGAGATAAAGACAGGAAATTAAATAAATGGTGTCAATATGTTATTGTTATTCCCACTGCTCTCTGCAGGGTGAGAGGGCACATGACCATTTCTGAACAGTTCAAGAGCTAAAAGGTTACCCTTGTACAGCATGAAAAGTACTGCACTGAAATAAAAGAAACAGAAAATAGGAGAAAATAGGTGGGGAGGTCATGAGAGAGGTGGTGGGGAGGTCATGAGAGAGGTGGTAGGGAGGTCATGAGAGAGAGGGTGGGGAGGTCATGAGAGAGGTGGTGGGGAGGTCATGAGAGAGGTGGCAGAGAGGTCATGAGAGAGAGGATGGGGAGGTCATGAGAGAGGTGGTGGGGAGGGCATGAGAGAGGTGGTGGGGAGGGCATGAGAGAGGTGGTGGGGAGGGCATGAGAGAGGTGGTGGGGAGGGCATGAGAGAGGTGGTGGGGAGGGCATGAGAGAGGTGGTGGGGAGGGCATGAGAGAGGTGGTGGGGAGGGCATGACAGAGGTGGTGGGGAGGGAATGAGAGAGGTGGTGTGGACGTCATGAGAGAGGTGGTGTGGACGTCATGAGAGAGGTGGTGGGGACGTCATGAGAGAGGTGGTAGGGAGGTCATGAGAGAGAGGGTGGGGAGGTCATGAGAGAGGTGGTGGGGAGGGCATGAGAGAGGTGGTGGGGAGGGCATGAGAGAGGTGGTGGGGAGGGCATGAGAGAGGTGGTGGGGAGGGCATGAGAGAGGTGGTGGGGAGGGCATGAGAGAGGTGGTGGGGAGGGCATGAGAGAGGTGGTGGGGAGGGCATGACAGAGGTGGTGGGGAGGGCATGAGAGAGGTGGTGGGGAGGGCATGACAGAGGTGGTGTGGACGTCATGAGAGACGTGGTGTGGACGTCATGAGAGAGGTGGTGTGGACGTCATGAGAGAGGTGGTGTGGACGTCATGAGAGAGGTGGTGGGGAGGTCATGAGAGAGGTGGTGGGGAGGTCATGAGAGAGGTGGTGGGGAGGTCATGAGAGGTGGTGGGGAGGTCATGAGAGAGGTGGTGGGGAGGTCATGAGAGAGGTGGTGGGGAGGTCATGAGAGAGGTGGTGGGGAGGTCATGAGAGAGGTGGTGGGGAGGTCATGAAAGAGGTGGTGGGGAGGTCATGAGAGAGGTGGTGGGGAGGTCATGAGAGAGGTGGTGGGGAGGGTCATGAGAGAGGTGGTGGGGAGGTCATGAAAGAGGTGGTGGGGAGGTCATGAAAGAGATGGTGGGGAGGTCATGAAAGAGGTGGTGGGGAGGTCATGAGAGAGGTGGTGGGGTGGTCATGAGAGAGGTGATGGGGAGGTCATGAGAGGTGATGGGGAGGTCAGGAGAGGTGGTGGGGAGGTCAGGAGAGGTGGTGGGGAGGTCAGGAGAGGTGGTGGGGAGGTCAGGAGAGGTGGTGGAGAGGTCAGGAGAGGTGGTGGGGAGGTCATGAGAGAGGGGGTGGGGAGGTCATGAGAGGTGGTGGGGAGGTCATGCGAGAGGTGGTGGGGAGGTCATGAGAGAGGTGGTGGGGAAGTCATGAGAGAGGTGGTGGGGAAGTCATGAGAGAGGTGGTGGGGAGGTCATGAGAGAGGTGGTGGGGAGGTCATGGGAGAGGGAGAGGTGGTGGGGAGGTCATGGGAGAGGGAGAGGTGGTGGGGAGGTCATGGGAGAGGGAGAGGTGGTGGGGAGGTCATGGGAGAGGGAGAGGTGGTGGGGAGGGCATGAGAGGTGGTGCGGAGGGCATGAGAGGTGGTGCGGAGGGCATGAGAGGTGGCGGGGAGGGCATGAGAGGTGGCTGGGAGGTCATGAGAGGTGGCGGGGAGGTCATGAGAGGTGGCGGGGAGGTCATGTGAGAGGTGGCGGGGAGGTCATGTGAGAGGTGGCGGGGAGGTCATGAGAGCGGTGGCGGGGAGGTCATGAGAGCGGTGGCGGGGAGGTCATGAGAGCGGTGGCGGGGAGGTCATGAGAGCGGTGGCGGGGAGGTCATGAGAGCGGTGGCGGGGAGGTCATGAGAGGGGTGGCGGGGAGGTCATGAGAGGGGTGGCGGGGAGGGTCATGAGAGGGGTGGCGGGGAGGGTCATGAGAGGGGTGGCGGGGAGGGTCATGAGAGAGGAGGCGGGGAGGGTCATGAGAGAGGTGGCGGGGAGGGTCATGTGAGAGGTGGCGGGGAGGTCATGTGAGAGGTGGCGGGGAGGTCATGAGAGCGGTGGCGGGGAGGTCATGAGAGCGGTGGCGGGGAGGTCATGAGAGCGGTGGCGGGGAGGTCATGAGAGCGGTGGCGGGGAGGTCATGAGAGGGGTGGCGGGGAGGTCATGAGAGGGGTGGCGGGGAGGTCATGAGAGGGGTGGCGGGGAGGGTCATGAGAGGGGTGGCGGGGAGGGTCATGAGAGGGGTGGCGGGGAGGGTCATGAGAGAGGAGGCGGGGAGGGTCATGAGAGAGGTGGCGGGGAGGGTCATGAGAGAGGTGGCGGGGAGGGTCATGAGAGAGGTGGCGGGGAGGGTCATGAGAGAGGTGGCGGGGAGGGTCATGAGAGAGGTGGCGGGGAGGGTCATGAGAGAGGTGGCGGGGAGGGTCATGAGAGAGGTGGCGGGGAGGGTCATGAGAGAGGTGGCGGGGAGGGTCATGAGAGAGGTGGCGCGGAGGGTCATGAGAGAGGTGGCGGGGAGGGTCATGAGAGAGGTGGCGGGGAGGGTCATGAGAGAGGTGGCGGGGAGGGTCATGAGAGGTGGCGGGGAGGGTCATGAGAGAGGTGGCGGGGAGGGTCATGAGAGAGGTGGCGGGGAGGGTCATGAGAGAGGTGGCGGGGAGGGTCATGAGAGAGGTGGCGGGAAGGGTCATGAGAGAGGTGGCGGGGAGGGTCATGAGAGAGGTGGCGGGGAGGTCATGAGAGAGGTGGCGGGGAGGTCATGAGAGAGGTGGCGGGGAGGTCATGAGAGAGGTGGCGGGGAGGTCATGAGAGAGGTGGCGGGGAGGTCATGAGAGGTGGCGGGGAGGTCATGAGAGAGGTGGCGGGGAGGTCATGAGAGAGGTGGCGGGGAGGTCATGAGAGAGGTGGCCGGGAGGTCATGAGAGAGGTGGCCGGGAGGTCATGAGAGAGGTGGCGGGGAGGTCATGAGAGAGGTGGCGGGGAGGTCATGAGAGAGGTGGCGGGGAGGTCATGAGAGAGGTGGCGGGGAGGTCATGAGAGAGGTGGCGGGGAGGGTCATGAGAGAGGTGGCGGGGAGGGTCATGAGAGAGGTGGCGGGGAGGGTCATGAGAGGTGGCGGGGAGGGTCATGAGAGAGGTGGCGGGGAGGGTCATGAGAGAGGTGGCGGGGAGGGTCATGAGAGAGGTGGCGGGGAGGGTCATGAGAGAGGTGGCGGGGAGGGTCATGAGAGAGGTGGCGGGAAGGGTCATGAGAGAGGTGGCGGGGAGGTCATGAGAGAGGTGGCGGGGAGGTCATGAGAGAGGTGGCGGGGAGG
This sequence comes from Myxine glutinosa, assembly GCF_964187855.1. NCBI lineage: Eukaryota > Metazoa > Chordata > Myxini > Myxiniformes > Myxinidae > Myxine > Myxine glutinosa. The sequence goes on from NC_136271.1 coordinate 95,260,742, forward strand.
TCATGAGAGGTGGCGGGGAGGTCATGAGAGAGGTGGCGGGGAGGTCATGAGAGAGGTGGCGGGGAGGTCATGAGAGAGGTGGCGGGGAGGTCATGAGAGAGGTGGCGGGGAGGTCATGAGAGAGGTGGCGGGGAGGTCATGAGAGAGGTGGCGGGGAGGTCATGAGAGAGGTGGCCGGGAGGTCATGAGAGAGGTGGCGGGGAGGTCATGAGAGAGGTGGCGGGGAGGTCATGAGAGAGGTGGCGGGGAGGTCATGAGAGAGGTGGCGGGGAGGTCATGAGGGGTGGCGGGGAGGTCATGAGAGGGGTGGCGGGGAGGTCATGAGAGGGTTGGTGGGGAGGTCATGAGAGGGGTGGTGGGGAGGTCATGAGAGGGGTGGTGGGGAGGTCATGAGAGCAGTGGTGGGGAGGTCATGAGAGGGTTGGTGGGGAGGTCATGAGAGGGGTGGTGGGGAGGTCATGAGAGGGGTGGTGGGGAGGTCATGAGAGGGGTGGTGGGGAGGTCATGAGAGGGGTGGTGGGAAGGTCATGAGAGGTGGGGGCGGGGGTCATGAGAGGTGGTGGGGAAGTCATGAGAGAGGTGGTGGGGAAGTCATGAGAGAGGTGGTGGGGAAGTCATGAGAGAGGTGGTGGGGAAGTCATGAGAGAGGTGGTGGGGAGGTCTTGAGAGAGGTGGTTTGGGGGGGGTCATGGGAGAGGTGGTTTGGGGGGGGGTCATGAGAGAGGTGGTGGGGAGGTCATGAGAGAGGTGGTGGGGAGGTCATGAGAGAGGTGGTGGGGAGGTCATGAGAGAGGTGGTGGGGAGGTCATGAGAGAGGTGGTGGGGAGGTCATGAGAGACGTGGTGGGGAGGTCATGAGAGAGGTGGTGGGGAGGTCATGAGAGAGGTGGTGGGGAGGTCATGAGAGAGGTGGTGGGGAGGTCATGAGAGAGGTGGTGGGGAGGTCATGAGAGAGGTGGTGGGGAGGTCATGAGAGAGGTGGTGGGGAGGTCATGAGAGAGGTGGTGGGGAGGTCATGAGAGAGGTGGTGGAAAGGTCATGAGAGAGGTGGTGGGAAGGTCATCAGAGAGGTGGTGGGAAGGTCATGAGAGAGGTGGTGGGAAGGTCATGAGAGAGGTGGTGGGAAGGTCATGAGAGATGTGGTGGGAAGGTCATGAGAGAGGTGGTGGGAAGGTCATGAGAGAGGTGGTGGGAAGGTCATGAGAGAGGTGGTGGGAAGGTCATGAGAGAGGTGGTGGGGAGGTCATGAGAGAGGTGGTGGGGAGGTCATGAGAGGGGTGGTGGGGAGGTCATGAGGGGTGGTGGGGAGGTCATGAGAGGTGGGGGGGTCATGAGAGGTGGTGGGGAGGTCATGAGAGGTGGTGGGGAGGCCATGAGAGAGGTGGTGGGGAGGTCATGAGAGAGGTGGTGGGGAGGTCATGAGAGAGGTGGTGGGGAGGTCATGAGAGAGGTGGTGGGGAAGTCATGAGAGAGGTGGTGGGGAAGTCATGAGAGAGGTGGTGGGGAGGTCATGAGAGAGGTGGTGGGGAGGTCATGAGAGAGGTGGTGGGGAGGTCATGAGAGAGGTGGTGGGGAGGTCATGAGAGAGGGGGTTTGGAGGGGGTCATGTGAGAGGTGGTTTGGGGGGGGGGGGACATGTGAGAGGTGGTGGGGAGGTCATGAGAGAGGTGGTGGGGAGGTCATGAGAGAGGTGGTGGGGAGGTCATGAGAGAGGTGGTGGGGAGGTCATGAGAGAGGTGGTGGGGAGGTCATGAGAGAGGTGGTGGGGAGGTCATGAGAGAGGTGGTGGGGAGGTCATGAGAGAGGTGGTGGGGAGGTCATGAGAGAGGTGGTGGGGAGGTCATGAGAGAGGTGGTGGGGAGGTCATGAGAGGTGGTGGGGAGGTCATGAGAGAGGTGGTGGGGAGGTCATGAGAGAGGTGGTGGGGAGGTCATGAGAGAGGTGGTGGGAAGGTCATGAGAGGTGGTGGGAAGGTCATGAGAGAGGTGGTGGGAAGGTCATGAGAGAGGTGGTGGGAAGGTCATGAGAGAGGTGGTGGGGAGGTCATGAGAGACATGGTGGGGAGGTCATGAGAGACATGGTGGGGAGGTCATGAGAGACGTGGTGGGGAGGTCATGAGAGACATGGTGGGGAGGTCATGAGAGAGGTGGTGGGGAGGTCATGAGAGAGGTGGTGGGGAGGTCATGAGAGAGGTGGTGGGGAGGTCATGAGAGAGGTGGTGGGGAGGTCATGAGAGAGGTGGTGGGGAGGTCATGAGAGAGGTGGTGGGGAGGTCATGAGAGGGGTGGTGGGGAGGTCATGAGAGGTGGGGGGGGGGTCATGAGAGGTGGTGGGGAGGTCATGAGAGGTGGTGGGGAGGCCATGAGAGAGGTGGTTTAGGGGGGGGTCATGAGAGAGGCGGTGGGGAGGTCATGAGAGGTGGTGGGGAGAGTCATGAAAGAGGTGGTGGGGAGAGTCAGAGTGGGGAGGTCATGAAAGAGGTGGTGGGGAGGTCATGAGAGAGGTGGTGGGAAGGTCATGAGAGAGGTGGTGGGAAGGTCATGAGAGAGGTGGTGGGAAGGTCATGAGAGAGGTGGTGGGAAGGTCATGAGAGAGGTGGTGGGGAGGTCATGAGAGAGGTGGTGGGGAGGTCATGAGAGAGGTGGTGGGAAGGTCATGAGAGAGGTGGTGGGAAGGTCATGAGAGAGGTGGTGGGAAGGTCATGAGGTGGTGGGAAGGTCATGAGAGGTGGTGGGAAGGTCATGAGAGAGGTGGTGGGAAGGTCATGAGAGAGGTGGTGGGAAGGTCATGAGAGAGGTGGTGGGAAGGTCATGAGAGAGGTGGTGGGAAGGTCATGAGAGAGGTGGTGGGAAGGTCATGAGAGAGGTGGTGGGAAGGTCATGAGAGGTGGTGGGGAGGTCATGAGAGAGGTGGTGGGGAGGTCATGAGAGAGGTGGTGGGGAGGTCATGAGAGAGGTGGTGGGGAGGTCATGAGAGGGGTGGTGGGGAGGTCATGAGAGGGGTGGTGGGGAGGTCATGAGAGGTGGGGGGGGGTCATGAGAGGTGGTGGGGAGGTCATGAGAGGTGGTGGGGAGGCCATGAGAGAGGTGGTGGGGAGGGCATGAGAGAGGTGGTTTGGAGGGGGTCATGTGAGAGGTGGTTTGGGGGGGGACATGTGAGAGGTGGTGGGGAGGTCATGAGAGAGGTGGTGGGGAGGTCATGAGAGAGGTGGTGGGGAGGCCATGAGAGGTGGTGGGGAGGTCATGAGAGAGGTGGTGGGGAGGTCATGAGAGAGGTGGTGGGGAGGTCATGAGAGAGGTGGTGGGGAGGTCATGAAAGAGGTGGTGGGGAGGTCATGAGAGAGGTGGTGGGGAGGGTCATGAGAGAGGTGGTGGGGAGGTCATGAAAGAGGTGGTGGGTAGGTCATGAAAGAGATGGTGGGGAGGTCATGAAAGAGGTGGTGGGGAGGTCATGAGAGAGGTGGTGGGGAGGTCATGAGAGAGGTGGTGGGGTGGTCATGAGAGAGGTGATGGGGAGGTCATGAGAGGTGATGGGGAGGTCAGGAGAGGTGGTGGGGAGGTCAGGAGAGGTGGTGGGGATGTCAGGAGAGGTGGTGGGGAGGTCATGAGAGAGGGGGTGGGGATGTCATGAGAGGTGGTGGGGAGGTCATGCAAGAGGTGGTGGGGAGATCATGAGAGAGGTGGTGGGGAAGTCATGAGAGAGGTGGTGGGGAGGTCATGAGAGAGGTGGTGGAGAGGTCATGGGAGAGGGAGAGGTGGTGGGGAGGTCATGGGAGAGGGAGAGGTGGTGGGGAGGTCATGGGAGTGGGAGAGGTGGTGGGGAGGTCATGGGAGAGGGAGAGGTGGTGGGGAGGGCATGAGAGGTGGTGGGGAGGGCATGAGAGGTGGTGGGGAGGGCATGAGAGGTGGTGGGGAGGGCATGAGAGGTGGTGGGGAGGTCATGAGAGGTGGTGGGGAGGTCATGAGAGGTGGCGGGGAGGTCATGAGAGGTGGCGGGGAGGTCATGAGAGGTGGCGGGGAGGTCATGTGAGAGGTGGCGGGGAGGTCATGTGAGAGGTGGCGGGGAGGTCATGAGAGCGGTGGCGGGGAGGTCATGAGAGCGGTGGCGGGGAGGTCATGAGAGCGGTGGCGGGGAGGTCATGAGAGGGGTGGCGGGGAGGTCATGAGAGGGGTGGCGGGGAGGTCATGAGAGGGGTGGCGGGGAGGGTCATGAGAGGGGTGGCGGGGAGGGTCATGAGAGGGGGGGCGGGGAGGGTCATGAGAGGGGTGGCGGGGAGGGTCATGAGAGGGGTGGCGGGGAGGGTCATGAGAGAGGTGGCGGGGAGGGTCATGAGAGAGGTGGCGGGGAGGGTCATGAGAGAGGTGGCGGGGAGGGTCATGAGAGGTGGCGGGGAGGGTCATGAGAGAGGTGGCGGTGAGGGTCATGAGAGAGGTGGCGGGAGGGTCATGAGAGAGGTGGCGGGGAGGGTCATGAGAGAGGTGGCGGGGAGGGTCATGAGAGAGGTGGCGGGGAGGGTCATGAGAGAGGTGGCGGGGAGGGTCATGAGAGAGGTGGCGGGGAGGGTCATGAGAGAGGTGGCGGGGAGGGTCATGAGAGAGGTGGCGGGGAGGGTCATGGGAGAGGTGGCGGGGAGGGTCATGGGAGAGGTGGCGGGGAGGGTCATGAGAGAGGTGGCGGGGAGGGTCATGAGAGAGGTGGCGGGGAGGGTCATGAGAGAGGTGGCGGGGAGGGTCATGAGAGAGGTGGCGGGGAGGGTCATGAGAGAGGTGGCGGGGAGGGTCATGAGAGAGGTGGCGGGGAGGGTCATGAGAGAGGTGGCGGGGAGGGTCATGAGAGAGGTGGCGGGGAGGGTCATGAGAGAGGTGGCGGGGAGGGTCATGAGAGAGGTGGCGGGGAGGGTCATGAGAGAGGTGGCGGGGAGGGTCATGAGAGAGGTGGCGGGGAGGGTCATGAGAGAGGTGGCGGGGAGGGTCATGAGAGAGGTGGCGGGGAGGGTCATGAGAGAGGTGGCGGGAAGGGTCATGAGAGAGGTGGCGGGGAGGTCATGAGAGAGGTGGCGGGGAGGTCATGAGAGAGGTGGCGGGGAGGTCATGAGAGAGGTGGCGGGGAGGTCATGAGAGAGGTGGCGGGGAGGTCATGAGAGAGGTGGCGGGGAGGTCATGAGGGAGGTGGCGGGGAGGTCATGAGAGAGGTGGCGGAGGTCATGAGAGAGGTGGCGGGGAGGTCATGAGAGAGGTGGCGGGGAGGTCATGACAGAGGTGGCGGGGAGGTCATGAGAGAGGTGGCGGGGAGGTCATGAGAGAGGTGGCGGGGAGGTCATGAGAGAGGTGGCGGGGAGGTCATGAGAGGGGTGGCGGGGAGGTCATGAGAGGGGTGGTGGGAAGGTCATTAGAGGTGGGGGCGGGGGTCATGAGAGGTGGAGGGGAAGTCATGAGAGAGGTGGTGGGGAAGTCATGAGAGAGGTGGTGGGGAAGTCATGAGAGAGGTGGTGGGGAAGTCATGAGAGAGGTGGTGGGGAGGTCATGAGAGAGGTGGTGGGGAGGTCTTGAGAGAGGTGGTTTGGGGGGGGTCATGGGAGAGGTGGTTTGGGGGGGGGTCATGAGAGAGGTGGTGGGGAGGTCATGAGAGAGGTGGTGGGGAGGTCATGAGAGACGTGGTGGGGAGGTCATGAGAGAGGTGGTGGGGAGGTCATGAGAGAGGTGGTGGGGAGGTCATGAGAGACGTGGTGGGGAGGTCATGAGAGAGGTGGTGGGGAGGTGGTGGGGAGGTCATGAGAGAGGTGGTGGGGAGGTCATGAGAGAGGTGGTGGGGAGGTCATGAGAGAGGTGGTGGGGAGGTCATGAGAGAGGTGGTGGAAAGGTCATGAGAGAGGTGGTGGGAAGGTCATCAGAGAGGTGGTGGGAAGGTCATGAGAGAGGTGGTGGGAAGGTCATGAGAGATGTGGTGGGAAGGTCATGAGAGAGGTGGTGGGAAGGTCATGAGAGAGGTGGTGGGAAGGTCATGAGAGAGGTGGTGGGGAGGTCATGAGAGAGGTGGTGGGGAGGTCATGAGAGAGGTGGTGGGGAGGTCATGAGAGGGGTGGTGGGGAGGTCATGAGGGGTGGTGGGGAGGTCATGAGAGGTGGGGGGGGGTCATGAGAGGTGGTGGGGAGGTCATGAGAGGTGGTGGGGAGGCCATGAGAGAGGTGGTGGGGAGGTCATGAGAGAGGTGGTGGGGAGGTCATGAGAGAGGTGGTGGGGAGGTCATGAGAGAGGTGGTGGGGAAGTCATGAGAGAGGTGGTGGGGAAGTCATGAGAGAGGTGGTGGGGAAGTCATGAGAGAGGTGGTGGGGAGGTCATGAGAGAGGTGGTGGGGAGGTCATGAGAGAGGTGGTGGGGAGGTCATGAGAGAGGTGGTTTGGAGGGGGTCATGTGAGAGGTGGTTTGGGGGGGGGGACATGTGAGAGGTGGTGGGGAGGTCATGAGAGAGGTGGTGGGGAGGTCATGAGAGAGGTGGTGGGGAGGTCATGAGAGAGGTGGTGGGGAGGTCATGAGAGAGGTGGTGGGGAGGTCATGAGAGAGGTGGTGGGGAGGTCATGAGAGAGGTGGTGGGGAGGTCATGAGAGAGGTGGTGGGGAGGTCATGAGAGGTGGTGGGGAGGTCATGAGAGAGGTGGTGGGGAGGTCATGAGAGAGGTGGTGGGGAGGTCATGAGAGAGGTGGTGGGGAGGTCATGAGAGAGGTGGTGGGAAGGTCATGAGAGAGGTGGTGGGAAGGTCATGAGAGAGGTGGTGGGGAGGTCATGAGAGACATGGTGGGGAGGTCATGAGAGACATGGTGGGGAGGTCATGAGAGACATGGTGGGGAGGTCATGAGAGACATGGTGGGGAGGTCATGAGAGACATGGTGGGGAGGTCATGAGAGAGGTGGTGGGGAGGTCATGAGAGAGGTGGTGGGGAGGTCATGAGAGAGGTGGTGGGGAGGTCATGAGAGAGGAGGTGGGGAGGTCATGAGAGAGGTGGTGGGGAGGTCATGAGAGGGGTGGTGGGGAGGTCATGAGAGGTGGGGGGGGTCATGAGAGGTGGTGGGGAGGTCATGAGAGGTGGTGGGGAGGCCATGAGAGAGGTGGTTTAGGGGGGGGCCATGAGAGAGGTGGTTTAGGGGGGGGTCATGAGAGAGGCGGTGGGGAGGTCATGAGAGGTGGTGGGGAGAGTCATGAAAGAGTTGGTGGGGAGAGTCAGAGTGGGGAGGTCATGAAAGAGGTGGTGGGGAGGTCATGAGAGAGGTGGTGGGAAGGTCATGAGAGAGGTGGTGGGAAGGTCATGAGAGAGGTGGTGGGAAGGTCATGAGAGAGGTGGTGGGAAGGTCATGAGAGGTGGTGGGAAGGTCAAGAGAGAGGTGGTGGGGAGGTCATGAGAGAGGTGGTGGGAAGGTCATGAGAGAGGTGGTGGGAAGGTCATGAGAGGTGGTGGGAAGGTCATGAGAGAGGTGGTGGGAAGGTCATGAGAGAGGTGGTGGGAAGGTCATGAGAGAGGTGGTGGGAAGGTCATGAGAGAGGTGGTGGGAAGGTCATGAGAGAGGTGGTGGGAAGGTCATGAGAGAGGTGGTGGGAAGGTCATGAGAGAGGTGGTGGGAAGGTCATGAGAGAGGTGGTGGGAAGGTCATGAGAGAGGTGGTGGGAAGGTCATGAGAGAGGTGGTGGGAAGGTCATGAGAGAGGTGGTGGGAAGGTCATGAGAGGTGGTGGGGAGGTCATGAGAGAGGTGGTGGGGAGGTCATGAGAGGGGTGGTGGGGAGGTCATGAGAGGGGTGGTGGGGAGGCCATGAGAGAGGTGGTGGGGAGGGCATGAGAGAGGTGGTTTGGAGGGGGTCATGTGAGAGGTGGTTTGGGGGGGGACATGTGAGAGGTGGTGGGGAGGTCATGAGAGAGGTGGTGGGGAGGTCATGAGAGAGGTGGTGGGGAGGCCATGAGAGGTGGTGGGGAGGTCATGAGAGAGGTGGTGGGGAGGTCATGAGAGAGGTGGTGGGGAGGTCATGAGAGAGGTGGTGGGGAGGTCATGAAAGAGGTGGTGGGGAGGTCATGAGAGAGGTGGTGGGGAGGGTCATGAGAGAGGTGGTGGGGAGGTCATGAAAGAGGTGGTGGGTAGGTCATGAAAGAGATGGTGGGGAGGTCATGAAAGAGGTGGTGGGGAGGTCATGAGAGAGGTGGTGGGGAGGTCATGAGAGAGGTGGTGGGGAGGTCATGAGAGAGGTGGTGGGGTGGTCATGAGAGAGGTGATGGGGAGGTCATGAGAGGTGATGGGGAGGTCAGGAGAGGTGGTGGGGATGTCAGGAGAGGTGGTGGGGAGGTCATGAGAGAGGGGGTGGGGATGTCATGAGAGGTGGTGGGGAGGTAATGCAAGAGGTGGTGGGGAGGTCATGAGAGAGGTGGTGGGGAAGTCATGAGAGAGGTGGTGGGGAAGTCATGAGAGAGGTGGTGGGGAGGTCATGAGAGAGGTGGTGGAGAGGTCATGGGAGAGGGAGAGGTGGTGGGGAGGTCATGGGAGAGGGAGAGGTGGTGGGGAGGTCATGGGAGAGGGAGAGGTGGTGGGGAGGTCATGGGAGAGGGAGAGGTGGTGGGGAGGTCATGGGAAAGGGAGAGGTGGTGGGGAGGTCATGGGAGAGGGAGAGGTGGTGGGGAGGGCATGAGAGGTGGTGGGGAGGGCATGAGAGGTGGTGGGGAGGGGATGAGAGGTGGTGGGGAGGGCATGAGAGGTGGTGGGGAGGTCATGAGAGGTGGTGGGGAGGTCATGAGAGGTGGCGGGGAGGTCATGAGAGGTGGCGGGGAGGTCATGTGAGAGGTGGCGGGGAGGTCATGTGAGAGGTGGCGGGGAGGTCATGAGAGCGGTGGCGGGGAGGTCATGAGAGCGGTGGCGGGGAGGTCATGAGAGCGGTGGCGGGGAGGTCATTAGAGGGGTGGCGGGGAGGTCATGAGAGGGGTGGCGGGGAGGGTCATGAGAGGGGTGGCGGGGAGGGTCATGAGAGGGGTGGCGGGGAGGGTCATGAGAGGGGTGGCGGGGAGGGTGATGAGAGGGGTGGCGGGGAGGGTCATGAGAGAGGTGGCGGGGAGGGTCATGAGAGAGGTGGCGGGGAGGGTCATGAGAGAGGTGGCGGGGAGGGTCATGAGAGAGGTGGCGGGGAGGGTCATGAGAGAGGTGGCGGGAGGGTCATGAGAGAGGTGGCGGGGAGGGTCATGAGAGAGGTGGCGGGGAGGGTCATGAAAGAGGTGGCGGGGAGGGTCATGAGAGAGGTGGCGGGGAGGGTCATGAGAGAGGTGGCGGGGAGGGTCATGAGAGAGGTGGCGGGGAGGGTCATGAGAGAGGTGGCGGGGAGGGTCATGAGAGAGGTGGCGGGGAGGGTCATGAGAGAGGTGGCGGGGAGGGTCATGAGAGAGGTGGCGGGGAGGGTCATGAGAGAGGTGGCGGGGAGGGTCATGAGAGAGGTGGCGGGGAGGGTCATGAGAGAGGTGGCGGGGAGGGTCATGAGAGAGGTGGCGGGGAGGGTCATGAGAGAGGTGGCGGGGAGGGTCATGAGAGAGGTGGCGGGGAGGGTCATGAGAGAGGTGGCGGGGAGGGTCATGAGAGAGGTGGCGGGGAGGGTCATGAGAGAGGTGGCGGGGAGGGTCATGAGAGAGGTGGCGGGGAGGGTCATGAGAGAGGTGGCGGGGAGGGTCATGAGAGGGGTGGCGGGGAGGGTCATGAGAGGGGTGGCGGGGAGGGTGATGAGAGGGGTGGCGGGGAGGGTCATGAGAGAGGTGGCGGGGAGGGTCATGAGAGAGGTGGCGGGGAGGGTCATGAGAGAGGTGGCGGGGAGGGTCATGAGAGAGGTGGCGGGGAGGGTCATGAGAGAGGTGGCGGGAGGGTCATGAGAGAGGTGGCGGGGAGGGTCATGAGAGAGGTGGCGGGGAGGGTCATGAAAGAGGTGGCGGGGAGGGTCATGAGAGAGGTGGCGGGGAGGGTCATGAGAGAGGTGGCGGGGAGGGTCATGAGAGAGGTGGCGGGGAGGGTCATGAGAGAGGTGGCGGGGCGGGTCATGAGAGAGGTGGCGGGGAGGGTCATGAGAGAGGTGGCGGGGAGGGTCATGAGAGAGGTGGCGGGGAGGGTCATGAGAGGTGGCGGGGAGGGTCATGAGAGAGGTGGCGGGGAGGGTCATGAGAGAGGTGGCGGGGAGGGTCATGAGAGAGGTGGCGGGGAGGGTCATGAGAGAGGTGGCGGGGAGGGTCATGAGAGAGGTGGCGGGGAGGGTCATGAGAGAGGTGGCGGGGAGGGTCATGAGAGAGGTGGCGGGGAGGGTCATGAGAGAGGTGGCGGGGAGGGTCATGAGAGAGGTGGCGGGGAGGGTCATGAGAGAGGTGGCGGGGAGGGTCATGAGAGAGGTGGCGGGGAGGGTCATGAGAGAGGTGGCGGGGAGGGTCATGAGAGAGGTGGCGGGGAGGGTCATGAGAGAGGTGGCGGGGAGGGTCATGAGAGAGGTGGCGGGGAGGGTCATGAGAGAGGTGGCGGGGAGGGTCATGAGAGAGGTGGCGGGGAGGTCATGAGAGAGGTGGCGGGGAGGGTCATGAGAGAGGTGGCGGGGAGGTCATGAGAGAGGTGGCGGGGAGGTCATGAGAGAGGTGGCGGGGAGGTCATGAGAGAGGTGGCGGGGAGGTCATGAGAGAGGTGGCGGGGAGGTCATGAGAGAGGTGGCGGGGAGGTCATGAGAGAGGTGGCGGGGAGGTCATGAGAGGTGGCGGGGAGGTCATGACAGAGGTGGCGGGGAGGTCATGAGAGAGGTGGCGGGGAGGTCATGACAGAGGTGGCGGGGAGGTCATGAGAGAGGTGGCGGGGAGGTCATGAGAGAGGTGGCGGGGAGGTCATGAGAGAGGTGGCGGGGAGGTCATGACAGAGGTGGCGGGGAGGTCATGAGAGAGGTGGCGGGGAGGTCATGACAGAGGTGGCGGGGAGGTCATGAGAGAGGTGGCGGGGAGGTCATGAGAGAGGTGGCGGGGAGGTCATGAGAGAGGTGGCGGGGAGGTCATGAGAGAGGTGGCGGGGAGGTCATGAGAGAGGTGGCGGGGAGGTCATGAGAGGGGTGGTGGGAAGGTCATGAGAGGTGGGGGCGGGGGTCATGAGAGGTGGTGGGGAAGTCATGAGAGAGGTGGTGGGGAAGTCATGAGAGAGGTGGTGGGGAAGTCATGAGAGAGGTGGTGGGGAAGTCATGAGAGAGGTGGTGGGGAGGTCATGAGAGAGGTGGTGGGGAGGTCTTGAGAGAGGTGGTTTGGGGGGGGTCATGGGAGAGGTGGTTTGGGGGGGGGTCATGAGAGAGGTGGTGGGGAGGTCATGAGAGAGGTGGTGGGGAGGTCATGAGAGAGGTGGTGGGGAGGTCATGAGAGAGGTGGTGGGGAGGTCATGAGAGAGGTGGGGGGAGGTCATGAGAGACGTGGTGGGGAGGTCATGAGAGAGGTGGTGGGGAGGTCATGAGAGAGGTGGTGGGGAGGTCATGAGAGAGGTGGTGGGGAGGTCATGAGAGAGGTGGTGGGGAGGTCATGAGAGAGGTGGTGGAAAGGTCATGAGAGAGGTGGTGGGAAGGTCATCAGAGAGGTGGTGGGAAGGTCATGAGAGAGGTGGTGGGAAGGTCATGAGAGAGGTGGTGGGAAGGTCATGAGAGATGTGGTGGGAAGGTCATGAGAGAGGTGGTGGGAAGGTCATGAGAGAGGTGGTGGGAAGGTCATGAGAGAGGTGGTGGGAAGGTCATGAGAGAGGTGGTGGGGAGGTCATGAGAGAGGTGGTGGGGAGGTCATGAGAGGGGTGGTGGGGAGGTCATGAGGGGTGGTGGGGAGGTCATGAGAGGTGGAGGGGGTCATGAGAGGTGGTGGGGAGGTCATGAGAGGTGGTGGGGAGGCCATGAGAGAGGTGGTGGGGAGGTCATGAGAGAGGTGGTGGGGAGGTCATGAGAGAGGTGGTGGGGAAGTCATGAGAGAGGTGGTGGGGAAGTCATGAGAGAGGTGGTGGGGAGGTCATGAGAGAGGTGGTGCGGAGGTCATGAGAGAGGTGGTGGGGAGGTCATGAGAGAGGTGGTTTGGAGGGGGTCATGTGAGAGGTGGTTTGGGGGGGGGACATGTGAGAGGTGGTGGGGAGGTCATGAGAGAGGTGGTGGGGAGGTCATGAGAGAGGTGGTGGGGAGGTCATGAGAGAGGTGGTGGGGAGGTCATGAGAGAGGTGGTGGGGAGGTCATGAGAGAGGTGGTGGGGAGGTCATGAGAGAGGTGGTGGGGAGGTCATGAGAGAGGTGGTGGGGAGGTCATGAGAGAGGTGGTGGGGAGGTCATGAGAGGTGGTGGGGAGGTCATGAGAGAGGTGGTGGGGAGGTCATGAGAGAGGTGGTGGGGAGGTCATGAGAGAGGTGGTGGGAAGGTCATGAGAGGTGGTGGGAAGGTCATGAGAGAGGTGGTGGGAAGGTCATGAGAGAGGTGGTGGGAAGGTCATGAGAGAGGTGGTGGGAAGGTCATGAGAGAGGTGGTGGGGAGGTCATGAGAGACATGGTGGGGAGGTCATGAGAGACGTGGTGGGGAGGTCATGAGAGACGTGGTGGGGAGGTCATGAGAGACATGGTGGGGAGGTCATGAGAGAGGTGGTGGGGAGGTCATGAGAGAGGTGGTGGGGAGGTCATGAGAGAGGTGGTGGGGAGGTCATGAGAGAGGTGGTGGGGAGGTCATGAGAGAGGTGGGGGGGGGGTCATGAGAGGTGGTGGGGAGGTCATGAGAGGTGGTGGGGAGGCCATGAGAGAGGTGGTTTAGGGGGGGGTCATGAGAGAGGCGGTGGGGAGGTCATGAGAGGTGGTGGGGAGAGTCATGAAAGAGGTGGTGGGGAGAGTCAGAGTGGGGAGGTCATGAAAGAGGTGGTGGGGAGGTCATGAGAGAGGTGGTGGGAAGGTCATGAGAGAGGTGGTGGGAAGGTCATGAGAGAGGTGGTGGGAAGGTCATGAGAGAGGTGGTGGGAAGGTCATGAGAGAGGTGGTGGGAAGGTCATGAGAGAGGTGGTGGGAAGGTCATGAGAGAGGTGGTGGGAAGGTCATGAGAGAGGTGGTGGGGAGGTCATGAGAGAGGTGGTGGGGAGGTCATGAGAGAGGTGGTGGGAAGGTCATGAGAGAGGTGGTGGGAAGGTCATGAGAGAGGTGGTGGGAAGGTCATGAGAGAGGTGGTGGGAAGGTCATGAGAGAGGTGGTGGGAAGGTCATGAGAGAGGTGGTGGGAAGGTCATGAGAGAGGTGGTGGGAAGGTCATGAGAGAGGTGGTGGGAAGGTCATGAGAGGTGGTGGGGAGGTCATGAGAGAGGTGGTGGGGAGGTCATGAGAGAGGTGGTGGGGAGGTCATGAGAGAGGTGGTGGGGAGGTCATGAGAGGGGTGGTGGGGAGGTCATGAGGGGGGTGGTGGGGAGGTCATGAGAGGGGTGGTGGGGAGGTCATGAGAGGTGGGGGGGGTCATGAGAGGTGGTGGGGAGGTCATGAGAGGTGGTGGGGAGGTCATGAGAGGTGGTGGGGAGGCCATGAGAGAGGTGGTGGGGAGGGCATGAGAGAGGTGGTGGGGAGGGCATGAGAGAGGTGGTTTGGAGGGGGTCATGTGAGAGGTGGTTTGGGGGGGGGACATGTGAGAGGTGGTGGGGAGGTCATGAGAGAGGTGGTGGGGAGGTCATGAGAGAGGTGGTGGGGAGGCCATGAGAGGTGGTGGGGAGGTCATGAGAGAGGTGGTGGGGAGGGTCATGAGAGAGGTGGTGGGGAGGTCATGAAAGAGATGGTGGGGAGGTCATGAAAGAGGTGGTGGGGAGGTCATGAGAGAGGTGGTGGGGAGGTCATGAGAGAGGTGGTGGGGTGGTCATGAGAGAGGTGATGGGGAGGTCATGAGAGGTGATGGGGAGGTCAGGAGAGGTGGTGGGGAGGTCAGGAGAGGTGGTGGGGATGTCAGGAGAGGTGGTGGGGAGGTCATGAGAGAGGGGGTGGGGATGTCATGAGAGGTGGTGGGGAGGTCATGCAAGAGGTGGTGGGGAGGTCATGAGAGAGGTGGTGGGGAGGTCATGAGAGAGGTGGTGGGGAAGTCATGAGAGAGGTGGTGGGGAAGTCATGAGAGAGGTGGTGGGGAGGTCATGAGAGAGGTGGTGGAGAGGTCATGGGAGAGGGAGAGGTGGTGGGGAGGTCATGGGAGAGGGAGAGGTGGTGGGGAGGTCATGGGAGAGGGAGAGGTGGTGGGGAGGTCATGGGAGAGGGAGAGGTGGTGGGGAGGTCATGGGAGAGGGAGAGGTGGTGGGGAGGGCATGAGAGGTGGTGGGGAGGGCATGAGAGGTGGTGGGGAGGGCATGAGAGGTGGTGGGGAGGGCATGAGAGGTGGTGGGGAGGTCATGAGAGGTGGCGGGGAGGTCATGAGAGGTGGCGGGGAGGTCATGAGAGGTGGCGGGGAGGTCATGAGAGGTGGCGGGGAGGTCATGTGAGAGGTGGCGGGGAGGTCATGTGAGAGGTGGCGGGGAGGTCATGAGAGCGGTGGCGGGGAGGTCATGAGAGCGGTGGCGGGGAGGTCATGAGAGCGGTGGCGGGGAGGTCATGAGAGCGGTGGCGGGGAGGTCATGAGAGGGGTGGCGGGGAGGGTCATGAGAGGGGTGGCGGGGAGGGTCATGAGAGGGGTGGCGGGGAGGGTCATGAGAGGGGTGGCGGGGAGGGTCATGAGAGGGGTGGCGGGGAGGGTCATGAGAGAGGTGGCGGGGAGGGTCATGAGAGGGGTGGCGGGGAGGGTCATGAGAGAGGTGGCGGGGAGGGTCATGAGAGAGGTGGCGGGGAGGGTCATGAGAGAGGTGGCGGGAGGGTCATGAGAGAGGTGGCGGGGAGGGTCATGAGAGAGGTGGCGGGGAGGGTCATGAGAGAGGTGGCGGGGAGGGTCATGAGAGAGGTGGCGGGGAGGGTCATGAGAGAGGTGGCGGGGAGGGTCATGAGAGAGGTGGCGGGGAGGGTCATGAGAGAGGTGGCGGGGAGGGTCATGAGAGAGGTGGCGGGGAGGGTCATGAGAGAGGTGGCGGGGAGGGTCATGAGAGAGGTGGCGGGGAGGGTCATGAGAGAGGTGGCGGGGAGGGTCATGAGAGAGGTGGCGGGGAGGGTCATGAGAGAGGTGGCGGGGAGGGTCATGAGAGAGGTGGCGGGGAGGGTCATGAGAGAGGTGGCGGGGAGGGTCATGAGAGAGGTGGCGGGGAGGGTCATGAGAGAGGTGGCGGGGAGGGTCATGAGAGAGGTGGCGGGGAGGGTCATGAGAGAGGTGGCGGGAAGGGTCATGAGAGAGGTGGCGGGAAGGGTCATGAGAGAGGTGGCGGGGAGGTCATGAGAGAGGTGGCGGGGAGGTCATGAGAGAGGTGGCGGGGAGGTCATGAGAGAGGTGGCGGGGCGGTCATGAGAGAGGTGGCGGGGAGGTCATGAGAGAGGTGGCGGGGAGGTCATGAGAGAGGTGGCGGGGAGGTCATGAGAGAGGTGGCGGGGAGGTCATGAGAGAGGTGGCGGGGAGGTCATGAGAGAGGTGGCGGGGAGGACATGAGAGAGGTGGCGGGGAGGTCATGAGAGAGGTGGCGGGGAGGTCATGAGAGAGGTGGCGGGGAGGTCATGACAGAGGTGGCGGGGAGGTCATGAGAGAGGTGGCGGGGAGGTCATGAGAGAGGTGGCGGGGAGGTCATGAGAGAGGTGGCGGGGAGGTCATGAGAGAGGTGGCGGGGAGGTCATGAGAGGGGTGGCGGGGAGGTCATGAGAGGGGTGGTGGGGAGGTCATGAGAGGGGTGGTGGGGAGGTCATGAGAGGGGTGGTGGGGAGGTCATGAGAGGGGTGGTGGGGAGGTCATGAGAGGGGTGGTGGGGAGGTCATGAGAGGGGTGGTGGGGAGGTCATGAGAGGGGTGGTGGGGAGGTCATGAGAGGGGTGGTGGGGAGGTCATGAGAGGGGTGGTGGGGAGGTCATGAGAGGTGGGGGGGGGGTCATGAGAGGTGGTGGGGAAGTCATGAGAGGTGGTGGGGAAGTCATGAGAGAGGTGGTGGGGAAGTCATGAGAGAGGTGGTGGGGAGGTCATGAGAGAGGTGGTGGGGAGGTCATGAGAGAGGTGGTGGGGAGGTCGAGAGAGGTGGTTTGGGGGGGGTCATGAGAGAAGTGGTTTGGGGGGGGGTCATGAGAGAGGTGGTGGGGAGGTCATGAGAGAGGTGGTGGGGAGGTCATGAGAGAGGTGGTGGGGAGGTCATGAGAGACGTGGTGGGGAGGTCATGAGAGACGTGGTGGGGAGGTCATGAGAGAGGTGGTGGGGAGGTGGTGGGGAGGTCATGAGAGAGGTGGTGGGGAGGTCATGAGAGAGGTGGTGGGGAGGTCATGAGAGAGGTGGTGGGAAGGTCATGAGAGAGGTGGTGGGAAGGTCATGAGAGAGGTGGTGTAAAGGTCATGAGAGAGGTGGTGGGAAGGTCATGAGAGAGGTGGTGGGAAGGTCATGAGAGAGGTGGTGGGAAGGTCATGAGAGAGGTGGTGGGAAGGTCATGAGAGGTGGTGGGAAGGTCATGAGAGAGGTGGTGGGAAGGTCATGAGAGAGGTGGTGGGGAGGTCATGAGAGAGGTGGTGGGGAGGTCATGAGAGGGGTGGTGGGGAGGTCATGAGAGGGGTGGTGGGGAGGTCATGAGAGGTGGGGGGGGTCATGAGAGGTGGTGGGTAGGTCATGAGAGGTGGTGGGGAGGCCATGAGAGAGGTGGTGGGGAGGTCATGAGAGAGGTGGTGGGGAGGTCATGAGAGAGGTGGTGGGGAGGTCATGAGAGAGGTGGTGGGGAAGTCATGAGAGAGGTGGTGGGGAAGTCATGAGAGAGGTGGTGGGGAAGTCATGAGAGAGGTGGTGGGGAGGTCATGAGAGAGGTGGTGGGGAGGTCATGAGAGAGGTGGTGGGGAGGTCATGAGAGAGGTGGTTTGGAGGGGGACATGTGAGAGGTGGTGGGGAGGTCATGAGAGAGGTGGTGGGGAGGTCATGAGAGAGGTGGTGGGGAGGTCATGAGAGAGGTGATGGCGAGGTCATGAGAGAGGTGGTGGGAGGTCATGAGAGAGGTGGTGGGGAGGTCATGAGAGAGGTGGTGGGGAGGTCATGAGAGAGGTGGTGGGGAGGTCATGAGAGGTGGTGGGGAGATCATGAGAGAGGTGGTGGGGAGGTCATGAGAGAGGTGGTGGGAAGGTCATGAGAGGTGGTGGGAAGGTCATGAGAGGTGGTGGGAAGGTCATGAGAGAGGTGGTGGGAAGGTCATGAGAGAGGTGGTGGGGAGGTCATGAGAGACATGGTGGGGAGGTCATGAGAGACGTGGTGGGGAGGTCATGAGAGACGTGGTGGGGAGGTCATGAGAGACGTGGTGGGGAGGTCATGAGAGAGGTGGTGGGGAGGTCATGAGAGAGGTGGTGGGGAGGTCATGAGAGAGGTGGTGGGAAGGTCATGAGAGAGGTGGTGGGGAGGTCATGAGAGAGGTGGTGGGGGGGGTCATGAGAGAGGTGGTGGGGAGGTCATGAGAGGGGTGGTGGGGAGGTCATGAGAGGTGGGGGGGGTCATGAGAGGTGGTGGGGAGGTCATGAGAGGTGGTGGGGAGGCCATGAGAGAGAGGATGGGGAGGTCATGAGAGAGGTGGTGGGGAGGGCATGAGAGAGGTGGTGGGGAGGTCATGAGAGAGGTGGTGGGGAGGTCATGAGAGAGGTGGTGGGGAGGTCATGAAAGAGGTGGTGGGGAGGTCATGAAAGAGGTGGTGGGGAGGTCATGAAAGAGGTGGTGGGGAGGTCATGAGAGAGTTGGTGGGAAGGTCATGAGAGAGGTGGTTTGGAGGGGGTCATGTGAGAGCTGGTTTGGGGGGGGGACATGTGAGAGGTGGTGGGGAGGTCATGAGAGAGGTGGTGGGGAGGTCATGAGAGAGGTTGTGGGGAGGCCATGAGAGGTGGTGGGGAGGTCATGAGAGAGGTGGTGGGGAGGTCATGAGAGAGGTGGTGGGGAGGTCATGAGAGAGGTGGTGGGGAGGTCATGAGAGAGGTGGTGGGGAGGTCATGAGAGAGGTGTTGGGGAGGTCATGAGAGAGGCGGTGGGGAGGTCATGAGAGAGAGGTGGTGGGGAGGTCATGAGAGAGGTGGTGGGGCGGTCATGAGAGAGGTGGTGGGGCGGTCATGAGAGAGGTGGTGGGGCGGTCATGAGAGAGGTGGTGGGGAGGTCATGAGAGAGGTGGTGGGGAGGTCATGAGAGACGTGGTGGGGAGGTCATGAGAGAGGTGGTGGGGAGGTCATGAGAGAGGTGGTGGGGAGGTCATGAGAGAGGTGGTGGGGAGGTCATGAGAGAGGTGGTGGGGAGGTCATGAGAGAGGTGGTGGGGAGGTCATGAGAGAGGTGGTGGGGAGGTCATGAGAGAGGTGGTGGGGAGGTCATGAGAGAGGTGGTGGGGAGGTCATGAGAGAGGTGATGGGGAGGTCATGAGAGAGGTGGTGGGAAGGTCATGAGGTGGTGGGGAGGTCATGAGAGGTGGTGGGGAGGTCATGAGAGGTGGTGGGGAGGTCATGAGAGGTGGTGGGGAGGTCGAGAGAGGTGGTGGGGAGGTCGAGAGAGGTGGTGGGGAGGTCATGAGAGAGGTGGTGGGGAGGTCATGAGAGAGGGGGTGGGGAGGTCATGAGAGAGGTGGTGGGGAGGTCATGAGAGCGGTGGTGGGGAGGTCATGGGGGAGGTCATGAGAGAGGTGGTGGGGAGGTCATGAGAGCGGTGGTGGGGAGGTCATGAGAGCGGTGGTGGGGAGGTCATGAGAGCGGTGGTGGGGAGGTCATGAGAGCGGTGGTGGGGAGGTCATGAGAGCGGTGGTGGGGAGGTCATGAGAGCGGTGGTGGGGAGGTCATGAGAGAGGTGGTGGGGAGGTCATGAGAGAGGTGGTGGGGAGGTCATGAGAGAGGTGGTGGGGAGGTCATGAGAGAGGTGGTGGGGAGGTCATGAGAGAGGTGGTGGGGAGGTCATGAGAGAGGTGGTGGGGAGGTCATGAGAGGGGTGGTGGGGATGGCTACGAGAGGTAGCATGCATACAGAGGATGGTCGCGATAGAAGCATGTCGAGAGGAAAGACTTTTGTGGCGGACCACACAAGAAGGTAGGATTAAATGGGGCCATTAAACCAGCCTGGTGTTGGGTTAGCCTGGTGTTGGGCTAGCAGCTAGGGTGCCAGCTTAGGATCCTAGGATCCTGGGTTCGAATCCCGGTCGATCGCTGAATTAACGCCAGGGGGGTTGACTCAGCCTGTCATCCTTCCGAGGTCGGCTAATTGAGTACCAGTTCACTGGTAATTACCTGTGTGTCGTAAAAAGGCGACAAACAGGGTTGGCGGCAAGAAGGGCATCCGGCCGTAAAACATTGCTTCAAAAAGGGGACCGAAAAACAACAACAACCACGGTTCCCGAAAAAGGCCAACCCCCGCTTTGCGGGGGAAAATGGCCTCTGAAAGGTGGTTTATTGAAGTAGCGGTAGTAGTAGTAGTAGTAATAGTAGTAGTAGTAGCAATAGTAGTAGCAGTAGTAGTTGTAATATTAGTCATAGTCGTAGTAATAGTCATGGTAGTAGTAGTAGTCGTAATAGGAGTGGTAGGAATAGTCGTAATAGGAGTGGTAGGAATAGTAATAGTAGTCATAGGAGTGGTAGTAATAGGAGTGGTAGGAATAGTAATAGTAGTAATAGGAGTGGTAGTAGTAGTAAGTCGTAGTAGTAGTAGTAGTAGCAGTAATTGTTGTAGTAGTAGTAGTCATAGTAGTAGTAATAGTAGAGGTAGTAGTAGTAGTCATCGTAGTAGTAGTAATAGTCATGGTGGCAGTAGTAGCAGTAGTAATCGTAGTCGACGGCATCCCTCTCATGGAAAACTTTACCGTTTAGCACCCGCGAGCAAACTTTTCACGCCGTGAATTCTCAGATTTATTTTGGGGTGATGAAGAGCGTTCACTCTTTTCCATCTCGATAAAAGAAAGGTTTTCAGCATCCTGGTGAGAAAGGGAAGGGAAGTAAGAAAGAGATGTTACCCTGCACAGCCAAGGCAAAATTTAATAGAAAATTACTTTTTATTCAGACAAAGCACTTCAACTGGTTATTGAGATAACCTCTTTCATATTAAGGTAAAGTTGATATGAATTTGCATTTTTTTTTTCCTTTCACACTTCAGTTACCTTTATCACCAATATAAGATGTTAACTCGCAACAGAGGTTATCAATAAACATGGAACACTTCTCAGACCTCGTACACTGGATCCTGCATGGAAATGGTTGAGGTGAATTGGCTGGCTTTCTCAACACAGAAGACTAACACTCCAAGGCTGGCACTCCAAGGCTGGCACTCCAAGGCTGGCACTCCAAGGCTGGCACTCCAAGGCTGGCACTCCAAGGCTGGCACTCCAAGGCTGGCACTCTAAGGCTGGCACTCTAAGGCTGGCACTCTAAGGCTGGCACTCCAAGGCTGGCACTCCAAGGCTGGCACTCCAAGGCTGGCACTCCAAGGCTGGCACTCCAAGGCTGGCACTCGGTGTGTTTTCATCCTGAGGCCAAGCCATAAAATGTCACCTTACCAGAAAACTGCTCTCCCCTCCTCTGCCTCACACCTTACTCAACTTGACGGCACGAAAACCAAGGCCATCAACAAGATTATTGTAATCTCCCAAGATGAAGCCGTGCCTATGGGTCTATCACCACGCGTGCAGCAGGTCGGTGGTCTCTGTGTGTCTTCTACAGTCTCCTAACTGGTCTTGTACTCTACTCTTTCCATGCTTTGTCCACCCCCTCCCCTCCAGGTTTTTGCGGCACATAATGCACCATAAACCCACTTCTGGATAAACGACCAAAATCCAGAATCACTGCTCACCTCCATTCATTCATTCCTCTTTCTCCTACCCTCCCCCCCCCCCCCCCCCATCTGTGGAATAACCTCCACATTATCTTCAATCTCATTCCTCACACCAGGTCTCCAAGGCAGCTGGCTGTTTGCCATCATCTCAAATTTGTGTCTATTCACAGCCAGCTGTTCACTATCATTTCAAAACCATGATCTTGTCTACCCTCTTTAAACCCCTACTGCAATGCCTTCCATATTTCCGGTTTTCCCTCATGAAAGTTTCCTTTTGTATCAATCTTGTCCATCCCATGTATTCACTCTTGTCCCGCTTTCCTCCCTACACCTGTCGTTTGTCCAAGTCTGCCTCAATCTTGGTCTTCAACTCTGCTGTTGGTGTTTCGCCCCTCTCTCTGTTCCCTTTGTCCTGATCCGTTCAGTGTCCTAATTATAGCTCTTCCCGGACACTCGACTATGTATATGAAAAATAATAATCATAATAATAAAATAACAAGGCAGAATGTCTTAACTCAGTATTTCCCTTCAAATCTCGTGCATCCAACCCATCACACTCTGTCCCGACCTAAACCAGTCGTGCCCACTACCTTCTTGTATCTGCTTGCACCAACAGCTGACTCTTTAAAGCCAACACCTCTCACCGACTGCCTGAAAATCGAGCTGTGTGGGTCTTTTACACTTAGATAGTGAGGGCGGGCCACCAAGTAGGATCAAGACAAGCTCTTGGTGAAAGTGCAGCCGTTCATTGGCACACGCAGCTTTGGCCCCGCCCCCGCCAGCTTCTGCAATGGGTTTTCTTCGTCGGTCGGGAAATGCGGAATGTGGGTTGGACATCTTCTGCACTTAACATTGACTTTCCTTCGCAGCACTTTAAAGGTGCGGTGCAAGCTATGAGATCCCGTAACGGCCTGCGGTTACGGACAAAGTGATGCCCCACCCACAGGACTCTATTTATTCTGTCTGACGATGCCAAATGCCTATTTATTCTGAGGTGTTTGTGGAGCTCCTGCGGCCGCGCGTACCTCTCACGCTCAGGCCGGCGGGGCCCGTAATGGGCACGGTGATGGACGGTGGTGAAGGAGGTCTGACTGACGAAGGAGGTAACGATGAGGTATGTGGGTAGTCGAGGCGAGGTTGGGGTGAGTAGGTCGTGAGGCTTTCCATGTCGGACAGCATTGAACAGCGTGCATCATGACAATGTAATGGCTTTTAACATGTGCAGAGGAAAATAAAGTGTTACCCAAAAGAAATCTGTATTAACAACAGTCATTTGGATGCACTTACGTGTTGTGTATCAAGGAAAGATCTGGGGGAAATAGAGTGCGTGACGGTTTCATTTTAGTGCGCCATTTGAAATGGGTTTTCGGCAATGAGAGATACACTCGCGGTATGCAAACCTTCTAGATTAAAACGCGGACCCTCACACGGCACGAGAACACCAAGGGACCTGTATGGTGGTTGCCATTACCTTTCAGCAGCTTCGTAAAAGCACAATATACATACACTGTAGGATATTTTGCCCTGTTGTTAGACAATTGAATCTCCACCGCCTGATGTTGCACCACCATTTCGATTTTGCAGTGCCCAGTATAACTAGTGCCCGGTATAAGTAGCTCGGAGCTTGGTCTCCGAGTGAAACCAAGAGTGCAACGCAATTAACATTTTTAAAGTCCATTAAATATTCTAAATTGATAGATTAACTAACTTTTCCTCGTCACTGCGGAAGGATAATTTTGCTTGCTTTTCCGACCACTGGGAATGGGTACTTTTCCTCGTAATAAATATCGAGTTCCCTTCCAAGAAACTTTCACGCAGCACGAGGCCTTTTGGAAAGCTTGTGTGTGCTATGACAGCCAACCCGTGGTTGTTTGTGTGTGCTCTATCCATTTTAAATGGATGAGCAGCAAGAAAGGAAGCAGTACGTACCATTTGCAAAAAGTCTCTGGAAACTCAGTTTCGGTTCGAACCACCAACCTCCCAGGCTCAGAGCAGGCGCTCAAACCCTTTCGGCAACAACAACAACATGCATTTTAAGGCCATTTTCCCTGCTAGAGCGGGGGTTAGCCTTGCGGTCCCCATGACAATCTTCTCCATTTTGCCCTATTTTCTGCATCTCTCCTTGTTAACCCCCTTGCCCGCATTTCTTCTTCCACCATCTTTAGCCAAGTCTTTCTCGGTCTTCCCCGTCCTCTACTTCCTTCTACATTCATTTCCATCACTCTTCTCAACCAGTCACATTCATCCTTCCTCAACACATGACCAAACCATCTCAACCTGTTTCTCTTCACAGCATCAATCACAGGCTCTATTCCCATCATCTTTCACAATTCATCATTTGTCTTCCTCTCTCTCAACGATACTCCACTCATCCACCGAACCATTCGCGTTTCCACCCTTTCCAGCCTTCGTTGCTGCTCTACGTTCATTACCCATGTCTCACTCCCATAAATCATAACACTTCTCACACATGCACCATACACCTTTCCCTTCAGCTTCAACGACACTCCCCTCCTCATCAGCACGCCACTCAGTTCCCGAAACTTCTTCCATGCACATCTCACTCGAGCAACCGTTGCCGAGTCTGATCCACCTTCTCCAGTCAGCATGTCTCCTAGGTAACAAAATGTTTTCACACCTTCCAGCTTCATGCCGTCTCCAAGATCCAACTCAACATTTCCTCCATCTGCAGCTCCCTCTGTGCACGCCTTACACTTGAATGTAGCTGCCACACTGCTTAATGACCCTCTCAAATCACTACATTTTTGATGAAACCACTCAGCGCACATTGTACATTGAATGGAATTCACTCCGACACCCTTCCTGCACACAGCACACGGCCACTTCCCAGTTCTTTCCACCTCACCACATGCTTTAACACTTGCCATCACCTTCGTTTTTCCGATATTCACCTTCAGACCTTTTGTCTCCATACATTCCTTCCACTTGTTCATCTTTTTCTTCAGTCCATCCATACTTTCCGCAATCAACACCAGATCATCTGCATACAACAACTCCCACGGTAAACCCTCCTTTACGTTCTGAGCCAGCACCTCCATCACAGCTACAAATAGTAGTGGACTTAGTACTGTGGAAGTGTAACTCAGTGTAACTTATTAATTGGCACTGGTAACTTATTAATTAACCTGGTAACAAAGCAGATACATTTTACATGCAAACTCTGTTAAAGACGAGTTTGTAAATGAGTGTCAGAATGTGCATGAACATGGTAATCTCTTGAAACACCTGGTCAAGGCCCCAGGCTAGAGCACCCCCCCTACTGTGTAAATGGAAATCACAGCAGGAGGGGAGCGAGCTGATGCCAGGACTCGGTGCAATGCATGACCTCGGGGCATCAGCGGAGAGAGGATTAAGTCCAGTTTGGCGATATAACCGAGAGCAAACGTTGGGTAGGGACTTGCTACGAGAAGCGCTGACCGAACGGGAGTGTCGGAGGAACATCGGATGAACGAGAAGGACCAGCGAAAAGAGTTAACCTGATCCATTATATTATGCGGTATCATTTTGGTAATTGGAATGAAGTAAATACAGTTAATAAACCAGACCTTTTGTAAACCTGTATCCGGTCATTGGAGTCCTGAGTCCCCCACTACAAATTCCACAACAATCTGGAGGCACCGCTGACATCAATTGTACACACAAACAAGTCTTCTTTAAAAGGTGAGTGTGTCTTGTTTTGTCCAATATGATTTACGAACTTGGAAGTTATGGGTACATACATGGGGGAGCAGGTGGTCTGGGGCTTCTTTGCGCACCGATGCCGCGATATAGGTGGCGTGAGCCATCACGAATGGGATTTCGATAAACGACTGTAGCAATTTATTCGTTTTTTTTTCTAAATGATTTCTGTAAATACGTATTTTTGCGCTGGTTATTAAAGGGTCTTACTGTGACCTGGAAGCAAACGGAGCAAGTGTGCACCTTGCGACCATTTGCTTCCAGGACGTGTAAGGCCGGTACACTCGTTTACCCACCCGCACACGTATAAAGTACTTCTTTTTTTTTTGCACTTGTTCAAAGCACTCGACTTGCTCGTCGAGCGAGCAACTTGCTCGGCGCTCGGCGAGCGACAGGGAACCGGGAAAGGGAATTATATTTATATATATATATTTTACCTCATTCCAATTTATGGTATTGCGACAAAAAGGCTTATATCTTTGGAAACGACTGGTCGGATTTAGACAAATTAAACCTCGTTCGATCAACAAATAAATTCATGACAGACAACCCCCCCTCATGCCGGTCCAGAATTATGATGAAAGATGGCGATGGAAAAAAAAAAAATTGCATCAAATTTTGTCCAGGTCCATCACTACACGACGAAATGATTGGATTTTGGTTCAGGTCCGAATCCAGATCCGGCCTATCAGTGGGATACAAAACATAAACTGGTCACCAAGGCGGAGATATAATAATAATAATAATTCTGTATTATTTAGTTAACCAGTTTGTGTGAAACCTCAACCTAAATATAAAAATTGATCTGCTTGGTGTTAGTTTAAGGGCTGTTCCAAATTTATCCTGATTATGAGAGATAATTACAGGAAATGTGTACTGTTCTTGTTTGGAGATTATGAGACAAAAACAGCAGAGTGGGAATCGGCAGACAATGGAACAGCTAGCGACGAGTGTTTTGTGAGTAGCAACCACTCTCTGGTCGAGGCTCATAGAAAAAATTGATACTTATTGATTTGGCACGCTTACAATAGATATTAATGGCGAGGGTTCTGTGGTCGTTCGTTTTGGCTTTGCGAATGGACCAAACCATTGCATGTAAATAGGAGGGGGGTTCTGTGGTCGTAACTGCCACGTGGTTTCAAAGTTTTTGTTGTTGCTTGCACGTGTGTTTTTTTGCAAGCACGTACGGGCAAGCACGTACGTGCGGGCACGCCCTAGTATATATAAATAGAGGTAATATTGAGTTACGGAATTAATTACTTTCAAGAATACACAAGGACAACCAAGAAGTTGAATGATATGAGTGGATATTCTTCACACTCAGGAAGAAGTTGAATGATATGATTGGATATTCTTCACACTTATGGAAGAAGTTGAATGATATGATTGGATATTCTTCACACTTATGAAAGAAGTTGAATGATATGATTGGATATTCTTCACACTCAGGAAGAGGTTGAATGATATGATTGGATATTCTTCACACTCAGGAAGAAGTTGAATGATATGATTGGATATTCTTCACACTCAGGAAGAAGTTGAATGATATGATTGGATATTCTTCACACTTAGGAAGAAGTTGAATGATATGATTGGATATTCTTCACACTCAGGAAGAGGTTGAATGATATGATTGGATATTCTTCACACTCAGGAAGAAGTTGAATGATATGATTGAATATTCTTCACACTCAGGAAGAAGTTGAATGATATGATTGGATATTCTTCACACTCAGGAAGAGGTTGAATGATATGATTGGATATTCTTCACACTTAGGAAGAAGTTGAATGATATGATCGGATATTCTTCACACTCAGGAAGAGGTTGAATGATATGATTGGATATTCTTCACACTCAGGAAGAAGTTGAATGATATGATTGGATATTCTTCACACTCAGGAAGAAGTTGAATGATATGATTGGATATTCTTCACACTTATGAAAGAAGTTGAATGATATGATTGGATATTCTTCACACTCAGGAAGAAGTTGAATGATATGATTGGATATTCTTCACACTCAGGAAGAAGTTGAATGATATGATTGAATATTCTTCACACTCAGGAAGAAGTTGAATGATATGATTGGATATTCTTCACACTTATGAAAGAAGTTGAATGATATGATTGGATATTCTTCACACTCAGGAAGAGGTTGAATGATATGATTGGATATTCTTCACACTCAGGAAGAAGTTGAATGATATGATTGGATATTCTTCACACTCAGGAAGAAGTTGAATGATATGATTGGATATTCTTCACACTCAGGAAGAAGTTGAATGATATGATTGGATATTCTTCACACTTATGGAAGAAGTTGAATGATATGATTGAATATTCTTCACACTCAGGAAGAAGTTGAATGATATGATTGGATATTCTTCACACTCAGGAAGAGGTTGAATGATATGATTGGATATTCTTCACACTCAGGAAGAAGTTGAATGATATGATTGGATATTCTTCACACTCAGGAAGAGGTTGAATGATATGATTGGATATTCTTCACACTCAGGAAGAAGTTGAATGATATGATTGGATATTCTTCACACTCAGGAAGAAGTTGAATGATATGATTGGATATTCTTCACACTCAGGAAGAAGTTGAATGATATGATTGGATATTCTTCACACTTATGAAAGAAGTTGAATGATATGATTGGATATTCTTCACACTCAGGAAGAAGTTGAATGATATGATTGGATATTCTTCACACTTATGGAAGAAGTTGAATGATATGAGTGGATATTCTTCACACTCAGGAAGAAGTTGAATGATATGATTGGATATTCTTCACACTTATGGAAGAAGTTGAATGATATGATTGGATATTCTTCACACTTATGAAAGAAGTTGAATGATATGATTGGATATTCTTCACACTCAGGAAGAAGTTGAATGATATGATTGGATATTCTTCACACTTATGGAAGAAGTTGAATGATATGATTGAATATTCTTCACACTCAGGAAGAAGTTGAATGATATGATTGGATATTCTTCACACTCAGGAAGATTGATGAATGATATGAATGATCAGAAGATGAATGATCAGAAGATCAGATGAATGATCAGAAGTTGAATGATATGATTGGATATTCTTCACACTCAGGAAGATTGATATGATTGATTGTTGATATGATTGTTGATATGATATGATTGATTGTTGATATGATTGTTGATATGATATGATATGATATGATTGTTGTTGATTGATATGATTGATATGATTGATTGGATATTCTTCACACTTATGGAAGAAGTTGAATGATATGATTGGATATTCTTCACACTTATGGAAGAAGTTGAATGATATGATTGAATATTCTTCACACTCAGGAAGAAGTTGAATGATATGATTGGATATTCTTCACACTCAGGAAGAGGTTGAATGATATGATTGGATATTCTTCACACTCAGGAAGAAGTTGAATGATATGATTGGATATTCTTCACACTCAGGAAGAGGTTGAATGATATGATTGGATATTCTTCACACTCAGGAAGAAGTTGAATGATATGATTGGATATTCTTCACACTCAGGAAGAAGTTGAATGATATGATTGGATATTCTTCACACTCAGGAAGAAGTTGAATGATATGATTGGATATTCTTCACACTTATGAAAGAAGTTGAATGATATGATTGGATATTCTTCACACTCAGGAAGAAGTTGAATGATATGATTGGATATTCTTCACACTTATGGAAGAAGTTGAATGATATGATTGAATATTCTTCACACTCAGGAAGAAGTTGAATGATATGATTGGATATTCTTCACACTCAGGAAGAGGTTGAATGATATGATTGGATATTCTTCACACTCAGGAAGAAGTTGAATGATATGATTGGATATTCTTCACACTCAGGAAGAAGTTGAATGATATGATTGGATATTCTTCACACTCAGGAAGAAGTTGAATGATATGATTGGATATTCTTCACACTTATGAAAGAAGTTGAATGATATGATTGGATATTCTTCACACTCAGGAAGAAGTTGAATGATATGATTGGATATTCTTCACACTCAGGAAGAAGTTGAATGATATGATTGGATATTCTTCACACTTATGGAAGAAGTTGAATGATATGATTGGATATTCTTCACACTTATGAAAGAAGTTGAATGATATGATTGGATATTCTTCACACTCAGGAAGAAGTTGAATGATATGATTGGATATTCTTCACACTCAGGAAGAAGTTGAATGATATGATTGGTTATGCTATGAGCCAATTGATTAAGGAAAATATGTTGTGATGGCCATATTGGCAATTTTGTGGCCATATTCGTGGCAACTCAGTTAGTGCCACTGCACCTTTAAAATGCATCCCTGCGTTCATTTTTCGATCGATTGAGTTAAAATTTTGAACAATCGGATCTGGACTGTCGTTATTAACGACTCTAGCACGCACCCGTCCAATCAGGATGGAGCGGTATGGTCCCCGGATTATCACTGCCCGCAGTTTTAATTAATTTTACTTTTTCTCTTGGGCATATAATTTTGAAGACATGCATGTCATGATAGAGGAAATGTTTGTTCTGTTAAACGGAATAAATGTTGTTTATTTGTGTGGGTGTGTATTTTTGTGTATTTGGATATATTTTCACGACTAATTCCAGTTATCGTCCTGCAAAAGGTCTGCTCGTTCTTTTCCTTTGAGTCGTAAATTCCTGTTGAACTCTCATTAAAAAGCGGAATTAAGTACGCTGTGTGATGATGGAGATCCTTGATGACGAATCAGGAATAGTGAATGAGCAGACAAATATCACGGATGGTACACCAGATAGGGAAAATGTAGATGAAACCCCTTTTGCTCAGGTGCTGTGTAGCGCTGCACAAAGATCCATATGAGCGGGGCCTGGGTGCTGTGTAATTAGTACACAAAGAACCAATTACTAGGGTGCTGAATAAACACAAAGATCCATTTTTGGAGCTGGTTCTCCCGGTGCTGTGATTTATTCAAAGAACCAAAATCTTGTAAGAATTAAGATATGATTTGTCGACATCATAAATACTTTAATATATGTAACGATTTTTGTAACGATCATCCTGCAAAAGGTCTGCTCGTTCTTTTTCCTTTGAGTCGTAAAATCCTGTTGAATTCTCATGAGAATGCGGAATTAAGTACGCTGTGTGATGATGGAGATCCTTGATGACGAATCAGGAATAGTGAATGAGCAAACAAATATCACGGATGCTGCGGCTGGAGCAGGGGAAGCGATTTTTGAATTGTTCAATGATTATTCGATATTGTTATGACTTATTGTCAATAGGTATACTAAGTGGCCATGAGGTAGCCTGTTGCTATGTGCAGTTTTATTCTATTGTTGATTATACCACATAGCTGTGGTGATAAAGGAAATGTTCGTTTAAATAGATGATTATGATAGGACCATGACTATAAAATCATGATGATTATTATGAATGATATCATAGGGTTCAAATGCAGAATGCTGCATGAACTTGGGAAAGAACTTTCAAGCCCTATGGGATAAATTGGGTATTACAAGCGATGGAGTTTCAAAATTTAGCATGATTGAAGAAATTTTACAGTCTTATTTCAGGAGTTTTACGAAATTTATATTGCCAAGAGATTTTGGATACTATTAAAAGAAAAATGATGAGATATTTTTCCCAATGAACTTTAATATCTGCCATCCATTTTGGCTGTCTCACGAATGAAGGATGAGTTGCCTTTAGTGGTTGCAAAGAAAATTTGTGGAGACCAGGCAAAATGGGGAAATATGTCAGATATGACCCTAGGACAGGACGGTGATTCATCAATTAACATGAGGTACGAACCAGAGGTGACGGTCAATGGATGGACCTGTCCTGACATCATTGGGGAAAGGGCTTATGCAAGGAGTCATCCAGAATGATTAATTTAATTTATTGATGAATATTGATGAATTAATTGAGATTGAATCTAATTGATTGAATTTAATTGAATAAATTTAACTGAATAAATTGAATTGAATATATTGATTGTTTGATTGATGAAAATGCGGTCTCAAGAAAGAAGCTTTGATATCTTTGCGTGATATTAACAATGTGGAGACAACCTGGGAATATTGAGCAAGGTGGTGAGTTTATATACAGATATATATGTGCGGTTACCATTGTGTGATTTCCCCGTCAACAGAGCGGACACCTGAGGATTCACCCATTTCATACTGACCCTCCGGCTCATCTGCAAATACTGATCTGTGAGATTGGATTGTGCAAAAGCCACGGCTGAGGGAGATTCTCTGGAAATCACCGTGCGAACAGGTGGAGAGACCCTTCCTGGAGGTACGAGTGAAGCTTTAGAGGAACAAACTACAACACATCCAACGCTACTTTGATAAAAGGCAGAATGGGAAATGGAGCCTGCAAGAATACACAAGGACAACCAGAGATTCCACAAAAAGGTACTTGTACACATCATATGTACGACCGTTATGGTGCAGAAGCTATAAGGCAGGTCGAGAATTGGTATTTGTGGACAAAGGGACATGATGAGGAGTTTCCAAGAGATGGTACATTTGAGCGAAGTCGATTGGAAAGATTGGAACAAAGATTGAAAGCCAGGAAGAGACAGAATCTAACGGTAGACTGGCTTGCATTCCATCTTTGGGATGGTGAATCCAGACAACGGGAACAGCAAGAACGGATAACGGAACTAGAACTTAAAATAAAAAGGATACAGGATACAGTGGAGGAGACAAATGCACAACTGCCCTCGAAATTAGGAATGAAAGTCACAGTTGTCCCATCTGATTTCCAGTTGTCTCCCCAAAAAGGACGGTACAGAGAATTTTTTCGTGTTTCAGGAGATAACGAGAGATTGCAGTGGCAACTCAGGGATGTAGAGATGCAGCCCAGCAATACAAGTGCACAGGTGCACAGATCAGACAACGACAGAAACCGGTGTTTCGAGTGTGGAAAGATGGGACATTGGAGAAGAAGATGTCCGTATGTCAACAGGAAGACAAGGTCATGGGGCAAACCAAGATCAAGGGTACCAGTGCTTACCGGTACCTCAGACAATGATTAGGCCTTCATTGCTGCAAATCCCAAATGATGATTGGCCTCAACAGATTCGATTACTGGACAAACATGAATAACTGTCGATGATTCTTGTGTCTGAAAAGTTTTCAGAGCAAGAATGATTCATTTTTTCTTTTTTGCTTGTTAACAAATTAATAATTAATTGATCAAATGCCAAAATTGGATCTTCTATTTTGGGCACAGCAATTTTAAATTTACAAAGTTTGGAACAATTGCGTTGCAATTTTTTTGGCAAACCAAGTGACAAGAGTCACATGATGATCAGGTGGGAATTTCGGACTATTGTTCCGCACGATTGATAGGTCAATGGTCGACTGACATGCAAATGGGTGTGTAGTCAAAATTTGGATAGATTATTGTGAAGGCAGAAAGGGTAATTTCAATGTGACATCATAAGGGTTTTCTAAGAATGGACTTTTGGTTTATTTGTCTATAAGCATTTTGAATTTGATTGACAAATTTTATGAAATTGAAATAAAATTGACACCCATCTGATCTGTAAATAATGGTTCCAACGCAAACAAATATGCATAATGCATGTGTGTGTGTGTGTTTTTGTGTATCAATCTTACAAGATTGTTGACACCAACAGTGTGCCTGTCTGGAAATGGATAGTTATATGTGGATGGGATTGGGATATGTGGATGGGATTGAATATCCAGAGAATCCGTAAAATAAAATAGAAATATAATTTGATTATGAACATTATCTCTTTTGTCAAGGGAAATGGAATATAAAAATTTGATGTGCTGGGTTATGAGCAGCCATTCATTAATAGTAAAATTGTGAGTAATTTTGGGATTCCATTTTTTGATAGAATGTATATGAGAATAACATCTATTTATGGATATGAGCTTCATAAAAGGAAATGAGGAAGTACAAAATCATCCAAATTTGGGAGAGGTCTTACACTGACTTCCCAGAATACTCTGCTCATGGATTTTATATATATAAACTTGAATTTTATCAGCATATAAATTGTGCTGTATGTATGGATGTGTTTTAGGCATAGATGATATGGGAAAATAGTAAAGAAAATTTTGCTGGTTTGAACTATTGTGGGTTTTCAGTTCTGGAGTTTAAACAAAGTCACTGGTTAACAGATGAGAAAGGATAGTAAATAAATTATTCTCTGCTGGGCAAATTAAGTACGATATTACTAAGACTTATGAGAGCTATTGTTCCGCCTTACAGCAGTGGAAAACTATTGGGAAAAAATTAGATCCAACATAATGAATCTATAAAAGAATGTGATAGGGATAATATCCTCAATTTGTACTAATTATTTGATTGTGGGTAAAGGAATTAAGTCATCGTAGTGGATTGTTAACAGCAGCCTGAAAATGTCCTGAGAGTGTGCATCCATGTAATCAGAAATCCCAGATTTGTTTTTTACAAACAACATTTTGGTAGAGGTCTTGTGTGGAACACTTCCTTGGTAGATAAAAAACGGTACTGCATGCTGGCAGCCACTTTTGCGGCCAGTTAGGCCAAACAAATTGAGAGGAAATTGTAGTTAAATACGTAAGTTACACATGGCTATTTGTAAAAAAGGAAATTTGTTGAGATGGGAAACATTTTTTCGAAGGTTTATTAAGGTGTTATAATATGACATGTGGCAAGGCAAACTATTGGATGGGAAAATTAGATCTGGCTATAGAATAAATTTATTGACCCCTTGAAGTTAATCCTTCGAATCATTGTTTCACTGGCATTTTTGTTCAAATTGGAAATAGTTTGGTAGAGCTTTGGTTAAAACCTTTGGTTGCGGTATCTTGGAACGAAATGATAAACCATAGGAGATTGATAAAAAAAAAAAAAAAAAAAAAAAAAAAAAGATGGACCCAAAATAGAAAGTTGGATTCATGCCCCTCATTGCAAACAAGCACATGGGGCTAAGGTGGACGATCCCACAGAAAATGAGGCTGCACCTAGCAGCCCAGCAGAACATTCAGTGGTAGATAAATGATAGTCGTGATTTACAGTCATTTGAATTACATTTTAACACCCCTTGCATTGATAAACATTACATTTTCAACATGTGATATTCCTACTTGGAATAGTGACATTTATTTGCCTACATGACATACAATTACCTGCTGATATTAATACAACATGAGTGAAAAATGTATCACAACTACACTCATGATCAGGGGATTGAGTTCAACCCCGGGAGATAGGGGGATCAGGGTAAGACAAATAATCTGATTATGTTACATATTAAGGGATTTTCTTTATTTACCTTTTAGGAAGCTTGTTAGTTTGGTATATAATGTTAAATGTCATCGACATATAACTATGTCATAGGTATGAATATATACAAGGAGTAGCAGACTTGTTTGTTGGTTTAGTAGTTATATTGGCAATTGTTTTAGTGGTGGCTTGCTTGAAAGCCTTAGTGACGGTGTGTTTGAATAAGGTAACCAACAACACGATGATAACGCATGAAGTGACAAATGAGGAAAGAAATGTGGAACCAGAAAAGGAAGACTTTTATGGCGACATAAACAGTAGAATTAAGATAATGGCATAACGACAATGTTATGAGTTGTGTCAATTACAATATCAATGAACTCATATCACCACGAGTGACACACTGTTAGGAAAAAAAAAGAGGGAAAAGAAAAAGTGGAGAGGAATTATGGTAATAATACATTATGTTTAATTTGTTGGTTTGGGAAAATTGTTGTTGGGAATTAGGTATTCCCGTTTGTGATTGTAATCATATACAATGCTATTCTTAGTTTAGTAATAAAATACATACCTGATTGAATATTATTTGTGTGACGCATATAAATGAATATAACTTTTTGTGTTAAGGAAAAACAACAAATTGTTGAATGTGAAACTGTCGGAAGATATACATGATTATGCTGATTTCATGGTAAGATGTACCCTATCTGATTCAGTGTGTGCGGAAAGCAGATTCAGATGTGACTGAGCATAAGGATAAGACGAGATCACATTTTGGAGGGATTGCTAACGGAATTGGGAAGAAGAAAGAAAGAAAATTTGTGGCTAAAAAATGAAGTTAACCGTGGCATACACCCTCTTTCTCAAAGAATGATGAAGACATTCTCCTGTGTAACTTGGAGATGAATGCTTACCTTCACCAAGGAAATTTATGTGACCATTTGCCTGGATCACACTGCAACATATGAAAGAAAGGCGATCACTTACTCTTGTTCGAAGGCTTCGAACATTCACCACATCAAAAGTTGCAGGACAACGACATTTTACCGGCAACCTCTGTGAAATGCGGGGACATATGTTATTACTTCACCAACTTCCGGGGAGCCAGCATGAAGCTGCAAACCAATGGCTGTGCCTTTTCACAACAGCTGTGCGCGATTCTGCGGGCCACGCCTGGTATGGACCATGGATGACCTGAACACCATGGTCCCAACATCATTGTGGATGCATCCGGCATCCCTGTTCCACATCTTGCTGGCCAATCAACGTCACACCAATACTTGCTGCCCACTCATAATGAGGGAGGAGGCAAGTTGACTACAACTGGGCGAAGGCCTTGTTCAAGGAATCATTATGGTTCACAGCAAAAAGTGGCAAGAATGCTACATGGAGAGAAGGGTCAGTCTATGACTCCGCAGTGTTACCACAACAGCGAAATCCTACACGAAGTAGTGCAGGAGCTATGAAGACATTAGGAGAAAATGTTTCATACCTGGATTCAAACACAAGTGATCAGCCCTTCCTTTCAAACAAAGTCAACATGTGTGTGGAGGCAAACGTTTTTTCCAGATGGTGCAGATGCTTTACAAAACTTGAAAATGAAGTGAAATTGTTGTATCTTGGTGATGGTGAAGTGTTGTTTTGAAAATATATTTGTGATGCAAATGCAATAGATTGAACAATATGGAAGAAGTCAATGACCAACAAAATGTTTTGTGATTCTTCCAGGATGACGGTGTATGCCTAAGGGAATTTGATTACCAAAGTTATGATTATTTACTTATACTTGTAATGATGTTTACTTGTAGTGATTGACTGTTTACTTATATTGATGTTTAGATTAATGGTTAATATAAACAAAAACAAAAAAATGAGGGAATTGTGGAAGTGTAACTCAGTGTAACTTATTAATTGGCACTGGTAACTTATTAATTAACCTGGTAACAAAGCAGATACATTTTACATGCAAACTCTGTTAAAGACGAGTTTGTAAATGAGTGTCAGAATGTGCATGAACATGGTAATCTCTTGAAACACCTGGTCAAGGCCCCAGGCTAGAGCACCCCCCCTACTGTGTAAATGGAAATCACAGCAGGAGGGGAGCAAGCTGATGCCAGGACTCGGTGCAATGCATGACCTCGGGGCATCAGCGGAGAGAGGATTAAGTCCAGTTTGGCGATATAACCGAGAGCAAACGTTGGGTAGGGACTTGCTACGAGAAGCGCTGACCGAACGGGAGTGTCGGAGGAACATCGGATGAACGAGAAGGACCAGCGAAAAGAGTTAACCTGATCCATTATATTATGCGGTATCATTTTGGTAATTGGAATGAAGTAAATACAGTTAATAAACCAGACCTTTTGTAAACCTGTGTCCGGTCATTGGAGTCCTGAGTCCCCCACTACAAATTCCACAACAATCCCAACCCCTGATGCACTCCCACCTTCACCTCAAACTCACCACTGTTCCCGTCCTTCGTCCTTGCAGCTGTGCGCACACTTTTGTACATTGCCATCACTACTCTAATCAACCATTCCTCCACTCCTAACTTCCTCAATGCCCATGTCACTACTTCACGTGGAACCCTATCGAATGCTTTCTCCAGATCAACAAACCCAAGAAACAACTTCTTCCTCTTCTCCATATACTTCTCCTGCAATTGCCTCACAATAAAAAGCGCGTCTATCGTTCCTCTTCCTGGCATAAATCCAAACTGCATTTCGTCAATCTTCACCTTCTTCCTTATCCTCCTCTCCAACACCCTTTCCAATACCTTCATTCCATGCTCCAATAACTTTATCGCTCGGTACGAGCCACACTCCAGAGGGTCACCTTTCCCCTTACATCGAGGGACGAGGGTACTCAGTTCCCAATCCACTGGAATGCGACCTTCTTTCACCACCAGATTGCAGATCTCTGTCATTCTCTTCAATTTCCCACTGCCTTCAACATATCTCCCACAACTCGTGTCGGCCCTCCCACTTTTCTACTCTTCATTGCTTTTATCGCTTCCTCAACTTCCTCCTCGGTTATCTTCTCTGCCGCTCCTAAAACTGAGTTACTCTCTATGTTGCCATCCCATTCATTCATTTTTGGTTATGACTAACTTCCCTGCTAATGTCTGCTGCTCTTCTTCTGCTCCAATCGGTTCTTCTGATCATGTGCTTGTCAAAGTGGATATCTCTCTGGCCATTCTCAGAGAGCCTCCTCAGCGTCGACGAGTCTGGCATTTCACTCAGGCCGACTGGGACGGTCTTCAAGCAGCCATCAATCGTCTGGATTGGTCTCCCATCTCCACTGCCTCTGACATCAATTCTTCCTGGGAATTCTTCCAAAGCAAACTGATCTCTCTCATGCACAGATTTATCCCATCTCGCCTTCAGTTGTCTTACCCTTCCTCCCGTCCATGGTACACTGAATCTTGTGGTGAGGCAGTTGCCCTGAAACAACTTGCCTTTGCCTCTTGGAAGGCTAATCCAACTGAAGGAAATCTCAGTTCCTTCCACCAAGCTCGGAACAAGTGTGTGTCTACCCTCAGGAGTGCCAGGAAGCACTATCTTTCCTCACTCAAGAATGAACTCTCAAACCTGTCTCCTTCCTCCAAATCCTGGTGGCGTCTGGTCAAATCCATTTCTGGTGTTTGTTCCCCCTCCATTACCTCAAATGGCCACACAGTTGACATCGCACGTGACAAAGCCGAATGCCTCAACTCTGTGTGTGCCTCAAAATCCTTAGTCCCAAACCCATCTCTCTCTGTTCCCACCTTTCCCAGTCGAACCAAACTGCTCCTGGACTCTGTGACCTTCTCTCCTGACAAGGTGGAGGAGTTTTTGTCAAACCTCGACTCTGATTCTGCAACTGGACCAGATGGCATCAGCCCACGGGTCCTAAAATCCTGCTCTGCCGCTCTATCTCACCCTCTCTCTGTCCTTTTCACTCTATCCTTTGCTCAAGGTCATCTGCCAGCATCCTGGAAATCAGCAAACATTACCGCTTTACACAAAAAAGGTGCAAAAACAGATCCTTGCAACTACAGACCAATCAGCCTGCTCCCAATTATCAGCAAAGTCATGGAATCCATCATTGCTTCGGATATGAAATCTTTCCTCTTCTCCAATGGCTTGATCTCTGATCATCAATTTGGTTTCAGACCAGGTCACTCTACTCTGGACATGCTGCTTCTGCTGTCTCAACAATGGATGGAGGTCCTCAATGCCAAACAGGAAATCAGAGCTGTCTCCCTTGACATATCACGTGCCTTCGATACGGTCTGGCACCCAGCTCTGCTCACCAAACTCTCCTCCTATGGTATCCATGGAAATCTCCATGCATGGCTTGCGGACTTCCTCTCTGGTCGTAGTCAACGTGTGGCCCTGAATGGATTTCTCTCATCTCCCCTTCCCGTTCAGGCTGGAGTTCCCCAAGGCAGTGTGTGCTGGGCCCTGTGCTTTTTCTGGTCTTTATCAATGATCTCTCCGACTCTCTGGAAAATCCTCTGTATCTCTTTGCTGATGACTCCACTCTCTGCCGCTCCATTCCTCTTCCCTCAGATCGGCAGTCTGCAGCCTCCTCACTCTCTGAAGACCTGGACAAAATCACAGACTGGTCAAACATGTGGAACATGTCTTTCAATCCTGACAAATCTCACACTCTTACTATGTCTCTCCGAAAAGATCGACTGGACAACCCTCCCATCTACTTTCTCAACAATCCTCTCCAAGAAGTTCTGTCGCTCAAGCTTTTGGGTCTCACCATCTGCCATGATCTTTCTTGGGAAAACCACATTTCCAAGCTGGCCTCCAAAGCCAGTCGCCGACTGGGCATCCTCCGTCGTGCGAAGTCCTTCCTAGGCACACCTGAGCTCCTCACCACGTACAAGGCTTTCATCCGCAGCTCAATGGAATACTGTTCTCCCCTATGGGCTGGTGCTCCTGCCTCACACCTGGCTCGGCTTCACGCTGTTGAATCCAAGGCTTTCAGAATCATTGGAATCTCCCGCGATGAAGCTATCTCTGAGGGCCTTTCACTCACTCACCGCAGGCAGGTAGGTGGTCTTTCTGTCTTCTACCGACTCCTCTCCGGCCTTGCTCCCCCAGCTCTCTCTGTGCTCTGTCCCCCAAATATTCCTACAGGTCGCACAAGATCTGCCAGCCACCCTCTGATGGTTAAACTGCCGAAATCTCGGCTCTCTGCTCACCTTCACTCTTTCATTCCTCTTTTCTCCCGCCTCTGGAACAAACTCCCACACTCACTTCAATCACACTCCTCTCTCCAGGTCTTCAAAACAGCTGTTCACCACCATCTCTTATCTTCCCCCATGCAAAACCTTGATCTTTTCTACCCCCACTAATTCACCCCAGATCCACCTTGTTTGAAATTCCAACTTCTTTCCTGGAGGTCTTGGCAGTGTCCATATGTTTTATACCTCTCCCACCCCCCCCCCCCCCTTCCCATGCCTCCCCCCAAAGCCCTCTCCCTCCCACAGTTCTCTCGATGTCTCCATGTCTCTCGGTCCCTGCTCTCAAATGTTGTGTTTGTGTCCTTCCCCCTCTCTCCCCATCTTGTCTACTTGTTTTGTGTGTCTGTTTGTCTTTCTGTGTGATTAATGTTCGCTCTTTCACGAGCCTCGATCTTGCATACAAAAAAAATAAAAAATAAAAAAAATAAAAAAATTCTCTGCATTCAACAGTATTTCCATATATCTCTTCCATCTTCCTTTAATTCCATCTGGGTCCACAACGATTTGTCCCACTTCATCCTTCAAGCAACTCACCCCCATCACATCACACCTCTCTTTCGCTATCTGCTTGTACCTATTCTATACCTATTCTATATACCTATATATATATAATATATAAAATATATACCTATTCTATACCTATACGGTGTACCTATTCTAACCTGGGGTACACACCGGTACCTATGTAGCACACCTATGTAGCACACATTTCATTTGGATAGAAAATAGTCACCCGTAGTAAATAATAAAATATCAATCACACTAATCACATTGCTCTTACATAGTTTCTACGTTATTTGGGTCTTTGTGAGTCTTCTTCCAAAAAAGTGGAGAGAGTATTACCACACTGTTCTCATATGCTAATGCAAGATATATTTATATATATATATATATATTAGGGTGGTCCAAAAATTTGAAGATTGGATTTTCATTTCTCCACAAGCCTGCCCCTATTCCTATTGAAGAAAGTAGTTTGTGGTGAAAATTTGAGCTTGATTTGGACAATATTTAGAGGTTGCTCAAAATGTTGACAAATTTTAATGATTACGGCACCTTACGCACCTTACAGCACCAAGACGGGTTAAATTATATCTTATTCTTTATGCAGTATGTAAAACATTTTTGTTTATTAATCTGCTCTCACTGAATGCAATATTTTTCCTTCATTCGTAGCACAAGGCTGTGGGTTCGCATCATGACGCGGCTGTCCCACTCATACAATGCCCTCCGCTGGCGAGGGCGGGAATTTGTAATTTGTTGAGGGTGCCGGCGATAACTCGCCTACTCGTCACTAAGGACATCATGGGATCTTTAATGTCCATCAATGAACGCTGACGGACAGGACACTCAGTTTAACATCCATCCGAGGGACACATTGATGAATCACCCTGCCTGTGAAACACCGGGATAACGGTTTATAGCTGGGTCGGGATTCAAACCCAAGCTAATCAGCTCCAAGGCGAGTGTGCGTACCTGAAGGCCATCCCGGCGATCCACGGAATACGATTAAAAGACGTCACATTGCTCCTAAAATCATGCTAAATTTGCAGTGTAGTTTGCAATGAATAATACATAAAAACAATAAACAAACAAACATTCAAATACACGCTTGAACATACATCTCCATCAGGAACAGGTGTGTGAAGTGAATTTCCTCGTTGGAGTTTGTCAAGAACTGAACACTTGGTTCTGGAAAACAAAAGCAATGTCAATTCAACAATGGTTAAACGGTGGAACGCAACAGTTCAATTCAGCTCAGTGATGTCCAGCATTGTTAATCTGACCAGAGCAATAGAAATCCTCATCAGCTGCCAAAGGAGTTTCCTTGTAAATAAGATAGATCAAGCAAAGAATGAACTTTGGAATTTGGTAAATCCATCCAATTGTATCCATTACACCCAAAACCTCAATCCATCCAATTTTAATCAAATCTGCTTCTCCTTTTTTTTTTTAAATACGAGTTCCCGTACGAGGAACTTCAACGCATGAAGAGAACATGAGGCCTATCAAAACCTGCACTATGACTGCTAACCCATGGTTGTTTGTCCTTGCGCATTTAAACCAGGTCGTTTGGCACTGCTGTGTTGATATCAACGATGAAGTAGCCGTCCTGAAAAATCACCCTTGAGCCAGGATTCAATGATGATGAGGATACCTAAATCATTATCAAGAATAAGATCACAAATCACTGTAGATTCCTTGTTCATAGACCAAGCCCTCCAGTGTGCAC
Organism: Myxine glutinosa; assembly: GCF_964187855.1. Lineage (NCBI taxonomy): Eukaryota > Metazoa > Chordata > Myxini > Myxiniformes > Myxinidae > Myxine > Myxine glutinosa. Next base: position 95,302,026 of record NC_136271.1, read on the forward strand.
TCGCGGATAATGCGGGGATTTTGATTTGACTCATTGGTGTTCACACAACCCTTGTGATGAATCGAGTTTGCTTTCGCCTGTGTGCATACCAATGTTTGCTCTGGCAAATAATTAAGACGCCGATTTGTGAGTCTAAGCCACAAGGCTGTGTATTGTCACCTCTGTCAAGTCTGTACACCAATGGATGTGTGGCTCTGAAAGACGTTTGTAACTTGATAAAGTACGCAGACGATACCGCCATTGTTGGCTGTCTTTCCGATCAATCATCCTTTGTATCATACCTCGATGAGATTGACACATTGAACAAGTGGTGTGGGGACTTTTGTCTTACTCCGAATGCATGCAAAACTAAAGAGATGATTTTGGACTTTTGAAAAGGTCACAATCATGAACCAATAATCATAAATGGTGATAAGGTGGAAATCGTTAACAAATTCAAATACTTGGGCACCATTATTGATAACAAGCTAACTTTTGATGGAAATACTGATGCTGTGTTCAACAAAACAATGCAAAGATTGTATCTTCTCAGGAAGTTGAATTAATTTGGTGTTGGCTCACGTGTGATGCGGATGTTGACTAATTCCTTTCTGATCAGTGTTTTGTCATTTAATTTGATTTCCTGGTACTGTTACGGGGTCCTCCCCTATCCCCTGGTCTCTGTAAACCTCCGAACACCGAGAGGGTCCCTGGCAGAAAGATGTGTTATCCTTGGTTGAAATTAATCAATAATGAAACCCTCAATGAAACCATCAAATGAAACAATCAAATCAATAATGAAACCCCACCAAGGGTTATGAACAAACAATAATATATTATAAATCACACTGGAATCACGACACAAATAATAATAGCAATTCACCCTACAATCCCTATCTGAAGATGGTACCACCTTATCTAGTCCTTTACTCAAACTCACGGCACTCGCCAAATGTCTCTGTACCCCTCCAAGGCGAAGTCGATTCGCTCCAGCGATCGTTGGATCAATGTCCGATCACAATCAATTGAGGCGTGGTCGATCGAAGCAACCCATAGGTCACGTGGTCCAACACCCAGCACAATAGCGGTGGAATGGGAAACCTCCCAAAGACGTGCTCCGACGTACACGTTTGCGGTTCAATCAGCGAGTCTCCTTATAATCCTCCAAAGCCACTTTCTTGCACAGCCGTCCCCGGCAACCCACCGGGGAATAATGCCCGGCCGACACGACAAAAACCTTTTCACTGAAGGTAGCGCACGTGGCAAAATGGCGGACGGCTTTCACTCGAGCCGGGGCTTTGAGGCAAGGATACTCCGGAACCTCAATGCAGATACCCGACGACCCAGGCTCCACAGCACTCCGGCGATATCACCTATCGCACGAACTTCCTTTCAAGGACGCAAAGTTCACTCGCACTGTACGCTCGACCGCTCGGTCCAGAGCTTCCACAAAAACGTCTTTTCACGATCTCCTCACGCCTCTTCTCCCTCGCTCCCTTTTCTTCCGGGTCACGATCCGATTTCCGGCCACATTTTACCAGGAGCGCTTTTAAACCTTTTAACCACAATAACCCTTACTGAGAACCAACAATAATAATAATACCCACAATAATTAGGGCCGAATCCGTAACAGTACATTATCTTAATGTGTGGAATAAGTCACAATTGAGAAAGGTCATTACACTGGCATTTAAAGTGGGTGGGCCTTCAACCAGTATGGAGTCTCTATACTTGCAAGCATTGCAAAGGAAGTCGAAGAATGTATGTACCGATGAAAGTAACTTCTTGAACGGATTTTTTGAAAAACTGCCATCAGGGAGACGCTTTCGTGTGAGGAGGATGAAGAAGAACATTTTCCAAACGTGTACCATGTGCAATTAAAGTGCTAAATTCAATTCCTAGCCATTTTGCTGTTTCATCCATCTTCTTTTGACCCTGTTTTCTTATTCCCTTTGATGTTTTATGTTTTTTGAATGACTGAGTCTTATAATAATAATAATAATGCATTTATTTTATATAGCGCTTTTCAGGGAGCCCAAAGACGCTTTGACAGAGTGCAAAACATAATACATAGAAAAACATAAAAACAATTGCAAAAAACAAGAATCAATAGGGAAATACCCATAGCAAAAAGGAGGGAGAAGGAGAAGAGATAATCATGGCTTTCAATGCTGTGGGTTAAATGTTGAATGCAGTGTTGAACAGGTGGGTCTTTAGTGATGTTTTGAATGTGGTGAGTGAGGAGGAGTCTCTGATGGTGTGAGGTAGTGAGTTCCAGAGGGTGGGAGCAGCGATGGAGAAGGCCCTGTCCCCCCAGGATCTGAATTTGGTCCAGATGGGGGGGGGGGGGGGGTCAGGAGGTTGGTACCAGCAGAGCGGAGGTAGCTTCTAAAGGACTGGGGTGATGTGGTCACGGGCCCGGGAATGGGTGAGTAGACGGGCAGCAGAGTTCTGAATGTATTGGAGTTTATTGGTGATTGTTGAGGGTGAACCATAGAGGAGGCTATTGCAGTAGTCCAGACGGGAGGTGATGAAGGCGTGGATGAGGGTTTCTGCAGCCATGGAGGAGAGGGATGGACAGAGACGGGCGATGTTTTTCAGGTGAAAGAAGGCTGACTTTGTGATCTGTTTAGTGTATTTGTCGAAGGAGAGGGTTTGGTCAAAGATGATGCCAAGATTCCGGATGTGAGGGGAGGTGGATACTGGGATACCGTCGATGTTGAGGGCAAAGTTATTGGTGGATTTTATGAGCGTTTTAGGGCCAATGATGATTATTTCAGATTTATCATAGTTAAGTTTGAGGAAGTTAATTTGAAGCCAGGATTTTATTTCAGTGATGCAGTTTGTCAGGATAGAGTGGGTGGCGGTGGAGATGGACTTGGTGGAGATGAAAAGCTGGATGTCATCGGCGAAGCAGTGGAATTGGAGACCATGACGGCGGATTAAGTGACCAAGAGGGGACAGGTACAGGATGAAGACACCCCCGCTACCTACCCTTTCTGTCGTGACCAAGGGGGGACAGATTAAGTGACCAAGGGGGGACAGGTACAGGTTCTACCCCCGCTAATTTCGGTCCCCATGTGTTTTATACCTCTCCCCCCCCCCCCCATCCCCTTCCCACGCCTCCTGCCCCCAAGCCCTCTCCCTCCCACACTTCTCCCTGCTCTCAAATGTTGTGGTTGTGTGCTTCCCCTTCTCTCCCCATCTTGGCTTCCGCTCCCTCTTTTGTATATTTTGTTTGTCTGGTTGATTTGTTTGTGAAATAAATGTTAGCTCTTTCACGAGCCTCGATTCAGTATACAAAAAAAAAAAAAAAAAAAAAAAAGAGGAGGGGACCAAGAACTGAACCTTGGGGGACACCTTGGGGGAGGGGAGCAGTGGGGGATTTGCAGTTATTGATGGAGATGAACTGGCGTCTGTCGGAGAGGTATGATTTAATCCAAGAGAGGGCAGTGCTAGTAACGTTAAAGGTGGTTTCAAGTCGGGTGAGGAGGATGGTGTGATTGATGGTG
>NC_136271.1:95310516-95523423 GCF_964187855.1 Myxine glutinosa
TTAATATGGAATTTTTTTTTTGTGGGGGTGAACTTACTTTTCAAGATGTCTTAGAACCAAAAGTTCATTGGAATTATGTTGAAATTATTCGAGATTTTGTTAATGTGACCTTTAAAAGAAACAAAAACCACATTTGACATTTCCAAACAAATAAATTGATCCTTGAAAGTGATGTAAACTGATATCGAACTCAATTCATGGACAGTACTGTGTTAAACTTCTGTGCGTTTTCCAGAAGTATCTCTTTATTTTGCACATTAGCCAAAATTTTTTTTAACAAAAACAAAAGTTAAATTACGACTGGGATTATGGACAGTAAAATTACAGTTCAGTACTTCGTGTTACCCCCACGAGCATTCAGGAGAGCACGTACACGTTGAGGCATGCTGTTCACGAGATTTGCCAAGGTTTGGACAGGAAGCGCTTGCCATGCAGTGACAGCAGTCTGCTGCAATTCACGCACAGAGGTCGGCTGCTGGTCCAAGTGGTCGATTTGACGCGTTAATTCTGCCCACAAGTTCTCTATCGGATTCATATCCGGGGACATGGCAGGCCACTCCATATGCTCTACACCACGGTCAGCAAGAAAGTGTTGGATCATGCGAGCACGATGAGGCCGTGCATTGTCATCTTGGAAGACAAAGTTTCCTCAAAAGGCTGCACGAGCAAATGGAAGCAATGTTTCTTCCAGAATGGCCCTATACTTGAACTGGTTCAGGTTTCCATTCAGAACAACCAGGTCAGTTTTGCCCCCCGCATGAAAAGCAGCCCAAACGGTCACCCCACCACCTCCAGCTTGGACTATTGGCACTATACAATCTTTGTTGTAGGCTTCATGCACTTGTCTGCGCACTCGGACGCGGCCATCTTGACGATAGACCAGAAATCTAGACTTGTCACTGAAGATCATGTGAGTCCAGTGTCCTGGCTGCCATTGACGGTGCTCTCTGGCCCACTGCAATCGGTGCTGGCGATGTTGTCTGGTCAGGCGTGGCTTTCTCAGGGGACGCCTGGCACTATAGCCTGCTTGAACCAGTCATTGGTTGACTAGCAGCCTTCTGGATACAGGCACATTTGTCAGTTGCTGCCACTCAGCCCTAAGCTGATTAGCTGACTTGGTACGGCCATTGCGGACTAACCGGTGCAGCTGGCGATCATCCCTCCTTGTGGTTCTGCGGGGACGTCCTGGCCTCGGTATTGGAGTAGGGACACCCCTCTGAGCATTTCGTTTCAGGATCTTTGACACCTGACCTTGAGTGATGCCATACTGCCGAGCAATAGCACGCTGTTTCATGCCATAATTTCGTAAAGCCACCACTCCATGACAAACAGCATTGTCGAGTTGACGGACCATCTCCAGAAGAAGCGGCAATAACTTTTGGAGACGTGCAGCAGTTGTTTTCCACTAATACAGAACGCAACAACCCTTGTATACCCGTCTGTGAAGCCAATCGTCAAATGTACCTGTCCGTACATTTTGCCACGCCACCTGTGATATAATCCTGTTGTTGACTTCTTGCTGCGACAGACAATCAGTGACATGGTTCGTTTAACAAATAAATCACCAAAGTGTAAAAGAAACTCACCAGATTTATATGCTGAGTGAAGAAAGTAAACCCAAGTCAAGAAAAAAAAAATTCCATATTAAATGCCAAGTCTGTATATATATATGTATATATATTGTAACGAATTTGAGAAAGTATAACGAATGTGAGAATTATGGTTTTGTAGTGTGTAAATGGTCACCCTCCATAATGTAAAGAAAGGTCGAAGCTCGTCCTCTTAGTTAATTCCATAAACCTACACGCAGGGCACCATATATCCTTTTAAATAGTTATTCCCTTATTCTATGTAGTTTAAGGCTGTGTTTCCCAATAGTTTGACTCTCCATTGCACCGAATTAAATAAGAGTAGGTCCCATCTGCAAAGTGGCAGGTTTGGATGGTTTTCGCCGCAAATGGACTCCATTGAGCACGCGGTCGGTTGGAAGAAGAAAGGCGTGTCTCCGCACCTCGTCACAGAAAGGAGGAGCGAGTCGGCCCCGCTCAACCAACCCAGCATGAAGGGGTTTGGCTTGAGCGGGCGGAGAGAACGATCTGGGAGGTTCGCGAAGGTTCAAGGGTGGGGCTTATATAACCCGCGGGAGACGCCCCCACCTCAGATGAGAGGAGAGCAGATGAGATACGTGCCACGCTGCAGAGGAGATACGGCAGGAGGCAACTCAAGGAGCGCGCGACGCAGCTGTGCGGAAAAAGGAACTTCGCCCGCGCAGTTTGGAACCGCGGGAGTTCGCACGACCGCGGCTCGGCTTTTTGACGGCGGTGCCTTCCGGCCCGACCGTGGCCAGTCCCCGCTGAACCTTCCTTGCCTCTCAAGCCATCCACCCCAAGCCATTCATTCCTGCCTGCATTCCCCGTGTAAGTGTGATCGTTCGTCTGTCTTTCACGTTGACCTGGGATATTAATTAAGCTTGAATAGTTAAGCTAATAATTGGTAACCCTGGTGTTGGGCTAGCGGCTAGGGTGCCGGCTTAGGATCCTAGGATCCTGGGTTCGAATCCCGGTCGATTGCTGAATTAACGCCAGGGGGGTTGACTCAGCCTGTCATCCTTCCGAGGTCGGCTAATTGAGTACCAGTTCACTGGTAATTCCCTGTTTGTCGTTAAAGGCGGCAAAAAGGGTTGGCGTCAGGAAGGGCATCCGGCCGTAAAACATTGCTTCAAAAAAGGGGACCAAAAAACAACAACAACCGCGGTGCCCGAAAAAGGCCAACCCCCGCTTGCGGGGAAAAATGGCCTCTAAAGGTGGTTATTTTATTTTTAGTTAAGCTAATAATTGCACTGTGTCTCCTTCCATTCTTTCTGTCTTTATTTTATTATCCTTCCTTCTTCCTTGGTTATTTTTGGTCTTGTAAATAGTAGTAATAAATTATATTTGTTCTTCCTACCTTCGTCTTCTTCTTCACATTCGGTCGCTTTAGCGATTTCCCCCATTGTGGGCCCGTGGCGCGATTCGGCCGACGAAGATAAATTGGGTCAGTCTTGGTAACCGGCTCACGGTGCAGTTCGCTTCGCTCGGCGCAACTAGTCCATTACGCTGCGACCGTGGGCGGGGGAGTATTTCCTTGTGTACCGGTGGGTGTTGGTATTTAGGTCATAGGACGGTTGGGCCTAATACCCTACCCAGCGCTGACCAGGCGTGACGTCATACCCCCAGGACCACGTCGGTTAGTCATATAAGCGAGGGGACTAATCCCCCCTTTGGTAAGTGGGGAAGGCTGACGTTGGATTCCGTAACAATATATACATATGTATATTGTATGTGTATGTATATGTATATATATATGTATATGTATATGTATATATATATATATATATATATATATATATATATATATATATATATATATATATATATATATATAAATATATACATATATATATACACACACACACACACACACACACACACACACACACACACACACACACAATATGTTTGTGCATGTGCGTGTGCGTGTATGCTGTGCGGCTGCTCGGCCATGTGTTCCGTGTTACCTCCCCAAACTCCAGCTGCGGTGCCTCTCAGAGTCTCGAGAGGGAATGCGGCAGAACCATTTGTTATTTTCAGTGTTCTAATAAACCATGGTAAAACTGCACCAATGCAATTGTGTAGAACAAAACATGTAATTGTATTAACAACTCTCATATACACAAGAATAACATGCTAAAAGTACCATGAAAATATCACATGCATAAAATGAACAATACATATGATGGCACCATCATTCCCTGATGCTTTCAAAGCAATAAACTTACGACATGCCAAAAGTGAGTGGAATGCAACATTCCCCAAAGTCCTTGCATGAATCCCCATGCTGGTTGAAGGTCGAGGTCGTGCGGAACGACAAGAACAGGCAGGAATCGGCACGGTTGCGGACAAGGAGTTACGAGGTGAGAAGTCGGGCAACTGGTGGCACCGTAACGATCACCCAAACGTGAGCACAATCCATACTCCTCCACCCCCTTCCCCCATACATACATGCAGTCAAGTGAAAAAGTAAATACACCCCATGTAAAGTTTTGAATTTTTCAACATATTTCAACATACATCTATTTGATCTTCATTTCAACAATGTTGAAAGATAAAGGTGATAAAATAACAAATATCATGAAACATTTACATTTTGTAGTCCATTGTATAATTGAAATAAACATAAATGCAAATTTCGCATGTGGAAAAAGTAAGTACACCCTTGGCTCTAAGAGGTGGTATTGCCCCCTTTGGCAGAAACAAGCTCAAGTAGGCGTTTCTTATAACTGTACCAGTCTCTGACATCGACTTGGAGAAATTTTTGCCCACTCCTCCAGGCAGAATTCTTTCAGCTGTGCGATGTTTGAGGGGTTTCTTGCATGCACAGCTCGTTTCAAATCCCTCCACAAAATCTCCATGGGATTTAGATCCGGGCTTTGACTTGGCCATTCCAGAACCCTCCATTTCTTTCTTTTCAGCCATTCCTTGGTGGATTTACTGGTATGTTTAGGGTCATTGTCATGTTGCAAGGTCCACCTTCAGTTGAGCTTCAACTCTCCGAAAGATGGCCTCACATTATCCTCAAGCACCCGCTGGTACAATGAAGAAATCATAGTGGATTCTACGATGGTGAGCTGCCCAGGCCTTGATGCAGCAAACCTGCCCCAAACCATAATATTTCCACCTCCATGCTTTACAGTTGGTATCAGGTTCTTGTGGTTAAATGCTGTCTTTGGTTTTCGCCAAACATGTCTTCTGGTACTGTGGCCAAATAGCTCGACCTTTGACCCATCTGTCCAGAGCACATTGTTCCAGAAGTGCTGGTCTTTACCTTGGTGTTCATTGGCAAACTTTAGTCTTGCCCTGATGTTCTGTCTGGACAGCAAAGGTTTCCTCCTGGCACACCTCCCATGTAGATCAAATTTGTGCAGCCTCTTTCTAATGGTAGACTCGTGCACTTTGACATCAAAAGTGGCAAGAGCTACCTGTCGGTCCCGTGATGACATTCTGGGGTTCTTGGAGACTTCTTTCAGCATCTTGCGGTCTGCTCTCGGGCTGAACTTGCTGGGGCGGCCTGGCCTGAACAAGTTGGCAGTTGTTTGGAATCTTCTCCATTTGTAGATGATCTTCCGGACAGTCGAATGATTGATTTCAAATTGTTTGGAGATCTTTATAAATCGCTTCCCAGACTCGTAGGCATCTAAAACTTTCTTTCTGAAGGCCTCAGATAACTCTTTTGATCTAGGCATGGTGACACCGCGCACTTCAACAACAAAGAGCAAACCAAACTAAATGTCTGAGGTTTAAATAAGACAGGTTCCTCCAAGATCCTCTCTAATGATGTTCTAATCATTTGCACCTGAGCTGGTGCACCTGATTCTAATTTTAGGTATTTGAAGTGGTGATAAATGTAGGGGTGTACTTACTTTTTCCACATGCAAAATTTGCATTTATGTTTATTTAAATTATACAATGGACTACAAAATGTAAATGTTTCATGATATTTGTTATATTATATCACCTTTATCGATCAATATTGTTGAAATAAAGATCAAATAGCTGTATGTTGAAATATGTTGAAAAAGTCAAAACTTTACACGGGGTCTACTTACTTTTTCACGTGACTATGGTATATTTTTACGATACGACTTTTCATACGACACCTATATACACATATGTAGTAAAAAGATTTAATACATAGAACTTGGAAGAATAATGTATATTCGAACTTTTTCCGCCCTGTTTTTCTCTTAGAGATTGAGAAGCAACCGATCTCCTCAGTCACGCGAAGGCATATTATCTATAAGAAACAGAAGGCTTTGTTTATTTTGAAAGAGGTTAGAAATCTCTGTTTTCTCCATGACGACATTTTATGGCTGGGAGAGTTGCATATGAAGAAAGAAAAAGAGCTGACCCGACGAGTTGGGTCCCCCCCTCCCCCTCCCACGCCTCCTGCCTCTTCTCCCTCTCCTCCCCAAGCTCTCAAATGTTGTGGTTGTGTGCTTCCCCTTCTCTCCCCATCTTGTCTTCCACTCCCTCTTTTTGTATATTTTGTTTGTCTGGTTGTTTTGTTTGTGAAATAAATGTTAGCTCTTTCACGAGCCTCGATTCAGTATACAAAAAAAAAGAAAAAAAAAAAGTTGAAGACACGAAATGCCTGTTATCTTTCTTGAACCTTACCTGACCCCACTCTTTGATCTGACTATTTAAAAAGCTATGCCACAGCACCCTCGGAGAGTTCTTGGTTCACTTGTGATGTATTAAATGTAGTGTTGATCTGTGTCGAATGTAGCGTTGTGATTTCGCTTTATTTGTGTGTGTGTCACTCAAATGGAAGTGTATTCTGTAAATACCTTTGGTGGAAATTAATCAAGTCTTACCATATGTCATTAAATCATTGATTGTCTTCTGAGACGAATATATATATAACCACCTTTAGAGGCCATTTTCCCCCACAAAGCGGGGGTTGGCCTTTTTCGGGGACCGTGGTTGTTGTTGTTTTTCGGTCCCCTTTTTGAAGCAATGTTTTACGGCCGGATGCCCTTCCTGCCGCCAACCCTTTTTGTCGCCTTTTACGACAAGCAGGGAATTACCAGTGAACTGGTACTCAATTTGCCGACCTCGGAAGGATGACAGGCTGAGTCAACCCCCCTGGCGTTAATTCAGCGATCGACCGGGATTCAAACCCAGGATCCTAGGATCCTAGGATCCTAAGCTGGCACCCTAGCCGCTAGCCCAACACCAGGGCTCAAGTCTTGTCAAAGTGGACATTTAAGTGTCCTAAAGACGAATGTGGACATTTAATTCTCTTGAGTCTTGTCAAATCAATTCAAAGGCTATTAAAAAATTCCACAACACCACTCAAAATACAAAAACACACACACTCATGCAAAAAATCATTCATGCAAAAACACACACCCTCACCGACTCACTCACTCACATACACAAAATAAGAAATAATAAAAGAAAAAGAAAAAAAACACACAACCAACCAACCACCTGCCCTGACTAACATGCACCACTCATGCTGTTCAAGCTGTTACACGTTCTCCACGTTTTCAAAGTTAAGTCATTGTTCACAATTGTATTTTGTCGAAACTGTATTTATCTTTCGGTGTGTGAACCTATAGTGTGCCCCTTGGAAGTTTCTCGGTGTTTATCTTTCATAAATTAATCGTTTGTTTGCCACGCGTGTGTGGCCTTGCCTCAGGCCATCCCATCGCGCGCCTCTGTCCACGTGAGCTGTCCCGCCCCGCCCCCATTATCTCCTTGCCTTCCACCTTTTCCCCTGTTCACGTGACTTGTGGTTGTCCCTCTCGGCTCCCTCTCCCCATTGGTATTTTTGTGAATACAAGATTGTTCTTCACGGTTCTGTTGAAATATGTTTAAACTTCCCCCTGCAGTGTTTTATTCAGTGGTTTATTACAATATGCTGTTTTTCTTCCTATTTAAAAGGCTCCTTTCAATTTCCTCTTCAACTCATTCCATTTCAAAAAATATATTCAATCTCATAATTCTTTCTCACTACATGCTCTAAATTCTCATTCATTCCACCCCTCCTCCATCGTTCTTCAATGGATCGCTAACTTTAAAATCACACCAAACCCAATTTGTTAAAAATGTTCATCTTTCATTAATCATCCACTTTCTAATCTCCCCCCCTTGCCCCTCCCCTCCTAAACTCCCCCCTTGCACCTCCCCTCCTCAACTTCCCCCATTCCCCTCCCATTCAAAACTCCCCCCCCCCAACCTTCTACTTTCCTCTGCCCCCCCTCAAAAAAACCCTCACTGTGCCTGATCCATTCAACCAACAAACATTTAGTCTTCCTCATCCTTCCCTTTATTGTAACTCTTGAGTATTCTCTGACACACAATCAACTGCTCTTCCTACCTCCCCCTCTCATCCTTCATCTGACTCTACCCCTCTGCTCCCCTGTACTGCACCCGATGCTCCCCTCTCTCCTCATTAACGGTATGGACCTCAAACATCCAGGGCCTTCGCTCAAACCTCATTGATCTCTCCATTCAGGTTGCTTCCAAAAATCCAGACTTGATCTGTTAAACAGAAACTTTCCTCCTTCAAGATGTCTCTGATTCCTTAATATCTCTTCCTGGTTACTCCCTCCTCCGGTATGATAGACCTGAGCCTCGTCCTGGTGGTGGGGTGGCTATCTTTATCAAAAACTCTCTTCCTCACTCTTCTTGCACTGCCCTCTCTCCACCCCACCCCCAGGAGTACCTCTGGCTACGGCTTCCTCTCCGCTCCCACCTTTTGTTCACATGTGTTCTGTACCGTCATTCAAACAGTGATGACTCCATTTGCATTTCGCTGTCGGACAACATGGACCAACTTCGACAAACTCATCCAAAGTCTCTCTTCCTCATATGTGGCGACTTAAACTGTCATCATGCCAGCTGGCTGGGTGTGGGTTCCTCTCTCAACAGCCATGGCACCTCAGCAAAGGACTTCTGCGACTCATTGGGACTGACACAATCTGTCAATTTCCCGACCCGGATTGCAGTCAATGGAGTATCTTCTCTTCTGGACTTGGTTATGACAAACTTCCCTGCAAATGCCTGCTGCTCTTCTTCTGCTCCAATCGGTTCTTCTGATCATGTGCTAATGTGCTTCTTAAAGTGGACCTCTCTCTGGACATTCTCAGAGACCCTCAGCACCGACGAGTCTGGCATTTCACTCAGGCCAACTGGCACGGTCTTCAAGCAGCCATCAATCGTCTGGACTGGTCTCCCATCTCTACCACCTCTGACATCAAATCATCCTGGGGATTCTTCCAAAGCAAACTGCTCTCTCTCTCATGCACAGATTTATCCCATCTCGTCTTCAGTAGTCTTACCCTTCCTCCCGTCCATGGTACACTGAATCTTGTGGTGAGGCAGTTGCCCTGAAACAACTTGCCTTTGTCTCTTGGAAGGCAAATCCAACTGAAGGTGATCTCAGTTCCTTCCACCAAGCTCGGACGAAGTGTGTGTCTACCCTCAGGAGTGCCAGGAAGCACCATCTCTCCACACTCAAGATTGAACTCTCAATCCTGTCTCCTTCCTCCAAATCCTGGTGGCGTCTGGTCAAATCCGTTTCTGGTGTTTGTTCCCCCTCCATCCCCTCCCTTACCTCAAATGGCTATACAGTTGACACCGCACATGACAAAGCCGAATGCCTCAACTCTGTGTTTGCCTCAAAATCGTGTGTCCCAAACCCATCTCTCTCTGTTCCCACATTTCCCAGTCGAACCCAACTGCTCCTGCACTCTGTGTCCTTCTCTCCTGACAAGGTGGATACGTTTTTGTCAAACCTCGACTCTGATTCTGCAACTGGACCAGACGGCATCAGCCCACGGGTCCTAAAATCCTGCTCTGCCGCTCTATCTCACCCTCTCTCTGTTCTTTTCACCCTCTCCTTTGCTCAAGGTCATCTGCCAGCATCCTGGAAATCAGCAAACATTACCGCTTTACTCAAAAAAGGTGCAAAAACAGATCCTTGCAACTACAGACCAATCAGCCTGCTTCCAATTATCAGCAAAGTCATGGAATCCATCATTGCTTCAGATATCAAATCCTTCCTCTTCTCCAATGGCTTGATCTCTGATCATCAATTTGGATTCAGACCAGGTCATTCCACTCTGGACATGCTGCTTCTGCTGTCTCAACAATGGACGGAAGTTCTCAATGCCAAACAGGAAATCAGAGCTGTCTCCCTTGACATATCACATGCCTTCGATACAGTCTGGCACCCAGCTCTGCTCACCAAACTCTCCTCCTATGGTATCCATGGAAATGTCCACTCATGGCTTGCGGACTTCCTCTCTGGTCGTCGGCAACATGTGGCGCTCAATGGATTTCTCTCATCTCCCCTTCCTGTTCTGGCTGGAGTTCCCCAAGGTAGTGTTCGGGGCCCTGTGCTATTTCTGGTCTTCATCAATGATCTCTCCGACTCTCTGGAAAATCCTCTCTATCTCTTTGCTGATGACTCCACTATCTGCCGCTCCATTCCTCATCCCTCAGATCGGCAGTCTGCAGCCTCCTCACTCTCTGCAGACCTGGACAAAATCACAGACTGGTCAAACAAGTGGAACATGTCTTTCAATCCTGCAAAATCTAACACTCTTACTATGTCTCTCCGAAAAGACCGACTGGAAAACCCTCCCATCTACTTTCTCAACAATCCTCTCCAAGAAGTTCTGTCGCTCAAGCTTTTGGGTCTCACTATCTGCCATGATCCTTCTTGGGAAAACCACATTTCCAAGCTGGCCTCCAAAGCCAGTCGCCGACTGGGCATCCTCCGTCGTGCGAAGTCCTTCCTTGGCACACCTGAGCTCCTCACCAAATACAAGGCTTTCATCCGCAGCTCAATGGAATACTGTTCCCCCCTCTGGGCCGGTGCTCCTGCCTCACACCTAGATCGGCTTCACGCTGTTGAAACCAAAGCTTTCAGAATCATTGGAATCTCCTGCGGTGAAACTAACTCCGAGGGCCTTTCACTCACTCACCGCAAGCAGGTTTGTGGTCTTTCTGTCTTCTACCAACTCCTCTCCGGCCTTGCTCCCCCAGCTCTCTCTGTGCTCTGTCCCCCCAATATTCCTTCAGGTCACACAAGATCTACCTGCAACCCTCTTATGGTTAAACCGCCAAAATCTGGGCTCTCTGCTCACCTTCACTCTTTAATTCCCCTTTTCTCCCACCTCTTGAACAAACTCCCCCACTCCCTTCAATCCCACTCCTCCATCCAGGTCTTTAAAACAGCTGTTCACCACCATCTCTTATCTTCCCCCATCCAAAACCTTGGTCTTTTCTACCCCCGCTAATTCACCCCAGATACATTGTTTTGGAAATTCCAACTTCTTTCCTGGAAGTCCTTGCAATGCTCATGTGTTTTATACCTCTCCCACCTCCCGCCAAGCCCCCCCTCCCACATTTCTCCCGATGTCCCTGCTCTCAAATGTTGTGTTTGTGCCCTTCCCCCTCTCCCCATCTTGTCTACCGCTCCCCTTATTTTTGTTTTATGTGTCGGTTTGACTTTTTGCGTGATTAATGTTAGCTCTTTCACGAGCCTCGATCTCGTATACAAAAACCCCCCCCAAAAAAAACCAAAAAAAAAAACACATTTATGCAAACCTCAACTTGCACTGTTGGACGTGCCTCCATGTCCAGTGAGCCTTTCAAGGCAACCTGGGCCACTTTGTCACACATCCTCCTTTCTGTCCCACACACTCCAAGCCGATCAAGAGCTACAGAAAAAAAATTGCCAATATACCCTCTGCACCCCACCTCAAATGGCTGACAAGAAACTCGCCCACCCTTCTCCTGGCACTCTGCCTCCAGCTCACTGTAGAATACATATATGAATGAATATGAATGAATGAATGATCGTTTCAAGGCAATTTTCCCCACTAGAGCAGGGGTTAGCCTTGCGGGCCCCATGACAATCATGGTTCCCTGCTTGAGGCAATGTTTTTATGGCCGGATGCCCTTCCTGACGCCAACCCTTGGTCACGCTCTTACGATGCGCAGAGATACAGTGTACCTATTCTAAATCGGGGTACACACCGGGATCATTCATCCCAGCAAGCTGGTACTCAATTTGCCGACCTTGGAAGGATGACAGGCTGAGTCAACCCCCCTGGCATTAATTCAGCGATCGACATACATTACATACATATGCACAGTCAAAATCTTAATATACCTGACGGTGACACCACCATTCTTGAATTCCTGCTTCACCTTCAAGATTTGAGATCTGAGTTTGTTGTCCTTGAAGGACCATGGACAATCTTGACGTGTCTGCAAAGTGGGAAAGAGAGTATTTCATATTTGCTGATACCTTTTCATAACTTTAAGAACTGTCAAAATAGTGCAGATTTTCATGAGGAGCGAATATTTTGCAGTGTAAATAGTAATTTTTAAATGCAAACTCCAAACCAGATAGAAGAACAATGCTATCAATAGCCGCCACCTTTTTTGTTTCATTCCTCATTGCACGACGACGTGAACAGTGTTATGAACGACAGCTCTTCATGAAGTACAAGAGCTCAATTCGTTCTAATTTCCAATATTTCAGCTTTTACTGTTAATACCTGCAATCATTTGTTTGGTACAATTTACATGAGCAGTCGCTGTCGCAAAATACAACTTATACTTGTCACAAAATAAAACATTTGAAAACTGAATACCGAGACGTAGTCACACTACTGATTGGTCGTTGATGTGTGAAGGGCTGGTGTCTTGCAGGGCAGGTGTCTGAAAATTGAAGGCCACACTAAGACTCCATGATTGCGTACATAAGTGAAACAAGTGTTACGCCGAGGTCCCCCGTCGGTGAAGTGATGCGAGTTGACAAAGTGGAAGACGCAGAAAACATGGAAGAGTCAATAATATTTGCGAGTGGGTTGGAGAAAAGGAAGGATAGTATGAAGTTGTGTTTGACACACATTATATATATATTTGGAATCATTCCTGTTCCCTTCCTGTTCAGGCTGGAGTTCCCCAAGGCAGTGTCCTGGGCCCTGTGCTTTTTCTGGTCTTCATCAATGATCTCTCTGACTCTCTTGAAAATCCTCTCTATCTCTTTGCTGATGACTCCACTCTCTGCCGCTCCATTCCTCATCCCTCAGATCGGCAGTCTGCAGCCTCCTCTCTCTCTGCAGACCTGGACAAAATCACAGACTGGGCAAACAAGTGGAACATGTCTTTCAATCCTGACAAATCTCACACTCTTACGATGTCTCTCCGAAAAGACCGACTGGACAACCCTCCCATCGACTTTCTGAATAATCCTCTCCAAGAAATTCTGTCACTCAAGCTTTTGGGTCTCACTATCTGCCATGATCTTTCCTGGGAAAACCACATTTCCAAGCTGGCCTCCAAAACCATTCGCCGACTGGGCATCCTCCGTCGTGCGAAGTCCTTCCTTGGCACACCTGAGCTCCTCACCACATACAAGGCTTTCACCCGCAGCTCAATGGAGTACTGCTCTCCCCTCTGGTCTGGTGCTCCTGCCTCACACCAAGCTCGTCTTCACGCTGTTGAAACGAAAGCGTTCAGAATCATTGGAATCTCCTGCGATGAAGCCAACTCCAAGGGCCTTTCACTCGCTCACAGCAGGCAGGTTGGTGGTCTATCCATCTTCTACCGACTCCTCTCCGGCCTTGCCCCCCAGCTCTCTCTGGGCTCTGTCCCCCAAATATTCCTACAGGTCACACAAGATCTGCCTGCAACCCTCTCATGGTTAAACTGCCAAAATCAAGACTCTCTGCTCACCTTCACTCCTTCATTCCTCTTTTCTCCCACCTCTGGAACAAACTCCCTCACTCTCTTCAATCCCACTCCACCCTCCAGGTCTTTAAAACAGCTGTTCACCACCATCTCTTATCTTCCCCAATCCCAAACCTTGATCTTTTCTACCCCCGCTAATTTCACCCCAAATCCACTTTTTTGAAATACCAACTCCTGTCCTGGAAGTCCTTGGTGTCCTTGTGTTTTATACTTCTCCCACCCCCCCCGCACTCCCCCCCTTCCCCCCCCGCCTCCTCCCCCCCAAGCCCTCTCTCTCCCACACATCTCCCGATGTCCCTGCTCTCAAATGTTGTGTTTGTGTGCTTCCCCTTCTCTCCCCATCTTGTCTACCGCTCCCTCTTTTTATATATTTTGTTTGTCTGTTTGATTTGTTTGTGAAATGAATGTTAGCTCTTTCACGAGCCTCGATTCTGTATCCAAAAAAAAAAGAAAAAAAAAAAAGGTGCATCAGTGAGTGCCTGGGAATGCCTTTGGCAAAAATATCTTTTTTTTAAGAAAAAATAAGTTCGTTTTTTGGGGATAAAAAAAATACGCTCTATAGTGCCCAAGCCTTTTTCAATTAACTAGCAAGGGTACCCACCCTACGGGCGGGGCTTCAATTGGGAGGCCCAAATGAAAAGACAAAATATCGGAAATTGAAGGCTTTTTTTTGTATTTCAAACGATTTATGTAAACATCCGTGAAATCATATCACACGCAAATCATCAAAATCTAAATGGTATTTGTAGAATTTCAATAAAAGCCATATCACTGTTCATATCAGTAAATTTTATTCCATCGTGTTTGGAAAAACTGGAAAATTGGAAAAATTATATAGCCTATTTTACTCCAGGGGGTCCCAGGATTATCCACCCAAAATTTTGTTGCGATCGGTTCAGCCATTTTTGCAGTACCTGGGAATGGACGGACAGACAGACTGACATTTGGTGAATTATAGTAAGATGACAGTTATATTATACAAGTACACATTTGCATAAATAAATACAAAACAATCAGATATTTGAACACAAATAAATAAAAAATTCCAGAAGTGCACGAAGTTGGTAGTAAGGCTTCTTCTTCTTCCTGATCGCCATCACACTCAACTACAAACGTGATGAACGGCACATTCACCAGCATTTATTCAACAAAAAGGTGATGAACCCCCTTCCACTCCCACCACTCCCTTCCTCACCCCTCTCCCCCCCTCTCCCCCCTCTCCCCCTTCTCCCCGCCCAGCAACGACGGGTACTCCTGCTCATGTTTCATAAAACGTAATCACTGTGATGAAATATGAAGAACATTCGGTTGTGGGACGGCACTGAGAAGTGGATATAACGGAATGCAGGGTCGGAAGGAGGGGAGTTGTTGGTTGAGTTTCTGTATTCTGTGAGCAGACACTTGAGTAAGGTATGAAATGGTGATTTGCTTGCTCATAGATTAGTGGGAAATGCTATTACGTTCTTTCTCTGTCGTTGTCATATTATCTTTTTATTCTGTGTTATAGGGTATGTGGAGATAGATTTCAATAAAGCCTCATATCTGGAAAAGGGGTCTCGACTTGATTTCATAACAATCACTGTGTGGGGTATCGTGTTCAATAAGCTCTCCAGTACAGTGTGGAATGAATTGTTTCTTTTGAAGGACATTCATGTTTGTTGAGGTGAGATATTTATTCTAAAAGTTTCGTATCAGAGTAAAAAGGTGGCAAGTTTCAATATTGTGGATACATTTTGAGATGTGTGGAAAGATACAGGGTTCAGGAAATTTGTGGTTACCTCCAGAGGCTGAACCATCTCATGTTAACGAGATCTTTCCAGAAGAATCTCTTTATACAACCATGTTGTAATTTTGATTTGGTTGTGGAGGGAAAGGCTTTCATAAATGTTCTTGGAGTGCATCCTTGCTATAATTCATGGACCAGTGTTTGTTTGTTTTTTCACTTGCAAAATCGAATATTTATCTCGTATATATTTGTCGGGTGCGTTTCTTATTCTGTCTGTCTGTCACTCACCTCGATCACAATTCCAAACCGATCGTCATGAAACTTCACCAAGTAGTAGAGGTCGTCACAATTGAGAAGCCCATTGATTTTGAAGTCAAAAGGTCAAATGTAATCTCAAGGTCAAACTTCTAAAATCATCAATTTTCATCTGAAAAATCGTCAATTTTCATCCCATTGATTTGGACATTGAACAGCATTTGCACATCGAGTCACTAAATTAGGAAACCACCTATTTTGAGGTCAAAAGGTCAAATGTCAACTCCAGGTCACACTTCCAAAATCATCAATTTTCATCGAAAAATCATCACTTTTCATCCTATTGACCCGAGCTTTGATTAAGATTGTCAATTTTGATCTTGATGAAATGGACAATTTGCTAGATCAATTGCAACCTTTTTTTCCATGAGGGTGTGGGGGGTGGATTTTGCAAGTATCGTGCTCTGCAAGACGTCTTCTTGTTTGTTTGTCATGCTACTCCACCTATAGTTCTGGCCCAATTACATCCAGACTTTCTACATAGGATCAGCATGACCCCAATTAATGCATAGGGGTGTTTTTATCTATGCCGGTGGTCTTCGGGGGAGTGGAGGACGAGTCGCAAATTCTCTATGTAAACATGTATCGTGTAGCGTTGCCTCCACATGAGAGAGGGTATAACAAGTCAACACCCTTTATATTTTACGTACTGTACAGTATTTTTGTCTCCATGCTTTCCAGTGCAGTGAGGCGTTTTGAATTACAAGCAGCCAGCGTGTTTTTGCTCCATGCACGTAACCAGGGTTATTATTTTATTTTGTTTTTGGGAGCGCTTGAGACAGCTTTCAGTTGCCTATACACCGCTCAAATAAAAGTATGTGTCAGAATAACGTGTTGCACGATTAGAACAAAATCACCCATCGGGCGGGTACTCTGCGAGTATATATAAATGGTAAAGTGATGAGAGGTGAGAGGAGAGCCAGTCATTTGCTTTGCATGTGTACAGTGCAGGTGCTGATGCAAGTGCTGGTGCAGGTGCAGGTGTGCTTCATGCATCGCTTGTGCTTTTTCTCTTAAATGAATAAAAGTTTGGACTACACCAGCCTGCTGGTCATTGATTGACGAAAGAACTTTCGGTTTTATGACGGTCTGCCATTTTGTAACCAGTTTGATCATCAATGTTATTTTTCATGTATTAATGAGTTCAAACTCATGAAGGTTCCAAATCATAAGGGAATTTCAGTGAGGATATATGGGAGAAGAATGGAATCCTTTGTCTCACAAAGGATGATGTTGTGGATGCAAGAAAATAAATGTCACTCAGTGGAATGGAAAAAGTTGTGGAATTTGCTATTATTAAAATGAAAGCTTGCAAGTCAATGACGTATTTGTTCTTTTTCACCGACAATAGACCAAAATAAAAATAAAAATCTCTCATCTTACCAACTTAAGCTTCTTCAGTTTCGGCTTCACTTCTTGAGGCTCATCTCGAAGTGGCAAAAGTGAATGGCCTAAATAGTGAAAAACCCAAATTAGAAATAAAAATAATTATGTAATACAACATCACAAATCTTAATACAAAATGAAATCATGCCAATTCAGTTATGAGGTTCATAAATAGACACTTGTAAAAGACACACCCAAATAAAACAAATAGCTCAAAAACTACCTACAAAAAGAACTACTCAAAAACTACAAACATCTCCAAAAAACAACCTAAAAAAAAAAAAAATAATAATAATCCCTAACCCGGATCTCAGTCAACGGAGCATCTTCTCTTCCAGACTTGGTTATGACAAACTTCCCTGCAAATGTCTGCTGCTCTTCTTCTGCTCCAATCGGTTCATCTGACCATGTGCTTGTTAAAGTGGACATCTCTCTGACCATTCTCAGAGAGCATCCTCAGCATCAACGAGTCTGGCATTTCACTCAGGCTGACTGGCACGGTCTTAAAGCAGCCATCAATCATCTGGACTGGTCTCCCATCTCTACCGCCTCTGACAACTCATCCTGGGAATTCATCCAAAGTAAACTGCTCTCTCTCTCTCTCATGCACAGATTTATCCCATTTCGGTTTTCAGTCGTCATACCCTTCCTCGCATCCATGGTACACTGAATCTTGTGGTGAGGCAGTGCCCTGAAAGAACTTGCCTTCGCCTCCCGGAAGGCAAGCTCATTTCCTTTCACAAAGCCCGGAACAAACGTGCGTCTCCCTCAGGAGTGCCAGGAAACAATTTCTCTCCACTCTCAAGACTAAACTCTCAAACCTGTCTTCCTCTTCCAAATCCTGGTGGCGTCTGGTCAAATCTGTTTCTGGTGTTTTGTGTTTTGTTCAAATGGCTATGCAGCTGACTCAACACGTAAAAAAGCTGAATGCCTCAACTCTGTGTTTGCCTCAAAATCTTGTGTCCCAAGCCCGTCTCTCTCTCTGTACCCACCGTACGCAGTCGTACCCAGCTGCTCCTGGACTCTCCTGACAATGTGGTGAAGTTTCTGTCAATCCTCGACTGTGATTCTGCAAATGGACCAGATGGCATCAGCCCACGGGTCCGAAAATCTTGCTCTGCCACTCTTTCGCACCCTCTCTCTGTTCTCTTCGCCCTTTCTTTTGTAAAAGGTCATCTGTCATCTGCTTGGAAATCAGTCAACATTTCCGCTTTACACAAAAAATGTGCAAAAACAGATCCTTGCAACTACAGACCAATCAACCTGCTCCCAATTATCAGCAAAGTCATGGAATCCATCATTGCTTCGGATATCAAATCCTTCCTCTTCTCCAATGGCTTGATCTCTGATCATCAATTTGGCTTCAAACCAGGTCACTCTACTCTGGACATGCTGCTTCCGCTGTCTCAACAATGGATGGAGGTCCTCAATGTCAAACAGGAAACTGGAGCTGTCTCCCTTGACATGTCACGTGCCTTCAATACAGTCTGGCACACCGCCCTACTCACCAAACTCTCCTCCTATGGTATCCATGGAAATATCCACGCATGGCTTGTGAACTTCCTCTCTGGTCATAGTCAACATGTGGCCCTGAATGGAATTCTCTCATCTCCCCTTCCTGTTCAGGCTGGAGTTCCCCAAGGCAGTGTTCTGGGCCATGTGATTTTTCTAGTCTTCATCAATGATCTCTCCGACTCTCTGGAAAATCCTCTCTATCTCTTTGCTGATGACTCCACTCCACCGCTCTCTACGTCATCCCTCAGATCGGCAGTCTGCAGCCTCCTCACTCTCTGCAGACCTGGACAAAAGCAGACTGGTCAAACAAGTGGAACATGTTTTTCAATCTTGACAAATCTCACACTCTTATGACGTCTCTCCAAAAAGACCGTCTGGACAACGCTCCAATCTACTTTCTCAACAATCCTCTCCAAGAAGTTCTGTCACTCAAGCTCTTGGGTCTCACTGTCTGCCATGATCTATCCTGGGAAAACCACATTTCCGAGCTGGCCTCCAAAGCCAGTCACCGACTGGGCATCCTCCGTCGTATGAGATCCTTCCTCGGCACACCTGGGCTCCTCACCACATACAAGGCTTTCATCCGCAGCTCAATGGGATACTGCTCTCCCCTCCGGGCTGGTGCTCCTGCCTCACACCTAGCTTGGCTTCACGCTGTTGAAACCAATGCTTTCAGAATCATTGGAATCTCCCGGGATGAAGGTAACTCTGAGGGCCTCTCACTCACTCACCGCAGGCAGGTTGGTGGTCTTTGTCTTCTCCAGACTCCTCTTGGGCCTTGCACGCCCAGCTCTGTCCCCCAAATATTCCTACAGGTCGCACAAGATCTGCCAGCAACCCTCTTCTGGTGAAACTGCGAAAATCAAGACTCTCTGCTCACCTTCACTCCTCTTTACTCCCACTTCTGGAACAAACTCCCTCACTCTCTTCAATCCCACTCCTCCCTCCAGGTCTTTAAAACAGCTGTTCACCACAATCTCTTATCTTCTCCCATCCAAAACCTTGATCTTGTCGACCCCTGTTAATTCACCCCAGATACTTTTTTTGAAATTCCAACTTCTTTCATGGAAGTCCTAGCAATGTCCATGTGTTTTATACCTCTCCCATCCACCCCCCCCCCCACCCCCCACCTCTCGGTTTTCGTTTTCAGTTACAAAAAAAAACAAAAAAAACAACAACACCGCACATAGAACCTTCTGATTTATAATTGTCCCAGAAATCTAAATGGAGGCACCATTTGAACAAAGATCACACCGTTCTACTGGTACACACATGTACACTCCAGCGATTTCGGCCTCCACAACACAAAAATGAAGATGATGACCAAGTGCCAAGATCTCAAAAATGAAGCAAAAATATCTTGTAAGCTGAAGAGAACCAAAATTTTACCGGACATAATTGGAGCAATGGGAATGATAAAGAAGACCATCATGGAGATCTTAAAAACCATCACTGGGAATATCACAACAAATGAACTGCAGTTGAAAGCTGTCCGAGGCTCGGTGACGATCCCCAAAAGAGCCATCGGAACAAAACTTTGAAAATAAGGAAATTTTACAAACTGGTCCATGAATCATGATCCCTTACTGAAACGGAGGTAGATACTTCGAGACCTGGGAGGACTCCGTTCCACCTTCTGAAACCCGCAGATAGAGATCACAACCAAAGAAACGTGCACGCACACGCACACACGAAGTTGGACACGTCGAGACGTCTTATGGCTATTTTTGTGTCGGGATCAGTCAAGCGATTTGTGTCTTTGGGTGGTTGAATGAAACCACTCTCTGCTCACCTCTTATCAATCTCTGCTCACATGGTGTGTCCAATCACGGCACCCAATATAAATATTCAAGTACTATTTTGTATCAACGTTCTGCAAAATTAATATTTTAATTTATGATTCATGCTTTAATTTATCGACTATCACCTGCTTAGTATATACGAGAGCACATATTAGAGTAACTGCAATATGACATTTGTAAAAACAATACAAGAGTAGGTTTTCACAATGTTAGGTGCAGCTTGCTCCTCACTTGGCATCAAATGCTGCTCCTGGTCCGAAAACCCTTGAGCGGTCGTCATCTGTAACACGTTGCCAGAATCTTCACTTTGAATGCTGTGTGCTGAGCGAACAATCTCCATAACTTCATTGTGCACATCTGCAATACCTGCAAAATGACTTATGACATCACATGGTTTCCTTGGTATTTTAGGTGCAATCTTGATTATTTTTGTATGTGCAACTGTTCACAATGTTAGGTGCAGCTTGCTCCTCACTTGGCATCAATTGCTGCTCCTGGTCAGGAAACCCTTGAGCGGTCGTCATCTGTAACACGTTGCCAGAATCTTCACTTTGAATGCTGTGTGCTGAGCGAACAATCTCCATAACTTCATTGTGCACATCTGCAATACCTGCAAAATGATTTATGACATCACATGGTTTCCTTGGTATTTTAGGTGCAATCTTGATTATTTTTGTATGTGCAACTGTTCACAATGTTAGGTGACGCTTGCTCCTCACTTGGCATCAAATGCTGCTCCTGGTCAGGAAACCCATGAGCGGTCGTCATCTGTAACACGTTGCCAGAATCTTCACTTTGAATGCTGTGTGCTGAGCAAACAATCTCCACAACTTCATTGAGCACATCTGCAATACCTGCAAAATGATTTATGACATCACATGGTTTCCTTGGTATTTTAGGTGCAATCTTGATTATTTTTGTATGTGCAACTGTTCACAATGTTAGGTGTAGCTTGCTCCTCACTTGGCATCAAATGCTGCTCCTGGTCAGGAAACCCTTGAGCGGTCGTCATCTGTAACACGTTGCCAGAATCTTCACTTTGAATGCTGTGTGCTGAGCGAACAATCTCCATAACTTCATTGTGCACATCTGCAATACCTGCAAAATGATTTATGACATCACATGGTTTCCTTGGTATTTTAGGTGCAATCTTGATTATTTTTGGATGTGCAACTGTGTTGCATAGGGTGTAATCATCTGCTAAAGGAAAAAACAAGGATTACAAAGAGGAACTCGCTCAAAATAATTCTAAACAATTCTCAAAACGTTCACTGCAATGGAGACACTTGCTTAAATGACATTTAGTGACCCCCGACCTTTGTCCTGATTCGGCTTCGGAGAGGGTAACTTGGGCACACAGTCGTGGCTTTTACATTTTTCTTCATGCCAGTTGTCCTAAGAAGGAATAGCAAAAAATGATTGCTTAGAACCATGGTATTTTCAGGTGCTTGTTCAAAAATAACTAAATAAAAAACACAAACACATTGACGAATTAAAAATTCAAGAAATTCCCTCATTAGAACAATTCAGTTGAACAATCATTCCTTGTATATCCAAGCACAAAAAACAGGATATTATTCCATATGGTGTGGGTGCTTTTAATATCACAATATCATGAGACAAAGACGTACAGGAAAGTCTTTTTAAGTTCAATTCCATCGGAGAAATGGCATTATTGACATGACAATTCTCAAGATAAACCTGGCAAGGAGAATGATCATGAATGTGATTGGCCATAAAAACATGTTGGATTGGTGTCCAAGGAAATACAAGGAGGTTCAATGCAGCAGGACGCCACCAGGCCCATCACACCTGCACAATCACTCCAACAACTGAGTACATTTTCATCCCCACTCCTTCTGCAATGTACCTATCCACCTAATTTTTTGAACAACAGGGTCAATACCCCTGGCACTCACCTGGTAAAACAAACAGTAAACTACACTGACCTTTTTTTTACTACCTGATGGTGCTTAGGCGAGATAGGGGGCACCACCAGCGCACAAAGGTGATCCCGGGGGAGGAGGCTGTTTCACAGCAACAATTGGTTGTCTGCGACATAAGGGTGAAAGGTGCGAGGAGAGCTCGGTGGGTGAAGAACCAACTGAGAATGAAGGTGTGGAGGCTGAAAGAGGTGACAGTGTGGGGGGGATTAAAAGAGAGACTGAGTATGGTAGTGGATGATGTGGTTGAGCTTGAACGTGGTTGGATGTCAATGAAAGACAGTCTGTTGGCAGCCGTTGGTGAGGTATGTGGATGGACAAAAGGACCACCGAGGCACTCGGAAACATGGTGGTGGGATGATGAAGATGGAAAAAGGATTGACGAGAAGAGGAAGAAGTTCAAGCAGTGCCAGAAGGCGAAGGGTACGGCGGCAGAAGAGGCTCAGCATGAAAGTTATAAGGCAGCCAAGAAGGCTGCAAAGAAAGAGGTAGCAAAGGCGCAGGAGGCATGTAGGAAAATGTTCGGAGAACGCTTTAATTCGGAAGAGGGTCAGAGAGCAGTATTCAGGATTGCAAAGCAGATAGCGAAAGGGAGGTGTGATGTGATGGGGGTGAATTGCTTGAAGGATGAAGTGGGACAAATAGTTGTGGACCCAGATGGAATCAAAGGAAGACGGAAGAGAAATATGGAAATGCTGTTGAATGCAAAGAATGAATGAGATGGCAACATCTAGAATAACCCAGTTTTAGGACCGGCAGAGAAGATAACTGAGAAGGAAGTTGAGAAAGCGATGAAAGCAATAAAGATTAGAAAAGCGGGAGGGCCGACGGGAGTTGTGGGAGATATATTGAAGGCAGCGGGAAGTTGGGGTGTGAAGAGAATGACAGAGATCTGTAATCTGGTGGTGAAAGAAGGCCGCAATTCCAGTGGATTGGGAACTCGGTACCCTCGTCCATCAAAACAAGGGGAAAGGTGACCCTCTGGAGTGTGGCTCGTATAGAGCGATAAGGTTATAGGAGCATGGAATGAAGGTATTGGAAAAGGTGTTGGAGAAAAGGACAAGGAAGAAAGTGAAGATCGATGAAATGCAGTTTGGATTTATGCCAGGAAGAGGAACGACAGACGTGCTTTTTATTGTAAGGCAGTTGCAGGAGAAGTACATTGAGAAGAGGAAGAAGTGGTTTCTTGGGTTTGTTGATCTGGAGAAAGCATTTGATGGGGTTCCACACAAAGTTTTGAAGTATTGACATGGGCATTGAGGAAGTTAGGAGTGGAGGAATGGTTGATCAGAGTAGTGATTGCAATGTACGAGAGAGCACGCACAGATGCAAGGACGAAGGATGGGAACAGTGGTGAGTTTGAGGTGAAGGTGGGAGTGCAACAGGGATCGGTACAAAATCCACCACCATTTGTAGCTGTGATGGAGGTGCTGGCTCGGAACGTAAAGGAGGGTTTATTGTGGGAGTTGTTGTGTGCAGATAATCTGGTGTTGATTGTAGAGAGTATGGATGGACTGAATGAGAAGATGAACAAGTGGAAGGAATGTATGGAGGCAAAAGGTCTGAAGGTGAATAACTAAAAGATGAAGGTGATGGCAAGTGGTAAAGCATGTGGTGAGGTGGAAAGAACTGGGAAGTGGCCCTGTGCTGTGTGCAGGAAGGGTGTCGGAGTGAATTCCATTCAATAACCCCCGCTCTAGCAGGGAAAATGGCCTTTTAAAATGCATGTTGTTGTGTTGTTGTACAATGTGCGCTCAGTGGGTTCATCAAAAATGTAGTGGTTTGAGAGGGTCATTAACCCGTGTGGCAGCTACATTCAAATGTAAGGTGTGCACAGAGGGAGCTGCAGATGGAGGAAATGTTGAGTTGGATCTTGGAGACTGCATGAAGCTGGAAGGTGTGAAAACATTTTGTTACCTTGGAGACATGCTGAATGGAGAAGGTGGATCAGACTCGGCAACGGTTGCTGGAGTGAGATGTGCATGGAAGAAGTTTCGGGAACTGAATGGCATGCTGATGAGGAGGGGAGTGTCATTGAAGCTGAAGGGAAAGATGGATGCTGCATGTGTGAGAAGTGTTATGATTTATGGGAGCGAGTCATGGGTAATGAACGTAGAGCAGCAACGAAGGCTGGAAAGGGTGGAAATGCGAATGGTTCGGTGGATGTGTGGAGTATCGTTGAGAGAGAGAGAAAGACAAATGATGAATCGCAAAAGATGATGGGAATAGAGCCTGTGATTGATGCTGTGAAGAGAAACAGGTTGAGATGGTTTGGTCATGTGTTGAGGAAGAATGAAAGTGACTGGTTGAGAAGAGTGATGGAAATGAATGTGGAAGTTCGTAGAGGATGGGGAAGACCAAGAAAGACTTGGCTAAGGGTTGTGAAAGAAGAAATGCAGGCAAGGGGGTTAACAAGGGGAGATGTAGAAAATAGGGCAAAATGGAGAAGATTGTCACGGGGACCGCAAGGCTAACCCCCGCTCTCGCAGGCAAAATGGCCTCAAAATGCCTGTTGTTGTTGTTGTTGTTGTTGTACACCAACTAAAGGCATTTCAAACCAATCTCAATGGTTGCTGGAAGACAGGACAGCATGTAATATCATAGTAACATAATCATGAGACTTTAAACAAACAAGAAAGAAAAGAAAAAACCCACCCCGTATACCTCCCCTGACCCCAATTTTTCTAATGCGTTGAACAATCTCTGGCACAGCATGGGTGATTAAGGTTGTGGTCACGTTTCATCAGAATTGCATGTGTAGTTTCTGAGCAGAAAGCAAATACCTATTCTGGGTGGCAACCTCCCTCCCCATAGACCTCCTCAGACCCCAATGTTTTTAAATGACAGGAACGTTGGTACATCACGGGTGATGAATGGAACGTTGTGGTCGTTTCATCGGAATTGTATGCATAGTTTCTGAGAATAAAGCGAATACCTATTTTTGGGGAGGCAACCCCCTTGCAAAGCCCTCAGGGGCCGATTTTTTTTTTAATGCAGTGGACAAACTTTGGTACACCATGGGTGGTGAAGGTTGTGGTAAAGTTTCATCGAAATTGCGTGTGTAGTTTCCGAGAAAAAAGCAAATACCTATTTTGGGGGACAACCCCCAAACCCACCCCTCCCTCACCCCCACACTTCATTGTCCCCAAATATCTTATACGTCTGTCTCCCTCTATTTTGTTCCTCAACCCTGACGTTGTCAACCCCTCTCTCTTTCTACTGTTCCTTTTGTTCTGTTGTGTCCTGATCTGTTCTGTCTTCTAGTTCTTCCACGACCTTTGAGTTTGCAGACCCCATGCAGGAAAAAAATAAGAAATGTGATGTCAATCAACAAAGTCCCACAAATAACCACTTTCCAAGACAAAAATTATTTGTGGGTGCAACTGAAGGAGCCGCTGCAGCCTCGCCTTGTCAGCTGTTAACTGGTGATCACTTCCGATGTAAACCTGCGTTTGTCAGCCATTATGAATGCACGGCATAAAAAGACTTTCATGATGTTATTTGTGCATTTGTCTGCCTGTTTTGTCACCCATGATGATATTTATTTGTGCATTTGTCTGCCTGTTCTACTCTATTTTTTGGTCATTTGCCCATTTGCCATGAGGTCCAAGTCTTGACCTTGGATTTATGGGAGGAGGGGAGGTGAGGAAGGAGTGGTGGGCAGGTCAGATTTTTCAATAACAATGAAAAAAAACAAAAAACTGGGGCCGGCCTTGTGAGAAAGATTAATCTAATAATTTGATTATTAATCCCATTTTATGAGTTGCAAATGTCGACACGATCACAAAAGACCTCAACAGTTATCAATCATCCACTTACCTGAAGCTTTTGCCAGAGCAGGAACAAAAGAAAATCAAGTATCTTTTGTGGCAGAATGACAAACCAGAAAAAACACAATGAAGGATCTTGCCAAAAGGGGCGTGTTGATTTCTGTCCGTCAGTGATATAAACCCAATTGAAAAACGTTTTCTCCTGTTCAGACAGAAAAAAAAAACATCGGAATTACAAGAGAGTTTATAGGGCACATTATCCCAACAGTGTTCAAGTATATACTTCAATTTAAATGTGATAATGATTTTAAAGATCGTTTTAAAAAATCCACAAGGTTAGCTTTATTGAGGCAGTCTTACACACGACCCTTAAGCACCACAGAAAGAACATGTCCAGGTACTGCAAAACAAAGTGATGGTGATTCAAAGTGTTCAAAACTGTTCAAGAACAGAAGAAGGCCTTGAAACAGTCGCAATGCTGGAGCTGTTTAGCTGGGCTCTAATTTCCGGTGCTGTAAGACGTCTGTTGGGCAGACTGGTAACTCGGATTACTTGTCCTGCAATTCTGTTGCGATTCTTGGTCAACCAGAACGTTTTCTATCCGCATTTTTACCAGTTCTGTTATGTCGTTTAATGGCATAAGCAACTGCATTTACTGACACTTCGAATTTTTTCGCAATTTGTCTCAAGGATTTGCCTTCTCTTCTCAAAGTTACAATTGCCTGTCTTTTTTCTGGTGTTAGCTGAGCTTGGGCACCCATGTTCATGCAATCTGAAACACAAAAACACTCAGAATATTTATTATATAACTGGCCTTTCTGTGAACATTTTTTGCAACGCCAGGCAATAATAGACATTGCACATGATGAGGAAACAAAGCACAAACATTTATTCCACACAGAGCAGAGTATTTGTAAACAGTTTTTGCTCCCGAGATGAAATTTTAATAACATTAGCTTCGCGTTTCAGTTTGGATTTACTATTGCACTTTTCAACCTATTTCCAAAAATTGCTTTAAACCGACGTTTTGCACAAGAAAGATGCATTGAAGAACAATTTATTTATTATCAGTAGATATAAGCAGATATATCTTTGTGAAGAGTTTTGTTCACATCTTATGTTCATTTTGAACATTAAACAGTAAAATATCAAAAAATGTTGGGTGTACCTGAAATTTTGACTGGTAGTGTATATATATTGTTACGTGCTCCTCCCCAAACCCCGGTCACGGTGTACCTCCGAGCCCCGAAAGGAGTCAATGCAGAAAGATGTGCTATTATGTGTGCCAATGACCAATGGCAGAACCACACCAATCAATTGATACAAAAACCAAGTATTGTATTAAAATCACACAATAATAACAATTAATGCAAGTACAAGAAAACTCTCACTTGCACAGCAAACACCATGCAATTCCGATGATGGTACCACCAATATATTCCTCAATCAATAACTTACAGTACTCCAACGTGAACGAACTGTAACATTCCAAAAGGTCACTGTGTCATGACACCAGGCCAAAGTCGATCCCCACTCCGATGATCACAAGAAAAGGTCGTACTAAGACCTGAACCCAGGACGGCTGACAGTCGACGCTGCACAAGAGCCGCATGGTGAGAGGTCGGGCCGACGTCAGTCCGGTAATAGTTCACCCAAAAGGCGACTGGGAATTCACACCTTCCGTTCACCAGACAATGAAGCTGGCATGAACAATCAGTGGTTCCCAAGCAGAGATCGCTCCGGGGAAAATCCACGACACGTGTGGAATCAGGCGAAGGGCTTGTGCGAGGTGAAATGGCGGACCGGCCGATAATGGAGGCGTCAGTTTGCGCTCCAACGATGATTCACTCTCGAAACCAAAACCCGTAACGCAGGTTAATTTGCAACAGCCCAAGATCAAGGATACATCTTGGAGACGGCGGCAGGGATTTTCGAAGCTCCACACGGTCTCCACGTTTTTCGAAGTTAAGTCTGTTCACAATTGTATTTTGTCGAAACTGTATTTATCTTTCGGTGTGTGAAGTTATTGTGTGCAACTTTGGTTGTTTCTCGGTGTTTATCTTTCATAAATTGATCGTCTGTTTGCCGTGTCGCGAGCAAGGCCTTGTACAGTGTGCACTGTACAACCTTGAGGCTTTGTTTTTCTCTCAGTGGTCCGTCGTTTGTGATCCAATAACTTTCGTTCTCTGTATTCCCAGTCTTTTCACCCATAGCCTACTTCCTTGTGTAAATCTCAACTCAAAAAAAAAAACAAAAACAAAACAAAAAAAAAACAACATTTCCTTCTCTGTTCTCATTCGTTTATTCATTCTTATTCGTTGTTTCGTTCTTCGACCACGTGTTTCTCCCCCATTTCCCCAGATAGTTTTCACTCATTAACCTTCAATGTTTACACTTTCCCCTCAAGTTGTGTATTCCGTCATATTTTATAACACCTTTTTCTTCTTCTTCTTTAAAAGGCTGCTTTCGACTTGCTCACCAAATCAATTCATCCCAAAAAAAATATCCATCTCCTATAGTGCCTTTTTTCTACATTCCCTAAACTCTCCTGCACTCCATCCTCCATCCAGCATCCTTAAACGTATTTTTAACTCGAAGATCACAAGAAACTCATTTTGCAATAAATGTTCGTTTCCCATAAATCGTACACTTTCAAAAATCCAATCTCACCCCTCCCCTCCAAATCTTCCCCATAACCCCTCCCCTCCAAATCTTCCCCATCACCCCTCCCCTCCAAATCTTCCCCATCACCCATCCCTTTCAAATCTCCCCCCTTGCCCCCTCCCTCCTAAACTACCCCCTCACCCCTCCCCGCCAAGACGCCCCCTCGCCCCTCCCCTCCTAGACTCCTGCCTCACCCCTCCCCTCCAAATCTCCCCCATATCCCATCCCTTTCAAATCCCTCCCCTTGTCCCTTCCCTCCCAAACTCCCCCCTCACCCCTCCCCTTCAAATCTCCCCACCCTCATTGCTTCTCAATTTCCCCCCGCTCACTCCCCCTCCTCAAAGTGTCCTCCCCGCTTCTTCCCCCTTCAAACTCTCACCTCCATCTCCCCCAACCTTCTGCCTCGCTCTTCCCCCTCCTCAAATAACACCTCATTGTGGCTCACCCAATCACCATCAAACCTTTTGTCCGCCCCATCCTTCCCTTTCTCCGAGCTATTCTGAAATCTCTGACACACCTTCAACAGCTCTCCCTACCTCTTCCACCTCTTCCACATCTTACCCTACCCCTCCTCCCCCCTGTTCTGTATCTGATGCTCCCCCTTCCTCTTCATTAACGGTATGGACCTCAAACATCCGGGGCCTTCGTTCAAACTTAACTGATCTCTCCATACAGGTTGCTTCTGTCAAACCAGACGTGATCTGCTTAACAGAAACTTTCCTCCTTTATGATGTCTCTGATTCCATAGTATCTCTCCCGGGCTACTCCCTCCTCCGGTATGATAGACCTGAGCCTCGTCCTGGAGGCGGGGTTGCTATCTTTATCAAAAACTCTCTTCCTCACTCGCCCTGCACTGCACTCTCTCCACCTCACCCCCAGGAATACCTCTGGCTACGGCTTCCCCTTCGCTCCCACCTCTTGTTCATATGTGTGTTGTACCGTCCACCAAACAGTGATGACTCCATCTACATCTCGCTGTCTGATGATATGGACCAACTTCTATCTACTCATCCCAACTCTCTCTTCCTCATATGTGGTGATTTCAACTGTCATCATGCCAGTTGGCTGGGTGTGGGTACCTCTCTCACCAGCCATGGCTCCTCAGCAAAGGACTTCTGCGACTCACTGGGACTGACACAATCTGTCAATTTCCCGACCCGGATCTCAGTCAACGGAACATCTTCTCTTCTGGACTTGGTTATGACTAACTTCCCTGAAAATGTCTGCTGCTCTTCTTCTGCTCCGATCGGATCATCTGATCATGTCCTTGTTAAAGTGGACATCTCTCTGACCATCCTCAGGGAGCCTGCTCAGCGTAGACGAGTCTGGCATTTCACTCAGGCCAACTGGCACGGTCTTCAAGCAGCCATCAATCATCTGGACTGGTCTCCCATCTCTACCACCTCTGACATCAACTCATCCTGGGAATTCTTCCAAAGTAAATTGCTCTCTCTCATGCACAGATTTATCCCATCTCGTCTTCAGTTGTCATACCCTTCCTCCCGTCCATGGTACACGGAATCTTGTGGTGAGGCTGTTGCCCAGAAACAACTTGCCTTCGTCTCCTGGAAAGCAAATCCAACGGAAGGAAATCTCATTTCCTTTCACAAAGCCCGAAACAAGTGTGTGTCCACCCTCAGGAGAGCCAGGAAACAATATCTCTCCGTTCTCAAGACCGAACTCTCTTATCTGTCTCCCTCTTCCAAATCCTGGTGGCGTCTGGTCAAATCCGTTTCTGGTGTTTGTTCCCCCTCCATCCCCTCCCTTACCTCAAACGGCTACACAGCTGACTCCGCACGTGAAAAAGCTGAATGCCTCAACTCTGTGTTTGCCTCTAAATCTTGTGTCCCAAACCCATCCCTCTCTGTACCCACCATACCCAGTCGTACCCTGCTGCTCCTGGACTCCGTGTCCTTTCCTCCTGACAAGGTGGAAAAGTTTCTGTCAACCCTCGACTCTGATTCTGCAACTGGACCCGACGGCATCAGCCCACCGGTCCTAAAATCCTGCTCTGCTGCTCTATCTCACCCTCTCTCTGTTCTCTTCACCCTCTCTTTTGCTCAAGGTCAACTGCCATCTGCTTGGAAATCAGCCAACATCACCGCTTTGCACAAAAAAGGTGCAAAAACAGATCCTAGCAACTACAGACCAATCAGCCTTCTCCCAATTATCAGCAAAGTCATGGAATCCATCATTGCTTCTGATATGAAATCTTTCCTCTTCTCCAATGGCTTGATCTCTGATCATCAATTTGGTTTCAGACCAGGTCACTCTACTCTGGACATGCTGCTTCTGCTGTCTCAACAATGGATGGAGGTCCTCAATGCCAAACAGGAAATTAGAGCTGTCTCCCTCGACATATCACGTGCCTTCGACACGGTCTGGCACCCCGCTCTGCTCACCAAACTCTCCTCCTTTGGTATCCATGGAAATCTCCACGCATGGCTGGCGGACTTCCTCTCTAGTCGTCGTCAACGTGTGGCCCTGAATGGGTTTCTCTCATCTCCTCTTCCTGTTCAGGCTGGAGTTCCCCAAGGCAGTGTTCTGGGCCCCGTGCTTTTTCTGGTCTTCATCAATGATCTCTCTGACTCTCTCGAAAATCCTCTCTATCTCTTTGCTGATGACTCCACTCTCTGCCGCTCCATTCCTCTTCCCTCAGATCGGCAGTCTGCTGCCTCCTCACTCTCTGAAGACCTGGACAAAATCACAGACTGGTCAAACAAGTGGAACATGTCTTTCAATCCTGACAAATCTCACACTCTTACTATGTCTCTCCGAAAAGATCGACTGGACAACCCTCCCATCTACTTTCTCAACAATCCTCTCCAAGAAGTTCTGTCGCTCAAGATTTTGGGTCTCACTATCTGCCATGATCTTTCTTGGGAAAACCACATTTCCAAGCTGGCCTCCAAAGCCAGTCGCCGACTGGGCATCCTCCGTCGTGCGAAGTCCTTCCTCGGCACACCTGAGCTCCTCACCACATACAAGGCTTTCATCCGCAGCTCAATGGAATACTGTTCTCCCCTATGGGCCGGTGCTCCTGCCTCACACCTAGCTCGGCTTCACGCTGTTGAAACCAAAGCTTTCAGAATTATTGGAATCTCCCGCGATGAAGCTATCTCTGAGGGCCTTTCACTCACTCACCGCAGGCAGGTAGGTGGTCTTTCTGTCTTCTACCGACTCCTCTCCGGCCTTGCACCCCCAGCTCTCTCTGTGCTCTGTCCCCCAAATATTCCTACAGGTCGCACAAGATCTGCCAGCAACCCTCTGATGGTTAAACTGCCGAAATCTCGGCTCTCCGCTCACCTTCACTCTTTCATTCCTCTTTTCTCCCGCCTCTGGAACAAACTCCCTCACTCCCTTCAATCCCACTCCTCCCTCCAGGTCTTTAAAACAGCTGTTCACCACCATCTCCTTTCTTCCCCCATCCAAAACCTTGATCTTTTCTACCCCCGCTAATTCACCCCAGATCCACCTTGTTTGAAATTCCAACTTCTTTCCTGGAAGTCCTGGCAGTGTCCATATGTTTTATACCTCTCCCACTGCCCCCTTCCCACGCCCCCCCCCCCCCCAAAGCCCTCGCCCTCTCTCAGATCTCTCGATGTCTCCATGTCTCTCGGTCCCTGCTCTCAAATGTTGTGTTTGTGTCCTTCCCCCTCTCTCCCCATCTTGTCTACCGCTCCCTATGTTATATGTTTTATGTATCGGTTTGTCTTTCTGTGTGATTAATGTTCGCTCTTTCACGAGCCTCGATCTTGTATACAAAAAAAAACAAAAAAAAAACAAAAAAAAAAAAACAGCAATAACGACACTGTCACGGGAATCCCTTTCCCAGGAAACCAATATTCGCTCGCGACCAATGTCCACAAGGGTCTGCGCGTCACCACGACACAAATAGGCCTTTCTTCCTCAATCCACTCACCCGCCTCTTCTTCTTCTTCCAGGTTCTCCCTCACCCATTTCGTTTTTCTTCTGACACTATTTTTACCTTTGAAGACAGTTATCTCCATTTCACACTGATGAACAAAAAATGCTTCAAGTGGATGAAAACCACAAAGACGGAAGTGACGAATCCGTAACAATATATTATATGTATATATATATATATATATATATATATATATATATATATATGTATATATATATGTAGGGAGCTGTTATGCCCCTCCCCCTTTGTATTTCTTGCTGCTTTACCAATTACCAAGTATAACCAATTATATGTTTTGTTTTGACTGATTGCTGTACTCTTTTATAATACTTAGTCCTTTCTTGTGCATTGAGGATGTGTAATATCCTAATAAGGAGTTCTGTGCTTGTGAGCTCTTGGCCTGTGTGGGCACAATCTCTTGTTCCCCTCTTTGGCCTTGGTTGCAGCTGCTATCTCTCTGCCTCCCATATGACTTTGCCAATATCCTGTGGGCTGACACATTTATGAGTGCCCACTCCCTTTGTACTTTCCCAACCAAGGTCTCTATACAGAAAGTTGTCAACATGTTGCCACATATGGCTGACCATCTCCTTATCTGAGCTAACCTATGAGTGGCCTTGGATGAGCTTCCTCTAACTAACTGAACAACAGGATGGGACTATGGTGGGAGGGCCAATGAGCCCATTCTGTCTCTGTATCTTGTGAGCTAAAACCACACCCGATATTCCTTATACAAAGCAAGTTT
Organism: Myxine glutinosa; assembly: GCF_964187855.1. NCBI lineage: Eukaryota > Metazoa > Chordata > Myxini > Myxiniformes > Myxinidae > Myxine > Myxine glutinosa. The sequence goes on from NC_136271.1 coordinate 95,343,630, forward strand.
TAATCGAATTATTTCAGAGCATCTTATTGTAGTGTTGGTCATTTCATGTGAGCTTCCTGCGACTTCCTGCTTCTCCGCAAGCTTGTGTAATGAGTTCTAATAAATATATCCGTTGCTCCTTTCTCTGAGTCTTCTGAGTCCCAAGTTCTAAGTCCAATTCCAACATATATATATATATATATATATATATATATATATATATATATATATATATATATATGTATATATATATATATATATATATATATATATATATATATATATATATATATATATATATATACATATATATATATATAACTGTGAGAAATAGTAGAAACTCCACAGTACGAGCAGGGAGTCTCATTTGCATTAAATAAATAATCGGGAGATTAAATCAGACGCGGACGTAGCTTCAGTACCAACAACAACAACATTGTTGTTGTTGTTGGTTCAGCTTCAGGTTCACACACAGCTTCAGCTTCAGAACAGCTTCAGGACCGTCGATCTTTAATTCTCGACAAGCTTTTGACCAACAAAGGTCTTCTTCATAGTCGTCCCCAAATTCAGCGGAAGACCGTATATACATATATATATATATATATACATATATATATATATATATATATATATGTAGGGAGCTGTAATGCCCCTCCCCCTTTGTATATCCTTGCTGCTTTACCAATTACCAAGTATAACCAATTATATGTTTTGTTTTGACTTGCTACTGTACTCTTTTATGATACTGAGTTCTTTCTACTGCATTGAGGATGTGTAATATCCTAATAAGGAGTTCTCTGCCTGTGTGCTCTGGCCTGCGTGGGCACAATCTCTAGTTCCCCTTTTCAGGCCTTGGAGGCAACTCTTATCTCTCTTTGCCTTTCTCCTGACTCTGCCATTATCTTGCAAGTTGACAGTTTTATGAGTGTCCACTCCCCTTTGTACTTTCCCAAGCCAGCTGCTATACAGAAAGTTGTAAACATGTTGCCACATAATGCTGACCATCTCCTTATCAGAGCTAACCCATGACTGGCCTTGGATGAACTTCCTTTAATTAACTGAACAACAGGATGGGACTATGGTGGGAGGCCCAATGAGCCCATTCTGTCTCTGTGTCTTGTGAGCTAACTCCACCCCTGACTTTCTTTATATAAAGCAATGTTAATTGAATTATTTCAGAGCATCTTGTTGTACTGTTGGTCATTCCTTGTGAGTTTCAATGCAACTTTGCTGTCCTCAAGCTTGAGTACTCGAGTTCCAATAAATATATCCGTTGCTCCTTTCTTCTGAGTCTTCTGAGTCCCAAGTCCTAAGTCCCAATCCGACAACTGGTGGCAGCGGTGGGATCAGTCTGGGCAGTCCGGGACGCGGTCCCAGGCAGGGGAGTGGTGAGAGACCAGCTGGCAATTGATCCGGGTCAGGTGAGCTGTGGTTTTCTTTTGTTTTTTCCTTTTTAGCCCGGGGGTCAGTCCAAATTGTAACCCACTCTCTCTTGCTCGGTCGCCGTACGTTCCGTTCCCTGCTCATACCTGTTCCACGAACCTAAATTTAATTACGGACCGCTTGGGTCCTGGAGCAACTGATTGTTTATGGACTCGTTAGGGTAACGTTACGTAAGGAGAAGTGCCCCACGTTGGGCGCCTGAGGTTAAGGGGTAATAGATCTCTGGGTTGTGAGGGTAAGGATAAGGGCGGCGTCCCGATCCGAGGCCTACCCGGGAGACGTCGGGATTTTAGTTTTAAGTAAGATCAGAACTATTACACGGGCGTAGGACGCCAGGAAAGTGCAGTAAGGGTAGGATAGACGGCTGTGTAGGCGGACGAGCCTCTCAGGAGAGTAGGTAGCGCGGCCGTACCACGCGAGGCGGGCGAACCTCACGGGTACAAGGTTGCGAGCCTCTCAGAGTTAGGTAGTGTAGCTGTGCCGCGAGGCGGGAGATCCTCACGAGTACAAGGCTACGTCGGTAAGCTAAGGTTTCTTAGGATGGGTAACAGTATAGGTAATAAGACAGTAAAGGCAGGTGAACCGCTTAGACATACCCCAGCATTTTTTATGTTTAAGAGGTATGGCTATGCTGCTGTGAGACCAGGGAAGTCATGGGTTGCATTGACGAAGGATTTAGGAGAACCGTGGCCCGAAGGAGGGTCTTTTGCGCTGGAAAAATTGGACGTGTTGTATGAGACATTAGAAAAGTTCGAACAGGCCACGAAACACTTTCCGCATGACTATTGGAAAGTCTTTGGCTGGTGGAAGGAAGAAGCGATGAAGCGACACGCAAAGTCGAAACAGGCCAGCTTGGCTGGTGAGGTAACAAAACTCAAGGGTTTGAGGAAACAGGCGAATAAAGAGCAGGATGAAGCGCTTAAGGAAATAGAGAGGCAGGCCAACGCGCGACTGATGCCGCTCGTTGAAAAACCAGACCCCGCGAGAGGGGAGGTAGCGACCAATCTACCCTCCCCAGCCCCAGACCTAAACCCTGTCCCGGGGTTTCAGGCACCACCTATCCTTTCTGCGCCCCCGCTACCACCTCCCTATAACCCCGCTACCATCGCGCCCCAGATACCCCAGAACCACCCGAGCCAGGGAAGGCCGTTTGCACAACTCGGGGCTAACGGAATAGATGACGGGACCGACATCGCAGGGTTCCCGCCACCGATAGGACCGGATGGGTTATACCCCTCACTGGTAGGTTGTAAGGGGAAAAGGACCTCACAAACTACCCCATCGGAATGTCAGGAAATAGAGGAAAGGAAAACATTGTGCCCTGTACAAGTTATCGGAGTTGACGCCCAAGGACAGGGGGTTCGAGAAAGAGTACCATGGAAAGAATCCTCTTTAACTGTAATGAGGGAAAGGATTCAACATTTGCTTATTGAAGATCCACGGCAGATAGTGCCGACCATGTCGAATTGGTTTTTAGCCGGCGAGTGCGACTATCGAGACATAACTCATATGGGAGTATCCGTGCTCCCACCCAAAGTATGGGAAAGGGCTAGATTAAGAGCACACTGGCCGCACGTCGATCCAAGGGCAGCAGGAGCGGCCCAGATAACAGTACCACAATGGGACGCACTGAAGCTCCGGCTGCTGGGTGCCATCGAGCATGCGCTGTTGCCAGCAGGAGGTCCGGATTGGGGAAAAATTGGGGCCATAAAACAAAAGGCAGGAGAACCAATTGGAGAGTACCGAGAAAGGTTGGAAAAGGCCATGGCGCGCTGGGGAGGACTGGGTCCGATGCAGCTGGGAGGGCTACCCCAACCATTGGTAAATCAATATCTAATCGAGGGGCTTCGGCCGGTGTTAAAGAAACAGGTACAGACCGTCCTCTTCGGCTGGAAGGGAATGACAACCAACAAATTATGCGACAAACTGGAACAATGCCCGGGCTCCTCCCTAGAGGAGAAGAAGGATATTAAGGAGGAAATATTGCAAATGTTTGTCCAGGAGAAACGGGCTCAATTTAACCAAAATAAAAAAGGGGATCAGAGTCAGAACTACATACACGAACAGTGCCAGAAGTGGGGACCTGTTCGAGGTCCAGAGGAACATAGGAGGAGTTGTTATCCTTTTTTCTATAAGGGCCAATTCCCCAACGGAGAGTGGATCCACAGCGAAAATGAAAACTGCGACGGTTGTACTGAGGAAGATTTTGGACTAATTAATATGAACGAGGTAAAACAACAATGGACAATACCACCCCCTCTTCCCCTTCCTCCTCAAAACCCTCAAACTTGGAATGTGCAAGGGCCCCCTCCCCAAAATTGGTATCCACCAAGACCCCTTCTCCAAAACCCCGGACCACCCCCCAATAGTGGGATGCAGAACGGACCAAGGGGGAACTGGGCCCCGCCTCGGGGTCCGCCGCAGTGGCAACCAGTGAACCAGTCACTTTGGGGGCCGCCAGAACGCAGGCAGGGCGGAAGGGGAGCTGTAGAGGGACGACCTATGCCCTCCGCACCACCGGTTCCGCAGGAACCGTGCCATTATTGCAAGCAGATGGGACACTGGATACGTGATTGCCCAAAGGCTCGTAAGGGGTTTCAGCCCCAATACAATAGAGGGGCCTATTGACGGGACGCTGGCGAGTCGCCCAAGGAGTGTCCTCTCTTGACCATGACACCGGCAGAGGAACCAACCATGATGTTGGACGTGGAGGGAAGACAATTAGAATTTCTCGTAGATACGGGCGCGACTCGCAGCACAATTAACAAGGGGCAATTGCCCTCTTTGCGCCCTACGGCCAGGAACGTTCAAATACTGGGTGTTTCGGGTTTACCCCAAGCGCTTCCTATTTCGGAGGAAGTGCGAGTAACATGCGGCCCGCTGGAGGCTAAACATGCTTTCTTGATGACCACTACCGCCCCGACGAATTTGCTGGGACGGGATTTATTGTGCCGTTTGGGCTGTCAAATCTCATGTACCGAGGAGGGAGTTTTCGTAGACGTCGCGGAGTCTAAACGCGACTTGTTGATGACGGCACTGGCTCGTCCCGGCCCCACCGCGTATTGGTGGCGCTTGGATCCAGGGGCTTTGTCTGCTTGGACATATATCATAGATAATGTGTGTTTGGACAGTTCAGTGCTGCGAGATTGGATGCAACAGCACCAAATTTCGATAAAGGACTTAAAGGATAATCCACCCCATTGCACTGCGTACTATGATGCAACGGGTGAGGACGAGAACTACCGGGAAAGGGTTAAGGAAAAGCTGGGCGAATGGATGCCTCTACACTTGTCACGGGTATGGATCGGGCGTGAGGGAATAGGAATTGAGGTAGTCCTAACCCCGAGTCAGCATGCGCTGACCCAATACCCCGAAGGAGCGGTCGCCCATGTTACCCTCACTACTGCCAAAGGGTGGCCGCCGGAAAGTGTAGGTTGGATGGTAGGGAGGTTACGAGAAGTTCCCTTACATGGTTATCGGTGTAAGAGGGGCCGCTGGACTTTGAAACAGCTCGAAAACGGTGAAGGGTTCTCAATTGACATTAAGGCAGAACGGAGGGACGGAAAGTTCGAAGAGGCAGAGTTGCCCCCCAAAGGCACCTATGCCATGAGGGCAGTGCTGACGGACCCGGGTGAGTCGGATTACCTCCTAGCGGAGGTGCCAGACAATTTATGGCCCAAAAGCGACGGTGAGGTTGGACGGATGCGAGACGCCAAACCTCTAGTGATAGCAGTGCAGCCGGGGATGCGCTTGCCAAACGTAAAACAGTATAAGCTACGACCTGAGGCCGACGTAGGCATAGCACCAGTGATTCAATCCCTAGTGGAACAGAAGATTATCGTAGAAACTAACAGCCCATGTAATACACCAATTTTGCCAGTTAAAAAGCCGTCAAAGGACAAATGGAGATTTGTACAGGATTTAAGGGAGGTGAACAAGGTGATACAGGGCATACACCCACTAGTTCCAAACGGAGAAACCCTCATGATGTCAATTCCGCCGGACGCAACATACTTCACGGTCATCGACCTTTGTTCTGCGTTTTTCTCTGTGCCCATCGCGCCTGAGTCACAATACTTGTTCGCTTTCACCCATAGGGGGCGCCAGTATACTTGGACAGTACTACCTCAGGGGTTTTCAGATAGCCCCACTCTGTTTTCCCGGGCGCTGCACCGCGACCTGGCGGATGTGGAATTGAAGGGAGGGTCAGTGTTGCTGCAATACGTTGACGATTTGTTGATTTGCTCCCCTTCAAAGGAGGCGTGCGAAATGGATTCTTTGGCCCTATTAAAGGCCTTGGCGGCCAAAGGCCACAAAGTAGGCAGACCAAAACTTCAGTTTGTGCGGCAGGTTGTAACTTACTTGGGACACGCCATTTCGCACGGAAAACGAGAATTGGATGCTGGACGAGTGACCGCTATCACGGAGCTGCCTCGCCCTCGCTCGCAACGGCAAATGCTGCGCTTCCTAGGTATGACGGGATACTGCCGCACTTGGATACTTGATTTTGCGCTGCTGGCTAAACCACTGTACGAGGCGACCAAATCAAATGCCCCGGACCTATTGATATGGACGGATGAATTGAGGCGATGTTTTGACGGGCTGAAACAGGCGCTGGTTACGGCACCGTCATTAGGACTCCCGGATTATGCGAAACCATTTACCCTTTACACTCACGCCGTGGGAGGTTTCGCCCAGTCAGTTTTGACACAGACCCATGGGGATAAGGAGCGGCCGGTGGCCTACTTTAGTAAAAAGTTAGACCCGGTCGAACAAGGGTTTCCGGTGTGCTTGCAAGCCGTGGCAGCGGCCAGGTACGCAGTAGAAAGAACAGCGGACATTGTTATGGGACACCCAGTAACGCTACGGGTACCACATTGCGTCACTTCGCTGCTGTTACAGCGAAGCACACAGCATTTGTCTAACACTAGATTAATGCAATACGAATCCGCACTGATCACTGCAGCCAACATCACGATCGAACGTTGCACGACGCTCAACCCAGCCTCACTGATGCCCACTCCTGAGGAGGGCGAACCTCATGTGTGCACCGACGTTGTGCAGCTAGTCTCCACGGTGCGATCGGATTTAAAGGACAATCCCTTAGAATATCCCGACTGTACATATTATGTCGATGGATCAGCTAGGCGCGCATGGGACGGGTCCCTGTTGTCCGGGTACGCCGTGTGCTCGGATAGCGAAACGGTAGAGAGCGGGCGTCTTCCACCTACATTTTCCGCACAGCAGGCGGAGCTGTGCGCCTTGACCAGAGCGTGCAGCTTGGCGGAAGGCCTTGCCGTCAACATTTACACAGATTCGGCCTACGCTCACGGCGTAGTCCACGATAAAGGAGCCATCTGGAAGATGAGAGGTTTTCTCACATCTGCCGGTTCAGTGATAAAGAATGGCGCGTTGGTAGAAGGGCTCCTCCGAAGCATTTTACTTCCCCGCGCTATCGCGGTAATCAAGTGTCGTGGCCATCAAAGGGCGGACACTGACGTTGCCCGGGGCAACGCAAGGGCGGACGAGGCGGCAGGAAAGGCCGCCAACCAACAGATAGAACGCAACATGCCGATGGTGACACGAGCACAGAAGACAGCCGCACAGATTGCTGACATACCGACTGCGGGACCACCCGCCACACCAACTAAGGACGATATCATAAATTTGCAAAATGCTGCACCGACGGCCGAACACGAGGTCTGGCTCAAACGAGGAGCGATACGCCCTGGGCCAGGGGAAATGTGGACCCTCGATGAAAAACCTATAGCACCCCAGGCTTTACTGCCCTGGCTGGCACGCATGGCTCATCAGAATGGTCATGTGTGCCAGAGGGGGGTGATGGGACAGATAGACTACACTTGGGCAGCGCCAGGACTGTCACGGATTGTATCCGAAGTGTGCCGATCGTGTGTGGTCTGCCAGCAACACAATAGAGGGGCGCCACCGAGACATGCACATGATGGGGGACGACCCCCGCCTAGTGGGCCGTTCGCAACTATTGAGTTCGATTTTACAGAATTGGAACCAAGCATGTCGTTTCGCTATGTGTTGGTAATCGTAGATACGTTCACCAAATGGGTCGAAGCATACCCATGCGTCAAATCCGATGCTCCGACAGTAGTGAAGCGCCTCGTGCGGGATTTTATGTGCAGATTTGGCATTCCCCAGATAATTTCGTCAGATCAAGGAGGCCATTTCACGGCGCAGGTGGTTAAGGGCATCCTGAAGGCGTTGGGCGTTAAACAATCCTTCCATTGCGTCTACCACCCACAGTCCTCAGGACTTGTGGAACGAACGAACAAGACTTTAAAGAATAAACTAGCGAAACTTTGCGCAGACAGGCTTGAGGTGGCCAGAGGCTCTTCCGCTTGCATTGATGAGCATTCGTTCCACCCCGGGTCGCACTACGGGCCTTTCCCCCCACGAAATATTAATGGGACGACCTATGAGCTTGCCCGTTTCAGCACCAACAGACATGTCCACCCTTGCTTTGCCAGTAATGGATGACATGCTTTTGAGATTTTGCATAGGCTTGTCGAATGTGGCACGCAGCATCCATGCTCGAGTACGAGAGGCGCTGCCTGAACCAATAGGCCACGCCATCCACAACTTTCAGGCCGGCGACTGGGTGCTCGTGAAGCACTTCACCCGCAAGGCTGCTTTGGAGCCACGGTGGAAGGGACCATTCCAGGTGCTACTGGTCACACCGACGGCAGTCTTCTGCGAGGGTAAACCTTCGTGGATCCACGCCACCCATTGTAAGTTGTCCATCCCCGCACTAGGGCACCACAGTCTCCTAAGGGCGGCGATGACGGTCATGATGATGGGAATTCTGGGCAGCTGCCTAACAAACCCCGCCAAGGATAGGCTTCTGCAGTTTAACCCACTGAGAGAGGATCTCCCCAAATACCCAGGGCACGACAACTACACGTTATTTAAACTTTACTCCGTCAAATACATAACGGCTCCCCGGGGACAGGGGATAGTAGTACATTGCTGTGAGTTGGAGACACATTTCAAGTGGTTATCTGTAAGATGGATGGAAGCCATGGTGGTACATAATGGGACACCACAGGCACGCATGACAACCCCACGCATAGTCTTAACTAAAGTTAGACAGGTGGAAAATGGAAGGTTTACTGGGACCGTGAATAGTCACGCCGCCGCAGGATATCAATGGGGCACGGGCATCGACAATACTACTCTCCTACTGTCGCATGCCCTCGTCGGCCCACACACCACGATAATACTTGAATGTGGAATATGGCCCCCGCGCACGCTGATTAGAAGGAACAAAAAGAGGGGAGAGACCCAACACCAATTCCGGCCTAGTTGTGCCGCCTACGTTATTAAACCCCCTCCTGCCCAGGAAGTAAGAAGGAAGCCAGAGGAGAACACATACTGGAAGGTCGCACGGCATATGGCCACAGTACAGAATAGGACACAGTGTTGGATGTGTATGCACCTTCCCCGCACCAGCACAGCAGGCATACCAATGGTAGTGTTACCCCTATCACTCAATGATTTGTGCTCGAAGCCATTAGATACCAAATGCATTAGTACAACTCTGACAAGCCAAGGTTCTGATGAAACCGCGTGTAAACGAGTTTTCCAGTACTCCCCTCCCATTCTGTCCCGACACTTTGAGGAACGTCCGGCGCCGGTTTGGGTCAAGCCGGCATGGGGGGCCCTCTGCTTAGAAGGAAAGGGCCAAGTAATGGTAGGCAAATCCGTGTGTAGAGATACCCTTCCCGCGGACCCGAGAAAAGGGAAACACACGCTGCTAGTGAACGTTACAAGCTCGCCCTTGCATAACCTCACACATCTCCAGTTGGCATGGAAAGGGGAAAACGGGACAAACACTATCCCAGGCCTTCTCACTTGCATGACCACCCATTTGGTGGCTCCGCACGGGACCATGTTTGTATGCGGGAATAAAGCTTACCCGTATTTACCTGATAATTGGGGAGGAATTTGCTATTTAGGATCAGTTTTCCCAGAGATGGAAATGCGACAGCACTTGCATAATACCACCGCACTCATAAGGACACAACGAAGCACCTATTGGCACGACGACGACACCACTACTTTACACGGCGCTGATTGGGAGAAAGCCGTTAGCTTCTTCTTCCCATGGGCTGGGACGGTCATGAACAGTTACCGCATTGACAAAATTGCGTTAATCTTAGAAAGGGTGGCCAACGACACCGCTACAGCACACGACGAAATGTTGGACACGGTTGTCCACCTGCGTACAATGGTTATGCAAAATAGGGTTGCGTTAGATATGCTACTGGCAGAACGAGGAGGGGTATGTGGGATAATTAAGGGTAAATGTTGTACTTTTATTCCTGACCCTTCACAAGGGGTCAGTGCTGCTATAAGGTTAAGAGAAAGTGCTCACATATTGACAAAGGATCGCATGGATCGGGAAGCCTCCCACCAGTGGCTTACCGACTGGTTTAAAGGATGGACAGGGACGATAGTAAAGTGGATATTGACCGCCTTGGCAATAGTCCTTGGACTAGTGGTTTGTTGTGTACTAATCAAGGCTTTAGTCCTTGCGTGTGCGAGAAAGTTTACCACAGGATGGACACTGAAGACGACACCGGAAAAGGCCATGGTGATGATCGACCAGCGGATCGCGGGTCCGGATGACACACCAGCTGTCAACTCAACTGCCAATCGCGGATCCTGGGACGACGACCTGAACGAGTCCCTGGGCCGCGACAATGAGATCTCCGCTTCCGAAGATTGTTCTTCCATTGTTGATATTACCGATAATGATGTCGAGTACACTTATGCGGACCTCGAAGCATTTCAGGCTACCAGAAGGCCGTTTAAACTGGGCCCCGACACGTCGGAAGAAGAAATCGACGATTTCCTGAAGGATTCCTCTCGTTTCTTCACGATATGCCATGCCGTGGCTATGACTATGGGCCGTCCACTCCGCAGGCCTACGCCACCTGAGAATAATGTTACTGATGATGTTACCAATGATGATGTGGGCCACTTGCGAGGGTCCCCGGCTGATGTTTATGTTTCAATGCAGGCTCTGCCTCTCCATGTTTCACGAGCTCACCTTTATGCCTCACAAGCCCACAGTGAGTCAAACGCCACTGACCCAGTTCGGGATTTGGACCCAGCTGTGAACCCAAGCCCGGATGGAGAGGAACTCGATCGTGAAAATACTCTGAGTTCCGAGTCTGATTGTTTTGGAGATTCGCCCTTGAATAACAGCGAAGCAAGCAGCATCGCCTCGGATGATCTCGACTTTGACCCAAAGGAAGTTTCTCTCCCACCTTTGGATCGTTATGCTTTATTTCATGGCCATAGGTTTGAGCCACCTGATACTGACGATGTTGTGTCTTCCCCAGATCACCAGCACGTAAGAGACCTCATGAACATGAATATCGATTGAGCGCTGAAGATCTACAAGGATTTCACTTGGGGAAGCCTGGGCGAGCTCCAGTTGGGGAGGAGTCCGGCTGCACCTCTGTGGACCAAGGGTGGGTCGGAGATCTTCCTGGGTGTGGACCCCGGTGGAACCAGAGGTCTTCGTTGTGGATTTGGCGCGCTATTCGATCTTCATGTCTCTACGGTCTCACCTCATACACCCATCTTCACCCGACTTACATACATCATACATCCACTTACACCCACTTGCACCCACACACCCGCGGATCAGCCTGCTGGGTTCGTTGTGCGGTACTGGGTACGGGACATGCTCACTGGGCTGCATTCGTGTGGTACGTTACGTTTAGTTACACTCTCTCTCCCACCTCTTTTGGTGGATTTTGTGTGCCATTTGATCACTCTGCTTTTACGGCCTTACATTGCATACTCACATACAGACGCGAATCATCCTACTGAGTTTGTGTGGTGCTTTGGTACGGGACATTCTTACGGGGCTGCCTTCGCGTGATATGTTGAATGATTTTTCTGTTTTGTTTGAAATAAAGGCCTTTGATTGGCTCGTAGATAACTTTGTATCTTAGATCCAAAAGGGCGGTATGTAGGGAGCTGTAATGCCCCTCCCCCTTTGTATATCCTTGCTGCTTTACCAATTACCAAGTATAACCAATTATATGTTTTGTTTTGACTTGCTACTGTACTCTTTTATGATACTGAGTTCTTTCTACTGCATTGAGGATGTGTAATATCCTAATAAGGAGTTCTCTGCCTGTGTGCTCTGGCCTGCGTGGGCACAATCTCTAGTTCCCCTTTTCAGGCCTTGGAGGCAACTCTTATCTCTCTTTGCCTTTCTCCTGACTGTGCCATTATCTTGCAAGTTGACAGTTTTATGAGTGTCCACTCCCCTTTGTACTTTCCCAAGCCAGCTGCTATACAGAAAGTTGTAAACATGTTGCCACATAATGCTGACCATCTCCTTATCAGAGCTAACCCATGACTGGCCTTGGATGAACTTCCTTTAATTAACTGAACAACAGGATGGGACTATGGTGGGAGGCCCAATGAGCCCATTCTGTCTCTGTGTCTTGTGAGCTAACTCCACCCCTGACTTTCTTTATATAAAGCAATGTTAATTGAATTATTTCAGAGCATCTTGTTGTACTGTTGGTCATTCCTTGTGAGTTTCAATGCAACTTTGCTGTCCTCAAGCTTGAGTACTCGAGTTCCAATAAATATATCCGTTGCTCCTTTCTTCTGAGTCTTCTGAGTCCCAAGTCCTAAGTCCCAATCCGACATATATATATATATATATATATATACATATATATATATATATATACATATATATATATATATATATATATATATATACATATATATATATATATATTGTTACAGACGCGGTTTTAGATGTTATTTTGACCGAGCGGTGGTGTATTACAGCGTCCGAACAGTTACTCCCCGATTAGAACCCGATTCCACCCGACGTTGACCAGATCGCACCGCAGATATTCAATCGGGAAACCTCGAAAGAGACCGCAAGAGAAGGAAAAGAGAAGAAGACAGAGTACGGAGGAAGAACAGATTTATTATACACACACAAGCAAAAAGAAAGAACGACCAAAATTATTTACAAGCAATGGATGGAAAAAGCGGTCACACAGTGCATCGTTAGCTTATTCTATTCATTTTACTTAACCCCAAGACAACGAGTAGGACAGACGACGTTCACACTTACACGGGGGATATTGCAGGCAGGTAGGGCTTGAGGTGGATTGCTGGAGAGGGAGGAGGGTCGGAGGCAGCAGCTCTCAATTCCTCGCGGTTTTTGGCGGGAAAACCCTTCGTCGCGTATCCGCTGCCGATGCTTTAGACGTCACGCGCTGGCTCGGGCACACCTGCTCCTCTCCTTCTGGTGGAGCCGTCTCCCTCCTTTCAGCGCGTCTCTCCAAAGCTGGTTTCCTTTCCGAGTACCTCTCCTCTTTGGCTTGGAGCGTTTCGCATCTCACCGCTCCTCTTGGTGTCGCCTCTTCGCTCATCTCCCAGGTCATCTGGTGAAGCAGTCCCTTACAGTCGCTTTTATCACTCGGGGCGGAATCAAGCCGCCGGCTGCGAGGGCACGCCTACCGGGTCGCTAACCGCGGTGCTGGTTGGCCAAGTGGGGTTGGCTCACTCCTCCCCTCTATGACGAGGTGGAGACATGCCTTTCTTCTCCGAGATTAGCACATGGGCAATGGCGGCTTGCGGGATTGAACACCACTCGCACCCCTTTTGAAAGGAACTTTGGAGAGCGGAGATGTTTGGGGAAATTGAAAGGGCCTACGCTTATTTTGTTTGATACAATGCAAAGTCAATCTAGTGGGAAACACATATTTAGCCTACATAGAATAAGGAAATACACTATTTAAAAATATATATCGTGGCCTGCGTGTAAGTTTCATGGAATTAACTAGGAGGACGGCTGCGACCATTATTTACATTACGAGGGTGTTACACATAACAAAACCATACTTTTCCCATTCGTTACACTTCCTTCAAAATTGTTACACTTCTCAAAAACCATTACACTTCTCAAATTCGTTACCCACTTCTCAAAACCGTTACAATATATATATATATATATATATATATATATATATATATATATATATATATATATATATATAGTTACGGATTCGGCCCTAATTATTGTTGGTATTATTCTTATTGTTGGTTCTCAGTAAGAGTTATTGTGGTGAAAAGGTTTAAAAGCGCTCCTGGTAAAATGTGGCCGGAAATCGGATGGTGACCCGGAAGGCAAAAGGGAGCGAGGAGGAAGAGCGCGTAAGGCGGGGGAAAAACGAGACGGTTGGGAACAGCTCCGCACCCAGCTTGGTCGAGCGTCCATGGAGAGGGAACTTTGAGTCCTGGAAAGGAATCTTGTGCGATCGTTGATACCGCTGGTGTCGTGGAAAAGCCTGTGAAGCCAGGTACAGGTGGGAGATTCCAGAGAATCTTCACCTCACGGCTTCGACCCGAGGAAGAAGATACCGCCATTTCGGGGACCTCGCGCGTCGTTCGCGGATCCTTGATTAGTCGCGTCCGCTGGTCCAGCCCTCCGGTGGTTTGCCGAGGATGTGGGTGCGCGACAGCGGCCTTTGAAGAATACGGTGCGGTTCGCGACTGCAAGGTGTAGGTGCACGTTTGGATAGCGTCTTTGGGGATTCCTCTTTCCACCGCCAATTGGGGTTGGCTGGGACCACGTGACAGTCCCCGCCTTACCTACATCTCCGTTCCCTCCTCATCGCCATCGCCTCTACGCCGGGAGCACCGTTGTGTGCTGGAGACATTAAGGGCTCTGCTTCAGTCCCTGGGGGTGCCGTGAGTCTGAGCTGGGGTACCATCTTAAGATTGGATTGCAGGAGTGATTGCCCCCATTGTTGTCGGGTGCTTTTTGGTGTGCTTTTAATATAATATTTGTTCATAACCCTTGGTCTGGTTTCATTATTGATTTGATTGTTTCATTGATGGTTTCATTGAGAGTTTCATTATTGATTAATTTCAACAAAGGATATTTTTCTGCCGGGGACCCTCTCGGGGTTCGGAGGTTTACCGAGACCAAGGGATAGGGGAGGACCCCGTAACAGAAATTGGGGGCTCGTCCAATTGACTCGTGGGCTCAAAATTGGGTCTGCGTCCAGGATCTAAAATTTCCTAAATTTAGTCTGGGAAAGAATTCCCTAACATTCCCAGAATTCCCAAATTTGGAACTTTTTCCAACATTCCCAAATTTTTCCAAAAAATAAATATATATATATATATTTTTGTTTTTTAATTTTTTGTGTGAAGGTTAACGGGTGTTAACAGTAGTCACCATGGAGTTTGACGCAGAGAAGTTTACAGTGACCCCTAGTGAAGCACAGTTCAGAGCGTTATTAAAATCGGACCTCTTGAAATTGGCCAAACATTTTAGCTTGGAGGTCCGAAGTAATATGAAGAAGGCAGAGTATGGTGATACTCTGCATGGGATTAGAAACACAGATGGTGATATCTGTGTAGATATACCACTATCACCACAGACAGTGGTGATACAATCTATGGTGGGATTAGAAACATGGGAGGAGGTAGCTTGGGAGTGGTTACCAGAAGAGCAAGAAAATGTGGAGCTCCGGAACCTGGAGATGCAATTACAGAGCCAGGAAAGGGAAAAAGCAGAGGAAAGGAAAGCAGAAAAGGAAAGAGCAGAACAGGAAAGAGAACTCCAGGAAAGGCTAGAAGACAAAAAAGCAGAGGAAAGGAGAATGGAACGAGAACTCCAGGAAATATTAAAAGCAGAGGAACGAGAACTCCAGGAAAGATTAAAAGCAGAGGAAAGGAAAGCAGAAGAGAGAAGAGAAGAGAAACAAGCAGAGGAAAGGAGAGTGGAACGAGAACTCCAGGAAAGGTTAGAAGAGAAGAAAGCAGAGGAAAGGAGAGTTGAAAGAGAACTCCAGGAAAGGTTAGAGGAAAAAAAAACAGAGGAGAGAAAAGCCGAAAGGGAGTTAAGGGATCGTGAAATGGCCCTTCAGCAGGAAATTAAACTCAAGGAGCTGGATGTAATGAAAGAACAGGGAGAGGTACCATCCATGCCGACTGGTTCGACACCTAGTCAGAACACCTGGGATGTTGGCAGACATGTGAGGCTGTTTCCACCCTTCAATGAAAATGAGGTAGCCAAGTTTCTTTCCACACTTTGAGAAAGTGGCTCGACTGTTAAACTGGCCTGAGGAGTACTGGTCCATACTAGTGCAAAGTGTTCTGGTGGGTAAAGCTCAAGAGATTTATTCAGCTTTACCGATTGACCAATGTGCAGATTACGAGGTATTGAAGAAACACATTCTCAAAGCCTATGAATTGGTCCCGGAAGCTTACCGGCAAAAATTCCGGAATGCCAGGAGGAGGGAGAGTGAGACCCATGTGGAGTTTGCCAGATTGAAAGAAACCATGTTTGATAGGTGGTGTGATTCAAAAGGAGTGGGGAAAGACTTCGAACTATTGCGACAATTGATCCTGGTGGAGGAATTCCAACAGTGTCCACGAGGACATTAAAGTACATCTGGAGGAAAGGAAAGTACCAAAGTTGTCTGAGGCAGCAACCATGGCAGATGACTATGCCTTAACACACAGGATAGGGTTCCACAAACCGAACTTCTCGCCCAGACCTAGCCAGGGGAGCTATGGTACATCAGGGGCGGAGAATGAAAATCCATGGGGGCGGCCTCGAGCTGAAAATGAGGACCACTCTGACACCACGACTTCTCAAAATCAGAAGACTGTGGTTCCAAGACAGACCTATCGTCCCGGGGGCTCGAGGCAGACCGCCCCCCCCCCCCCATGCCTTGGCAGACCACGAGGTTCTCCTCCGGGCCTACTTGCACTTTTTGCCATAAACATGGACACTTGATGTCCAACTGTTATGCTTTGGGAAAAGAAAATCAGGAGCGGAGTTCGACTAGTACGACTCCAAATGCAATGGCCATTGTGAGAAATCGCCCTCAAAAGGGTTACCAACCATTTATTTCAGAGGGGTTTTTGTCACTGGATGGAGCCTCGACTAACCGGAGACCTGTTAGGATATTGAGGGACACAGGAGCACATCCATCTTTAATGCTTGAAGGCATCTTGCCATTGTCCGAGGAGACGGCAACTGGGGATATTGTTCGTTTACAGGGGATTGGTGGTTGTGTTAGTGCTCCACTTCATGTCATCCATTTGGAGTCCGATTTGGTGTCAGGACCGGTCACCGTCGGTTTACAAGCCACTCTTCCTGTAGAAGGAGTATATTTTGTTATCGGGAATGATTTGGCCGGTGGCCAAGTTTCTGGTAACCCGATGTTTGCTGAAAAGCCTAGCAGGAAGCGCCCTGAAGAGAAGAGGAAATACCCTGAGACTAAGTGTCGGCACACGCACGTCAGGGATGGAGGCAATATTGGCAAGCTCTTGTAGGGGGACTGAACTTCAAAACAAAGGAAGAGGTTCTGGAGTCTGCCTTCAGCAAATATGGACCGCTTTTGGAAGTGCTGCTGATAAAAGACAGGGAAACACAAAAGTCAAGAGGGTTTGGCTTTGTCACGTTTGAAAACTCAAAGGATGCCAGAGTTGCAGAAAAGGATCTGAATCGCAAGGAGTTGGATGGTCGGACCATCACAGTAGGGAAGGCATTTCCTAGGGGTCGAGGGGGCTACAGAGGAGGACCACGGAGTAGAGGTGGTGGTGGCCGCAATCGATATTATTATGGAGGCTTCCAGAGTTATGGCAGCTCCCGAAGGAAGGATTATCAGAGCAGTGGCCGAGAAGGAGACCGCCATTCATGTGACTACAGTGACGAGTGGTCCAACCCTGATTGTCAGGAAAGTTAGAAAGAGTGGAAGCACTGAATGCTGCGGAGCAGCCGAGCCAAGATTCCGACACGGATTATTTATTTTTTTGTATACTGAATCGAGGCTCGTGAAAGAGCTAACATTTACTTCACAAACAAATCAACCAGACAAACAAAATATATAAAAAGAGGGAGCGGAAGACAAGATGGGGAGAGAAGGGGAAGCACACAAACACAACATTTGAGAGCAGGGAGATGTGTGGGAGGGAGAGGGCTTGGGGGGAGGAGGCGTGGGAAGGTTGAAGTATAAAACACAAGGACACCAAGGACTTCCAGGACAGGAGTTGGTATTTCAAAAAAGTGGAATTGTGGTGAAATTAGCAGGGGTAGAAAAGATCAAGGTTTTGGATGGGGGAAGATAAGAGATGGTGGTGAACAGCTGCTTTAAAGACCTGGAGGGTGGAGTGGGATTGAAGAGAGTGAGTCAGTTTGTTCCAGAGGCGGGAGAAAAGAGGAATGAAGGAGTGAAGGTGAGCAGAGAGTCTTGATTTTGGCAGTTTAACCATAAGAGGGTTGCAGGCAGATCTTGTGCGACCTGTAGGAATATTTGCGGGACGGAGCCTAGAGAGAGCTGGGGGGGCAAAACCAGAGAGGAGTCGGTAGAAGACGGAAAGACCACCAACCTGCCTGCGGTGAGTGAGTGAGAGGCCCTTGGAGTTCACTTCATCGCAGGAGATTCCAATGATTCTGAAAGCTTTGGTTTCAACAGCGTGAAGACGAGCTAGGTGTGAGGCAGGAGCACCAGCCCAGAGGGGAGAGCAGTATTCCATTGAGCTGCGGATGAAAGCCTTGTATGTGGTGAGGAGCTCAGGTGTGCCAAGGAAGGACTTCGCATGACGGAGGATGCCCAGTCGGCGACAGGCTTTGTTGGCCAGATTTGAAATGTGGTTTTCCCAGGAAAGATCATGGCAGATAGTGAGACCCAAAAGCTTGAGTGACAGAACTTCTTGGAGAGGATTATTCAGAAAGTGGATGGGAGGGTTGTCCAATCGGTCTTTTCGGAGAGACATCGTAAGAGTGTGAGATTTGTCAGGATTGAAAGACATGTTCCACTTGTTTGCCCAGTCTGTGATTTTGTCCAGGTCTGCAGAGAGTGAGGAGGCTGCAGACTGCCGATCTGAGGGATGAAGAATGGAGCGACAGAGAGTAGCGTCATCAGCAAAGAGATAGAGAGGATTTTCAAGAGAGTCAGAGAGATCATTGATTAAGACCAGAAAAAGCACAGGGCCCAAAACACTGCCTTGGGGAACTCCAGCCTGAACAGGAGGAGGAGATGAGAGAAACCCATTCAGGGCCACACGTTGACTACGACTAGAGAGGATTAACCGTGAACGCCACGTTCCAAAAGGCGTCCATGTAGTGAACTTTCCTACACGGATTAACCGTGAACTCCACGTTTCGAAAGGCGTCCATGTAGTGAAAATGTCCAGGCCTCACCACCCAACCACCATGGAACCTGGCCCTCAGCTCGGCCTCCCAGAGAAAGTGCTATCGAGTTGATTGCCTTTGGATTTTTGATCAACCCCTTAACCTTCATTCAAAAGAAACTAAAAGTAAAAATCAGAGGTCGATGAGATGGAGTTTGGCTTTGTAGGGGTAACTTGGAAATTGAACATGTAAAGGGCAGGGACAATGTCGTTGCTGATGCTTTGGCCAGAGTGAATTAACTTTGGAAATCTCTGCAAGTTGTTCGAAGTTGTTGCTTTATTTTTGGGGAAACATTGATTGCTTGCGTTGATTTCAAGAACTTGCCTACAAAGAAAGTTTTCGCTGTGTTCAAACTTTCTTTCTTGAGGGGGGGGAAGTGTTACGGATTCGGCCCTAATTATTGTTGGTATTATTCTTATTGTTGGTTCTCAGTAAGGGTTATTGTGGTTAAAAGGTTTAAAAGCGCTCCTGGTAAAATGTGGCCAGAAAGCGGATGGTGACCCGGATGGCAAAAGGGAGCGAGGAGGAAGAGCGCGTAAGGCGGGGGAAAAACGAGGCGTTTGGGAACAGCTCCGCACCCAGCTTGGTCGAGCGTCCATGGAGAGGGAACTTTGAGTCCTGGAAAGGAATCTCGTGCGATCGTTGATACCGCTGGTGTCGTGGAAAAGCCTGTGAAGCCAGGTTCAGGTGGGAGATTCCCGGAGAATCTTCCCCTAGCGGCTGCGACCCAAGGAAGAAGATACCGCCATTTCGGGGACCTCGCACGTCGTTCGCGGACCCTTGATTAGTCGCGTCCGCTGGTCCAGCCCTCCGGTGGTTTGCCGAGGATGTGGGTGCGCAACAGCGGCCTTTGAAGAATATGGTGCGGTTCGCGACTGCACGGTGTAGGTGCATGTTTGGATCGCGTCTTTAGGGATTCCTCTTTCCACCGCCAATTGGGGTTGGCTGGGACCACGTGACGGTCCCCGCCTTACCTACATCTCCGTTCCCGCCTCATCGCCATCGCCTCTACGCCGGGAGCACCGTTGTGTGCTAGAGACGTTGAGAAGGGCTCTGCTTCAGTCCCTGGGGGTGCCGTGAGTCTGAGCTAGGGTACCATCTTAAGATTGGATTGCAGGGGTGATTGCCCCCATTGTTGTGGGGTGCTTTTTGGTGTGCTTTTAATATAATATTTGTTCATAACACTTGGTGTGGCTTCATTATTGATTTGATTGTTTCATTTGATGGGGTTGGCTGGGACCACGTGACCATTTGGAGCCTGGTGTTGGGCTAGCGGCTAGGGTGCCAGCTTAGGATCCTAGGATCCTGGGTTCGAATCCCGGTCGATCGCTGAATTAACGCCAGGGGGGTTGACTCAGCCTGTCATCCTTCCGAGGTCGGCAAATATATAATATATACAGACTTGGCATTTAATATGGAATATTTTTCCATATTATATTTTTCCATATTTTCCATATTATTTCCCATATTATATATATATATATATATATATATATATATATATATATATATATATATATATATATATATATATATATATATATATATATATATTTCCAGACGGCATTTAATATGGAATATTTTTTTTGTGGGGGTGAACTTACTTTTCAAGATGGCTAAGAACCAAAAGTTCATTGGAATTATGTTGAAATTATTCTAGATTTTGTTAATGTGACCTTTAAAAGAAACAAAAACCACATTTGACATTTCGAAGCAAATAAATTGATCCTTGAAAGTGATGTAAACTGATATCGAACTCAATTTACAGACAGTACTGTGTTAAACTTCTGTACGTTTTCCAGAAGTATCTCTTTATTTTGCACATCAGCTAAAAAAAAAATTCAACAAAAACAAAAGCTAAATTATGACTGGGATTACGGACAGTAAAATTACAGTTCAGTACTTCGTGTAACCCCCACGAGCATTCAGGAGAGCACGTACATGTCGAGGCATGCTGTTCACGAGAGTTGCCAAAGTTTGGACGGGAATCGCTTGCCATGCAGTGACAATAGTCTGCTCCAATTCACGCACAGTGGTGGGCTGCTGGTCCAAGTTGTCGATTTGACACGTTAATTCTGCCCACAAGTTCTCTTTCTGATTCATATCCGGGGACATGGCAGGCCACTCCATGTGCTCTACACCATGGTCAGCAAGAAAGTGTTGGATCATGCGAGCACGATGAGGCTGTGCATTGTCATCTTGGAAGACAAAGTTTCCTCGAAAGGCTGCACGAGCAAATGGAAGCAATGTTTCTTCCAGAATGACCCTGTACTTGAACTGGTACAGGTTTCCATTCAGAACAACCAGGTCAGTCTTGCCCCCTGCATGAAAAGCAGCCCAAACGGTAACCCCACCACCTCCTGCTTGGACTCTTGGCACTATACAATCTTCGTTGTGGGCTTCATGCACTTGTCTGCGCATTCGGACGCGGCCATCTTGACGATAGACCAGAAATCTAGACTCGTCACTGAAGGTCACGTGATTCCAGTGTCCTGGCTGCCATTGATGGTGCTCTCTGGCCCACTGCAATCGGCGCTGGCTGTGTTGTCTGGTCAGGCGTGGCTTTCTCAGGGGACTCCTGGCACGATAGCCTGCTTGAACCAGTCGTTGGTTGACTAGCCTTCTGGATACAGGCACATTTGTCAGTTGCTGCCACTCAGCCCTAAGCCGATTAGCTGACTTGGTACGGCCATTGCAGACTAACCGGTGCAGATGGCGATCATCTCTCCTTATGGTTCTGGGTGGACGTCCTGGCCTCGGTATTGGAGTAGGGACACCCCTCTGAGCATTTAGTTTCATGATCTTTGACACCTGACCTTGAGTGATGCCATACTGCCGAGCAATAGCACGCTGTTTCATGCCAGAATTTCGTAAAGCCACCACTCCATGACAAACAGCATTGTCAAGTTGACGGACCATCTCCAGAGGAAGCGGCAATAACTTTTGTAGATGTGCAGCAGTTGTTTTCCACAAATACAGAACGCAACAACCCTTATATACCCGATTTTGAAGCCAATCGTCAAATGTACCTGTCCTTACATTTTGTCACGCCACCTGTGATATAATCCTGTTATTGACGTCTTGCTGCAAAAGACAATCAGTGACATGGTTCTTTCAACAAAGACATCACCGAAGGGTAAAATAAACTCACCAGATTGATATACTGAGTTCAGAAATTAAACCCAAGTCAAGAAAAAAAAGAAATTCCATATTAAATGCCAAGTCTGTATATATATATATATATCTATAGTCTGTATATATATATATACCACTGTATATATATCTATATATATATATATCTATATATATATATATATATATATATATATATATATATATATATATATATATATATATATATATATATATATATATATATATATATATATTATATATACACAAAGAATTAAGTTAAGCACCCCCCCCATTTTTTTACAACCTCGCACATTACAAGTTTGTTGTCGTCAAAACAGTGTAATATACCCATGATATTGCTATATTTTCTGGAGAAGTGATATTATGGTCACATAAAAACATAACAATCATGCCGTTTTCAATATTTTATTCTGAATAATTTAAGGTGAAATTTTTTGGGAATTTTAGGCATATTTTCACCTCAATTTAAGTATGGAGGTATAGGTCCATCACGGACAGTGTGGATGACGTTTATGTTTTCTAACGTACAGTCATTGTTCTGAGAAGACCTCTAGCGATCTTTGCGTCAATAACGTGTGAAGGACCCACGTGATCGGATCACTGACTCAACCAATCACTTTTTTTCACTTTGATCACTCAATTTCATCAATGGATAATTGCTAATGTCATACCAATCATTATTTGATCTCACATACCTTAGAATATATGCCAATGTATACATATACACAAAGAATATATATTAGGGGGTGCTTACCTTAATTCGTTGTGTAGGGGTGCTTAACTTAATTCTTTGTGTATATATATACAGTCGTCCCTCGCTATATCGCGGTTCACTTTTCGCGGCTTCGGTACATCGCGGGTTTTTCTCGCTAGTATATGTAAAATTATATCGCGGATTTTTCGCTATATCGCGGGATTTTGCGGTATAAATGGATTTTTATATACTATTATTTTAAATATTTTTGTGGTAAAATAAGCATTTTCTAGCCTAAAAAATTAAAAAACGTAAAAAAATAAGAAAAATACAGTTATTAAAACATATTACAAGAAATAAAATACTGTACATAGTGTACAGTAGAAGGAGAGACAGAGTCGTGCGTATGGAAAACGCAGATGCGGCAGCTTCCACTTGCGCCCGTTACCCACGTAATGGGTAACTGTAATGCTCTTTTCTGGCTGTGCAGTACATTCATCATCGTCATCAGTACTGCACAGCTAATTCATCATCATCTTCATCACGCAAGTTGTAGTATTGAAGAGCCGGGGCTCTTGCTTGATACGGACGAAATGACGGGCAAGACACAAACTCGTCCGAGAAGATATTTATTCTCAAAACCAACTCGGGAACACTGAAAAGCCCATTTATCGGGCTGCATTATAAAGCACAAACAGGAACCGAAACCGAAAGCCACGCCTCTCAAGCGTGGCGTGCTTCGGTGGTCACGTGATCAACAGGTGTAGCTGATTATACCCGCACGCACGACACGCTTTGGTGGTCACGTGACCAGCCACTTGCGCCGCGGATCCCCGCCAGTGACGTCACCGGCTGGAGCAAGGACATTCTGATGCTGGTCTTGCTTGGGGAACCCATGGGTTGCTACAGTATCTTCAGTGGTGAGTACCCATTAGAATTTTATATGTTGTTAAAATTACGTATGTTTAAGAGTGTAAAAAGTGTTTAAGAGTATAGGAAGTGTTTATAAGAGTATGGGAAAGGTTAATAAGAGTGTGGGAAAGGTTAATAGGAGTGTGGGGAGGGTCATAAAGCTTAAAAATATATATAAATAATAAAATAAAAATATGGTCGCGACTTCGCGGATTTTCGTCTATCGCGGGGGGTTCTGGAACGTAACCCCCGCGATAAACGAGGGATCACTGTATATATATATATATATATATATATATATATATATATATATATATATATATATATATATATATTGTTACGGATACCGGCCCTAATTATGGTGGTTCTTCTTATCATGGTTGATTCTTGATGATGCTTATTGTGGTTAAAACGGTTAAAAGTGCTCCGGGTAAAATGTGGCCGGAAATCGGATCGTGACCCGGAAGAGATAAGGAGGGGAGGAAGAAGAAGCGGCGGAAGATCGTAAGCAGACGTTTCTGATTGCAGCTCCGTACCGAGCAGTCAAACGTACAGGACAAGGGAACTTTGCCTCCCTGAAAAGAAGTCCGCGCGTTAAGAGATCGCCGGATTGCTGCGGAGCCTGCGTATTCGGGTATCCTCACTGAGGTTACCGAGTATACTTACCTCCAAACCCGGGGGCGAGAGAAAGCTGTCCGCCATCTTCGCCACACGCACAACTGGCAGTGACCAGGTTGTTGTGTCGCGTCGGCCGGGCGTTATTCTCCGGTGGCTTGCCGGGGACGGCTGTACGAGACGGTGGCTTTTGGAGGGTTATTGAGGAGACTCGTGGATTGAACCGCAACCGTGTACGGACCAGAAATCGGCTTGGGGAGGTTTCCCATTCTACCGGTATCGTGCGGGGGATTGGACCACGTGACCTGTGGGTTGGTTCGATCGGCTACGCCTCCCCTGATTGGAATCGGAGATTGATTCCATGATCGCTGGAGGGAAACGACGTCGCCTGGGAGGAGTACAGAGACATTGGGGAAAGGGCCGTGAGTTTGGGGGTTAAGGGACTCGATAAGGTGGTGCCACCTGTAGATAGGAATTATATGGTGAAGTGCTGTACTAATTGGGGTCGTGATTCCTGAGTGGGATTTTTAATATATTGTGGTTTGTTCATAACCCTTGGTGTGGACTCGTTATTGATTGGCTGGTTTTCAACCAAGGACAAGACATCTTTCTGCCGGGGACTTCCTCGGGGTTTGGAGGTTTACCGAGACCAGGGGATGGGGGAGGACCCCGTAACAATCAATCAATCAATCAATATATATATATATATATATATATATATATATATATATATATATATATGTATATATATTGTTGTGGATATGAGAATGTTTTTTTTATTTTATTGTTGTGGTAAAATGTTGTTGTAAAAGGTTGTTGTAAAATAATACCCCTCCTCCCTCCGTTTGTGGTTGTATAAAGGTCAAAGGACGTTCCCGTAGTTAGTCCATAAAACATACATGCAGGACACGATATATCTTTTTTGACAGTTATATCCTTATTATGTGTATTAGTGTAAGGCTGTGTCTTCCATTAATTGAAATACTCCATTGCACCAGTGAAAGAGATAGATTCCCTTCATTCCCACTCCCAACACTTCCATTCCCCCCTTTCCGTCAATTGCAATTCGCATTGCCAACTGCATGTTGGGCGGTTTTCCCTTCATCCGCCATTGACCACGAGGCAGGGTTGGGGGAAGGAAGGCGGGTCCCCACCTCGTCAGAGAGGGGAGGAGTGATCCAGCCCCACTCGACCAACCATGAACAAGGGGTTTGGCTTGAGAGGGCGGGGAGAGAACGTTTGGGGGAGGTTCGAAAAGGTTAAGGGGCGGGGCCTATATAACCCACGGCGGGGGTGTTCCCAGAGAGATGCACTTTGAGTTGGTTGAGAGTCGGTCGTCAAGTGGAGAGTGGTGAAGAGTCAGTCAGTGGAGTCGGTTGCCAGTAGAGGGTCCGTGAAGAGTTGGTCACAAAGAGTTGGTCGTCAAGAAAGAGTCCTGAAGCTTGTGAGGGAAGGAGAGAGAACCCGTCACACCAGAGCTCCACCAAGCGTTCACCTCCACCAAGGCTCCACCAAGCTCCGCGTTGGCTCCACCAAGCGTTCACCTCCACCAAAGCTCCACCAAGCTCCGCGTTGGCTCCACCAAGCGTTCACCCCCACCAAAGCTCCGCCAAGCTCCGCGTTGGCTCCACCAAGCGTTCACCTCCTGCCATTCCTGCAATTCCCCGCGTGAGTCAGTGTCTTTTGTTTGTTCTGTCCTGGGTTAATTAAGACTGTAGGTAAGCTAGTATTTTCCCTGTGTCACCTGCGTCTTATGTGCTTGTAAATAAACGTGACTGCTTTCTTTTTGCTTGTGTGTAAATAGTCAATAAATTCAGTAGTATTTCCAAACCTTTCTTTGCCTTCGTTTTCCTCTTTGCATTCGTCGCCTTTGTCTTTTCCCTATTGACTAGCTGTGGTGCGACCCGGCCAACGTTTGGGTGGAATCGGGTGAGTCGGGGATCCTGTAACGGTCGCGGCAATACCACCGCTCGGTAAATAACATCTTAAACCGCGATCTGTAACAATTGGTGTCTGGGAGTGGGATTCGAGGCCCGAACCAAATTTTTCAAACGAATAGAGAAAAAAAAAATTTTGGTCAAAATTACGAGCTGCCGAAATTTGTTTTTTTTTAAAGAAAAACCCGAATTTTGAAATCGCGCCATGGCTGGTCAAGGCGACAGGATGCCGGTGGGAGAGCTAGAGGAGGGGTTAGGAGTAACCCAGGATCAGATGGAGGGGAGCAATGAGGAGGCGGTTGAGGGGGTATCAGGCGCACAAAATGGCGTCCTCGCGCACGTGGGTGTAACGGCACCAAATTTTGCCGCGCCCGCGACCGCAGCAGCGCCGCTGGTGGATTTGAACCTTTTTATGATGCAAATGAAGGCCCTTATGGAAAAGAATAGTGAGCAATTGGGAGACCAAATTAGAGGTTTGAAAAGCAGTATGGGAGAAATGGGGGGCCAAATGGGGGTAATGAGGGACGAAGCGAGGGCTCAGAGTGAGCAATTGGGGGTAATGAGGGACGAAGCGAGGGGTACCGGTGAGGGATTAGACAAGAAATTTGAGGGGTTAGACAATGGGATAAAAGAGGTGAGACATGGGTTAACGGGGGTGGAAAATAGAATGGCTGCCCAGGAGAATCAGATAGAGGGGATGAAAAATGGGTTAATGGGGCTAGAAAATAGGATGGAGGACAAATTGCGGGAAATAGGGGAACAATCTGCCAGGGAAATCAAACGAATGGGAAACCAGATAGAGGAGGTGCAAATCGGGTTAGAAAGTAAACTGGATGCTCAGAGGGATGAATTGGGACAGATGAGGGTGGCATCTACAAAAGAGATGGGGGAGATGAAAGAGGAGATACGACGAGGTGTGGGTGAGGAGGTTTCGGGGCTACGCGAGGAGGTAAAGCAAGGTGAGAAGCGTATGGAGAAAGAGGTGAGAAATAATACGGCAAAGCTACAAGGGGGAATAGAGGGTCTGACGGAGGAGGTGGAACAGCTGACGGAGGGACAAAAAGAACTAGTGGAGCAGGTTCAAAAGAACACTGCGGTACTAGGAGGGTTAAAGGCGACACAAAAAGAAATTAAAAACGAATTAATAGCGACGCAGAGGCAATGTCAGATGGTACGGGAGGAATTGACAATGAGGGTGGACGAGGTGACAGAGATAATGGAGACAAAGGACCGGCAGGTGAGGATGCACATAGAGACGGTCACGGTAGCCTTAGAGGACGAACTTGAGGAGACGCACCGATAAATAAAAGAGGTTAAACAAAAATTAGAGGAAGTGGAAGAAGAGGTGAGTGAAATTAAGAAGAGACGGACAGAAACTAAAAGAGAAATCCAGGAGGAGGTGATGGAATATGTGCAAGGTCGGTGCTCAACTCATAATGTGATGCTCACTAACCAAATAAAGTTTGCAGGTGGCAAAGGAGGTGCGGAGACGAGGTACGGAGGTGAGTGGCAATGTATATGATGTGAGGAAAGCTTCAGTCGGCTTGGGGATTGGTTTGGATCCGGGTGTTCGTGAGAGGCCGTTGGTGAAGTGTGCGACAGGTCAGGTGTGCGAAAAAAGAGGTGTGCGAGAATGTCCGACCATGGGGTGTGTGAGGAAAAAGTGCACGCCCAGGAGTGAGTGTGCCGTCAGGAGTGAGTCGGTCGTAGCGCGTGTGCGAGGGAGCACAGGGAAGCGCGGTGTGGTGAGTGTTACGGAGGAAGTAATGAAAAAGTGTGCGCAAGAGGATGCGCGAGAAAGGTGTGTAACGGACGGGTGCATGGGGAAAGCGCATGCTGTCAAGAGTAAGGGAGAATGCATGCCTGTGGTGAGTGTTACAGAGGGTGTAACGGGACAATGTGCGGAAGAGTGTGCGCGAGAAAGGTGTGTAACGGACAGGTGCATGAGGAAAGAGTGCGCTGTCGAGAGTAAGGGTGAGTGCGCGACCGAGAGTGGAGGTGAGAGTAGTGAGTGACACGGAGCGTGAGTTGGTTGTGGCAGGTGAGCGAGGATGTACACCTGGAATGGAAGGATGCACACCTGGAATGGTAGAGCGCGAGTGGGAATGCACGCTGGAATTGGTAGTGAGGCACGTGGTTGGGTGTGCGGGTGAGAGCACACCTGTGATTGTCACAAAGGAGGTGACCGAGAAAGCGGCGCGAAGAGGTGTGTTGGTGAGGTGTGCGAGCGACGAATGTGTGCCAAGGTGTTCGGTGGTCAGGTGTGTGACCAAGTCGGTGAGCGGAATGAGTGTACCGAGGTGTGTAAGAAAAGGTACTACGAGGAGCATGGAAACGGCTGCATGTATGAGCAAGAAAGGGGTAGCGTATGCATGTAAGCATCCAGGTGAAGCATCGACGGTAACCAGGTTAGAGGTTAGAACGACTTATAGCCGAATCGGGCCCTCGGTGCGCGTCGGGCAGCTTCGCGTGCCGCGAGAACCAGCGGGGATCCGAACCACGGCGGTTTCGAAAGAACCGCCGTACGCGATCCACGCTGTGCCTCGCTTGGAACGGCCGCGTCCGGGCTCCACTAGGCGGAGCGGGCAGCCCGATAGGAAGGGTCGTCATGGCGACCACTTTCTATTGAGACGTGCCGGCAGGTCGAGATCGGGACATTGGATGGCTCCACGCCGAGGTGGTGCGTGGGATCTCGGCCCGGGTAAGCCCCCGTCCCTGCCATGAATGCGGGACGTATCCAGCCGCTGGCACAAAACGACCCGCGTTCATTGCTCGGCTGTACGAAGCCGGGCTGTTGACGTGAATTGGCGCACCGAGAGGATGTAATAAGTAGACGGGTGATAGTGATAGTGATCGTGATTTGATACGAAATTTATAATAGTGGGTAGAATTGGCAGTAAATGGAAAATTTTTGAATTGGTTGGAATTTGGACGAGCAAAATTGATAGTGAGAGACCCCCGATGTGGTGGGATGGCAACTCTGTCATCCCTCACGAGTGGGGCAAATGCGCAATAGCTTATGGGGTGTATGGCAGTGAAAACTAGCCCGGGTGGGTTAGGTTATATTGATAGGGATCTAGCAAAGATGACATTAGGTGACGTTAAGTTTAGTTAGTGACTGATACCTGTAGTGGGGACGCAGGTAGTTTAGTGTGGATGATAATGACGAGGGAGCGCAATAGTTTAAAGGGACGACTGGGAAGCGCAAGTTTCAGAAGGGAGTAGTTAGCTGAGATGATGCCGTGTGTGTGAAGATTGAACAGGTGAGAATTGAACAGGTGTGATTGCACAGGTGTGCAACTGAACAGGTGAATGGAGCAGTGTATGAGGGAGTAGTGGTGATTGCGTGTTGTGCTGACCAAATGGTCCAGGAAGAGGAGGAGGGTGCAGGTGGCACCAGGTGATTGCACAGGTGTGCAACAACAGGTGTATGTGGCTGTGTGGAATAAATGGTAGTGTGGAATATCTGGAGTATTGGAATGGATGGTCGTGGAGTGAGTATGGTGGAAATTGTGGAGTGGAGTGGATGGTGCGAAGGTGTGAATGGGGGAAGAGTGGACCCCCATCACGGATACCCGGGGCGGGTAGTGTAAGTGTTAGGTAGAGGGTATAGGTAAATTGTGGTTGGATATTGGCATCTGTGGTGCGAGGTGAAATAATGGTATTTGGATGGGTGCATTAGTGTCGTGGAAATGGCTGGGCGTGTAGCCTGTTGGTGTGTGTAGTTGGTTGGGCGCTCCACCACTGTGAGGATGTCGGCCAGGTGAGGCCGCAGGTGGGCTCTGGGAGCCGGTAGTAGTTGTTGTGGATGGGGCCCGAGGATCCGGAGGACGGACCCGGGTAGCCCAGTGCCAGAGGGCACCATGGGGTGACAGAGCCAGGAGGGGCTGTCCCCAGTTAGTTAGGTTAGGGTGAGGAGCTAGGTAAGCTCGGGTGGCAACTACAGTGGTGGAGGTGTGCAGGTGGGTAGACCTGCTGGGAGAGCTACACGTCGCAGCCCAGAAATTGTGCGAGAGCACCGGGAGATGAATCGGGGGAGTGAGACCCCAAATTGAGAAGCACCACAGTTTGGTCAATGGGAATTGGTTTTTAGAACCCATAGTGTAAGTTGGCCAATGGATTGGCAGGGAGAGACCCCGGGTAGTGTAAAGTGTGTTAATGTCATTTAGAAAGTAGTTAGGATGAAGTCTCCTCGCACCATCTGCATCCACTCACCTGAGGTGACAGGTACTCCGCACCATGCCATGTTTAATTATTTTTACTGTGCAAATGTTTGGATTGTGAGACGCATCATGACGTGGGTGTGACATTGTGCTTTGATGTTCCATCTCTGCCTCCTTATGAGGATTGATGATGAATTTGGTGATGGCAAATTTTGAAGTAGAGGGATTGTGGAGACGAATTTGGTATAGGGGAAATATGGGGAAGACGTGATAGTAGTGACGAATTTGTAAATGTGTAGATTTTTGTACATATGGGGTAAGGGCAAGGGTAGGGTAGGTGACAGGGGGGTGACGTACGGTAGGGACGAGCTTTCTCACTTCGCCCTCCGTATGCATTTCGCCTTGCATTGCCTTATTGATGTGTACCCTTGTGACCTTACCCCTCGCTCAATTGTCTTTCCCCTTTTGTCTCCCACATGACCTGTGCGCCATTGGGTGCCGAGGGGAGCGTGCGTGGGTCGGCCATTGTGCGCCCGAAATTCCCAGAACCAGCTGTCTGCATCGATGCACCACATTATGGACCACATGCCTGTGGCCGAGCACCACTTATGGACCCCATGGGTTGGGGCATGGCCCCTCTGCTGGAACCGGCCATGAGGGCCCGAAATCTTGCTGGCGGACCTTGGCCACAGGGCACCGATGCCCCACAGGTGAACCACACGTAGTCGGCCCCTGTGGGCCATAAATAAAATAAAAACGGACACGTTAGGTGCATTCTTTTATTGCAAATAGGCCGCCAGCAAGGGAAGATGACAACACCAGGAAAATAATAATAACCAGCAGAGGGAGCCGAAGAGCAAGAGATCACCTGCAGGGTTAGGGGTTGTTGATATTATATTTATGGAACACTGATGAACTATGGTGACTGCACCGATTGGTGCTTGGGTGTGTATTGGTGCGTTTTTGGGTGCTTTAATGGTGCGTCGATGCAGAGCAGACTGTCTCCCCCCCCCCAGAAAGAACAATCACAGGTCCTGGGTTAGTTTTGTAACTAAAAATAGCGTCACTGTAAATAATGCTTCCCACCGTCAGTGTATAGTTTGAAGACCATTCCGCAATTCGGTTAACTGTGGGCGTAAGTCTGTTAGGCAGGGTGCAATGGAGCAGCGGGACACATTTATTTATGTTTTAAAACTGTCGCACTCAGGGTCAGGTTAAAAGTAGAGGGAACTACACCTACGTGCCACACTAAGGTAAAAGTTATAGGCCCGGGACGTGCCTAAGGGGAGGAGGGTGCAGTGTTGTGGATATGAGAATGTTTTTTTAATTTTATTGTTGTGGTAAAATGTTGTTGTAAAAGGTTGTTGTAAAATATCACCCCTCCTCCCTCCGTTTGTGGTTGTATAAAGGTCAAAGGGCGTTCCCGTAGTTAGTCCATAAAACATACATGCAGGACACGATATATCTTTTTTGACAGTTATATCCTTATTATGTGTATTAGTGTAAGGCTGTGTCTTCCATTAATTGAAATACTCCATTGCACCAGTGAAAGAGATAGATTCCCTTCATTCCCACTCCCAACACTTCCATTCCCCCCTTTCCGTCAATTGCAATTCGCATTGCCAACTGCATGTTGGGCGGTTTTCCCTTCATCCGCCATTGACCACGAGGCAGGGTTGGGGGAAGGAAGGCGGGTCCCCACCTCGTCAGAGAGGGGAGGAGTGATCCAGCCCCACTCGACCAACCATGAACAAGGGGTTTGGCTTGAGAGGGCGGGGAGAGAACGTTTGGGGGAGGTTCGAAAAGGTTAAGGGGCGGGGCCTATATAACCCACGGCGGGGGTGTTCCCAGAGAGATGCACTTTGAGTTGGTTGAGAGTCGGTCGTCAAGTGGAGAGTGGTGAAGAGTCAGTCAGTGGAGTCGGTTGCCAGTAGAGGGTCCGTGAAGAGTTGGTCACAAAGAGTTGGTCACAAAGAGTTGGTCGTCAAGAAAGAGTCCTGAAGCTTGTGAGGGAAGGAGAGAGAACCCGTCACACCAGAGCTCCACCAAGCGTTCACCTCCACCAAGGCTCCACCAAGCTCCGCGTTGGCTCCACCAAGCGTTCACCCCCACCAAAGCTCCGCCAAGCTCCGCGTTGGCTCCACCAAGCGTTCACCTCCTGCCATTCCTGCAATTCCCCGCGTGAGTCAGTGTCTTTTGTTTGTTCTGTCCTGGGTTAATTAAGACTGTAGGTAAGCTAGTATTTTCCCTGTGTCACCTGCGTCTTATGTGCTTGTAAATAAACGTGACTGCTTTCTTTTTGCTTGTGTGTAAATAGTCAATAAATTCAGTAGTATTTCCAAACCTTTCTTTGCCTTCGTTTTCCTCTTTGCATTCGTCGCCTTTGTCTTTTCCCTATTGACTAGCTGTGGTGCGACCCGGCCAACGTTTGGGTGGAATCGGGTGAGTCGGGGATCCTGTAACGGTCGCGGCAATACCACCGCTCGGTAAATAACATCTTAAACCGCGATCTGTAACAATATATATATACAGTCATCCCTCGCTATATCGCGGTTCACTTTTCGCGGATTCGGTACATCGCGGTTTTTTCTCGCGAGTATATGTAAAATTATATCGCGGATTTTTCGCTATATCGCGGGATTTTGCGGTATAAATGTATTTTTATATACTATTATTTTAAATATTTTTGTGGTAAAATAAGCATTTTCTAGCCTAAAAAAATTAAAAAACGTAAAGAAATAAGAAAATACAGTATTTAAAACATATTACAAGAAATAAAATACTGTACATAGTGTACAGTAGAAGGGTAGACAAAGAGTCGTGCGTATGGAAAACGCCAGCGTCATCACCTTCATCGTCATCAGTACTGCACAGCTAATTCATCATCATCTTCATCACGCAAGTTGTAGTATTGAAGAGCCGGGGCTCTTGCTTGATACGGACGAAATGACGGGCAAGACACAAACTCGTCCGAGAAGATATTTATTCTCAAAACCAACTCGGGAACACTGAAAAGCCCATTTATCGGGCTGCATTATAAAGCACAACCAGAAACCGAAAGCCACGCCTCTCAAGCGTGGCGTGCTTCGGTGGTCACGTGATCAACAGGTGTAGCTGATTATACCCGCAAAGCGCGGCACGCTTTAGCGGTCACGTGACCAGCCACTCTCGCGCCGGGAATCCCCGCCGGTGACGTCACCGGCTGGAGCAAGGAGATTCTGATGCTGGTCTTGCTTGGGGAACCCATGGGTAGCTACAGTATCTTCAATGGTGAGTACCCATTAGAATTTTATATGTTGTTAAAATTACGTATGTTTAAGAGTGTAAAAAGTGTTTAAGAGTATAGGAAGTGTTTATAAGAGTATGGGAAAGGTTAATAAGAGTGTGGGGAGTTCATAATGCTTTAAAATATATATAAAAAAAATAAATAAATATGGTCGCTACTTCGCGGATTTTCGTTTATCGCGGGGGGTTCTGGAACGTAACCCCCGCGATAAACGAGGGTTCACTGTATATATATATATATATATATATATATTATATATATATATATATATATATATATATATATATATATATATATATATATGCAGACTTGGCATTTAATATGGAATATATATTTTTTTCTTGACTTGGGTTTACTTCCTTTACTCAGTATATCACTCTGGTGAGTTTATTTTACACTTTGGTGATTTATTTGTTAAAAGAACCACGTCACTGATTGTCTGTCGCAGCAAGAAGTCAACAACAGGATGAAATCACAGGTGGCGTGGCAAAATGTACGGACAGGTGCATTTGATGATTGGCTTCACAGTCGGGTATACAAGGGTTGTTGCGTTCTGTATTAGTGGAAAACAACTGCTGCACGTGTCTAAAAGTTATTGCCGCTTCCTCTGGAGATGGTCCGTCAACTCGACAATGCTGTTTGTCATAGAGTGGTGGCTTTACGAAATTACGGCATGAAACAGCGTGCTATTGGACGGCAGTATGGCATCACTCAAGGTCAGGTGTCAAAGATACCGAAACGAAATGCTCAGAGGGGTGTCCCTACTCCAATACCGAGGCCAGGACGTCCCCGCAGAACCACAAGGATGGATGATCGCCAGCTGCACCGGCTAGTCCGCAATGGCCGTACCAAGTCAGCTAATCGGCTCAGGGCTGAGTGGCAGCAAATGACAAATGTGCCTGTATCCAGAAGGCTAGTCAACCAACGACTGGTTCAAGCAGGCTATCGTGCCAGGCGTCCCCTGAGAAAGCCACGTCTGACCAGACAACACCGCCAGCGCCGATTGCAGTGGGCCAGAGAACACCGTCAATGGCAACCAGGACACTGGAATCACGTGATCTTTCGTGACGAGTCTATATTTCTGGTCTATCGTCAAGATGGCCGCGTCCGAGTGCGCAGACAAGTGCATGAAGCCTAAAACAAAGATTGTCTTGACCAAATTGCGCCTATAAAAACCAAAACAGTTTCTTTCACCCATTCTGCTCCCTGGTTTACCCCTGAGCTCCGCCTAATGAAAACTCGTGCTCGCCAACTTGAAAGACTCCGCAATAAAACAGGTCTCACAGTTCACTCCCAGGCCTACAAGGACCACATACAACACTATAAAGATGCCCTCTCCCGCGCCCGCTCCGCCTACTACTCTCAAATTATCCACTCTGGCTCCGGAAACCCAAAAGCACTCTTCTCTACAATAAACAAACTCCTCAGCCCCCTGAACACCACCACCCAGTCATTCACAATAGACAACTGCATCTCCTTCCTTTCATTCTTCCAACGCAAAATTGAAAACATCTACAACAGCTTGACCACCGCCGCACCCGCTCCCCCTCAAACCACCTGCCCCCCCTTATCCTGCCATCCCCTGTCTCAATTCTCCCCAGTCTCCCCTACTGACCTCTCTGAACTCCTCATCGGAATGAAAACTGCCACCTGCACTCTTGACCCCATCCCCTCCAGCTTTGTCAAGGCCTCCCTTCCTGCTCTTTCTCCACTTATCATTGCAACAATAAACTCCTCCCTGTCTACAGGCATCGTCCCACCATCCCTCAAAATTGCTGCTGTTACCCCCATTCTGAAAAAACCTGGACTAAACCCTGACACCCTAAATAACTTCAGACCCATCTCCAACCTACCCTTTCTGTCAAAGGTTTTGGAACGCGCTGTAGCCACTCAACTCAAGCATCACCTCTCTGCCAATAACCTGTATGAAACATTCCAATCCGGATTCCGGTCCAACCACAGTACTGAAACTGCTCTCCTCAAAATCACCAACGACCTTCTCCTCTCCTCTGATGCTGGCAACCTCAACATTCTCATCCTCCTCGACCTCAGCGCTGCCTTTGACACCATCGATCACACCATCCTCCTCACCCGACTTGAAACCACCTTTAACATTACCGGCACTGCCCTCTCTTGGATTAAATCATACCTCTCTGACAGACGTCAGTTCATCTCCATCAATAACTGCAAATCCCCCACTGCTCCCCTCCCCCAAGGTGTCCCCCAAGGTTCAGTTCTTGGCCCCCTCCTCTTTATCCTTTACCTGTCCCCCCTCGGTCACTTAATCCGCCGTCATGGTCTCCAATTCCACTGCTTCGCCGATGACATCCAGCTTTTCATCTCCACCAAGTCCATCTCCACCGCCACCCACTCTATCCTGACAAACTGCATCACTGAAATAAAATCCTGGCTTCAAATCAACTTCCTCAAACTTAACTGTGATAAATCTGAAATAATCATCATTGGCCCAAAAACGCTCACCAAGTCCACCCATAACTTTGCCCTCAACATCGACGGTTTCCCAGTGTCCACCTCCCCTCACATCCGGAATCTTGGCATCATCTTTGACCAAACCCTCTCCTTCGACAAATACACTAAACAGATCACAAAGACAGCCTTCTTCCACCTGAAAAACATCGCCCGTCTCCGTCCATCCCTCTCCTCTGTGGCTGCAGAAACCCTCATCCACGCCTTCATCACTTCCCGTCTGGACTACTGCAATAGCCTCCTTTATGGTTCACCCTCAACAATCACCAATAAACTCCAATACATTCAGAACTCCGCTGCCCGTCTACTCACCCATTCCCGGACCCGTGACCACATCACCCCCGTCCTTTACAAGCTTCACTGGCTCCCCATCTCCCAGAGAATCCAGTACAAAATCCTCCTCTTGACCTACAAAGCCCTCCATAACCTGGCCCCATCCTACCTGGCTGACCTCCTCTCCAGACACACTCCCACCCGCAACCTCCGCTCTGCTGGTACCAACCTCCTGACCCCCCCCATCCGGACCAAATTTAGATCCTGGGGGGACAGGGCCTTCTCCATCGCTGCTCCCACCCTCTGGAACTCGCTACCTCACACCATCAGAGACTCCTCCTCACTCACCACATTCAAAACATCACTCAAGACCCACCTGTTCAACACTGCATTCAACATTTAACCCACAGCATCTAACCCCTGACTATCTCCTCTCCTTCTCCCTCCTTTGTGCTTTGAATATTTCCCTATTGATTCTTCTTTTTTTGCAATTGTCTTTATGTTTTGCTATGCGTTATGTTTTGCACTCTGTCAAAGCGTCTTTGGGCTTCCTGAAAAGCGCTATATAAAATAAATGCATTATTATTATTATTATTGTATAGTGCCAAGAGTCCAAGCTGGAGGTGGTGGGGTGACCGTTTGGGCTGCATTTCATGCAGGGGGCAAAACTGACCTGGTTGTTCTGAATGGAAACCTGAACCAGTTCAATTACAGGGTCATTTTGGAAGAAACATTGCTTCCATTTGCTCGTGCAGCCTTTCGAGGAAAATTTGTCTTCCAAGATGACAATGCACAGCCTCATCGTGCTCGCATGATCCAACACTTTCTTGTTGACCGTGGTGTGGAGCATATGGAGTGGCCTGCCATGTCCCCGGATATGAATCCGATGGAGAACTTGTGGGCAGAATTAACGCGTCAAATCGACAACTTGGACCAGCAGCCTGCCTCTGTGCGTGAATTGCAGCAGGCTATTGTCACTGCATGGCAAGCGATTCCTGTCCAAACCTTGGCAAATCTCGTGAACAGCATGCCTCAACGTGTACGTGCTCTCCTGAATGCTCGTGGGGGTTACACGAAGCACTGTGCTGTAATTTTACTGTCCGTAATCCCAGTCGTAATTTAACTTTTGTTTTTGTTTAAAAAAATTTTGGCTAATGTGCAAAATAAAGAGATACTTTTGGAAAACGCACAGAAGTTTAACACAGTACTGTCCGTGAATTGAGTTCGATATCAGTTTACATCATTTTCAAGGATCAATTTATTTGTTTCGAAATGTCAAATGTGGTTTTTGTTTCTTTTAAAGGTCACATTAACAAAATCTAGAATAATGTCAACATAATTCCAATGAACTTTTGGTTCTAAGACATCTTGAAAAGTAAGTTCACCCCCACAAAAAAAATATTCCATATTAAATGCCAAGTCTGTATATTGTTGTGGAAATGAGAATTGTGTTTTTTTTATTGTTGTAAAAATATCACCCTCCTTCCTCCAGTTGTGTATAAAGGTCAAAGGGCGTCCCTTAGTTAGGTCATATACAATCACGTTAGCCAATCATAGATTTCCTCCTTGTTGGTAGTTATTTCCTTATTCTGTGTGTTAGGTTAAGGCCTTGTCTTCCATTAATTAATACTCCATTGCACCGAATTCAAATAGAGTAGATCCCCTTTCATTCGCATTCCTAAAGCCTTTACTACCAACTGCATTTGCCTCCATTGAGCACGCGGTCGGCTCGGAGAAGAAAGGCGTGTCTCCACCTCGTCATAGAGGGGAGGAGTGAGCCAGCCCTTGCCGACCAACCCAGAATGAGGGGTTGGCTTTGAGAGGGCGTGGGGAGAACCATCGAGTAGGTTCGCGAAGGTTGAAGGGCGTGGCCTATATAACCCGCGAGAGACGCCCCCACCGGAGATGAGTCGAGACGCCCAAGACGAGCTTGAGACGAGCTTCAGAGAGAGACGGGAGACGCGTAAGAGAGGAGCCCTGAGAAGAAGCATTGAGAGAGAGTCCTGAGAGCAAGCATTGAAAGAGAGTCCTGAGAGCAAGCGTTGAGAGAGAGAGTCCTGAGAGCAAGTAAGAGCAGTACCACGCAGCTTTGACTCCACCAGGCAGCGTTGGCTCCACCAGGCAGCTCCGACCCGTTACCCCGCGGGAGCCAGATTGCGGTGGCATCGGTGGCCGTCGAGGTCCGGCCCGACGTCCCGTGCGGGGTCAAGCTCCAGCCAGCTCCGTGCCTTCCTCTCCCTCCAGCCATACACCACCTGCCGTTCCTGTCATCATCCCCCATGTAAGTGTGCTTGTAGTCTGTCTTTGTCTTGTCCTGGGGTATTAATTAAGACTGTGGGTAAACTAGCATTGAACTGTGTCTCCTTGATTCCTTCTGTCTTTATTTTATTATCTTTCCTTCTTCCTTGGTTATTTTGGTCCTGTAAATAATAGTAATAAATATAGTAGCATTTCCAACGGTTTTGCCTTCGTCTTCCTCTTCTTCACATCCTTGTCGTTTTGGTGATTTCCCAATTGAATACCGGTGGCACGATTTGGCCAACGTTTAAGGAATCGGGTCTAGTCTGGGTAAACGGCTCACGCCGCAGTTCGCTTTGCTCGGCGCAACATCCATTACGCTGCGGCCGTGAGCGGGAGGGGGGGGGGGGGTGTTCCTCCGCATGCCGGGAAGCGCTGGTCTTTAGGTCATAGGACTTGTGGGCCTACAACCCTACCCAGCGCCGACCGGGCATGGCATCATACCCCCGGGACCACGTCGGTCAGTAACAGATGAGGGGCTTAATCCCCCCTCGATAACGGGAACCGAGGCTGACGTCGGGTTCCGTAACAATATATATATATATATATATATATATATATAGATAGATATATTGTTGCGGATATGAGGACTATTTTTTTATTGTGTGCTTTATTATTATTATTGTTTATTCTGCGCCTCCTGCCTCCAGTGTTGTGTAAAAGTAAAAAGGGCGTCCCGGTAGTTATTCCATGAAACACCACATTGCAGGACCCGATAAAACCCTTGTTCAGTAGCTTATATCTTATTATGTGTTTTCGAGTAAGGCCTTGTCTTCCATTAAAATAATACTCCATTGCACCGAATCAATTAAGAATAGCTCCCCTTCAATACTTCCATTTCCCAGCCAAACTCTCCATCTGCGGGTAAAGCAGTTCACAAGCGTGGGGTGCACGCCCTCTCATTTCGCTGCTATAGTGAATATGTGCTCCGTGCTCTGTTTGAACAGGAGGGGCGGGGTCGCCCGGGAGAGGCGCGCCACGAAGGGCGGGGCTGTGCAGCCCCATGCCCAAATAAGGAAACAAGCCCGTGGCTCGCCACGAGGGGCGTGCCGTCGGCGCGATGCCCAAATAAGGAGACAAGCCCGTGGGATTACCATACAAGGTCACGAAACAGAGCACGGGGGAGGAGGGCGGTACCGAAACCGAAGAGGGCACGTCAGTCCCGCGCTGGAGAGAAGTGAGAGGAAGGGAATACGAGCTGAGCTGCGTGGAGAGGTACACGAAAAGAAAGGGTCCAAGAGAAAGCAGAGGAACTTTTACGAACGAGTTGCAAAGAGATACGGCAGATGAGTCCAGCCCCGTTTCAACCAGCCGCGTGAAGCCCTGACGGGGCAGCGAGTGACCCTGCCGGCGTGCGCTGTAAAGCCGAATACCAGGAGCTGCCGGCGTGCGCTGTAAAGCGGATTACAAGGAGCTGCCGGCTCCCCGCTTCCCGCCCGGAGTGGACCTGCTCGCTGTGCCCTGTGATCCAACCTGCTCATCCTTTCCAGCCATTCCTGCCTGCAAGTTCCCCATTTGCGTACGTGAGTTTGTTTTGTTCGTGCTGTCCTGGGTAGTAACTAAGTCTGTATAAGCTAGTAATTTTCACTGTGTCACCTGCGTTTTCATGTCACCTGTAAATAATCGTGACTGCTCTTTTTGCTTACTAGGGCGTGCCCGTACGTGGGTGCAAAAAAACATGCGTGCAAACAACAACAACAAAAAAAAACTTTGAAACCACGTGGCAGTAACGACCACAGAACCCCCCCCCCCCCTCTATTTACATGAAATGGTTTGGTCCATTCGCAAAGCCAAAGCGAACGGCTTGCGAGTACGGTAGAACCCCCCCCCCCCCCCTCTATTTACATGAAATGGTTTGGTCCATTCGCAAAGCCAAAGCGAACGGCTTGCGAGTACGGTGACCATACCTTGGGAACCACTTGTCCGATTAATTTCAAACCTTGAAAAGGCACATCCTCGGGTCCCCAGCAATATACCTGGCAAGTTTCAAGTATATCGGACCCGTGGTTGTCGAGAAACAGCGGTCACAGACAAACACACACACAGACACACACACATACACACAGAGATTACTGGAATTATAGATAGATGTGTGTAAATAATAATAAACCCCGTTACTCTTCTGTACGTCTTCTCCTTCCTCTTTGCATTCGTCGTCTTAGTCTTTTCCCCATTGAATATCTGTGGCGCGATACGGCCAACGTTTGGGTGAATCGGGGAACAACTGTTCGGCCGCGGAGCCTCCGCTCGGCAAATATAACATCCTTAACCGCGTACCGTAACAATATATATATATATATATATATATATATATATATATATATATATATATATATATATATATATATATATATATATATATATATATATATATACATATATATATATTGTTACGGAACCCGACATCGGCCTCAGTTCCCGTTCAAGTGACATATACACAGTCAAGACATATACATGTATAGTGACATATACATTCCCATACATATACACAGTCAAGTGAAAAAGTAAGTACACCCCATGCAAAGTGGACTTTTTCAACATATTTCAACATACAGCTATTTGATCTTCATTTCAACAATATTGATAGATAAAGGTGATATAATATAACAAATATCATGAAACATTTACATTTTGTAGTCCATTGTATAATTTAAATAAATATAATTGCAAATTTCGCATGTGGAAAAAGTAAGTACACCCCTACATTTATCACTACTTCAAATACCTAAAATTAGAAGCAGGTGCACCAGCTCAGGTGCAAATGATGAGAACATCGTTAGAGAGGATCTTGGAGGAACCTGTCTTATTTAAACCTCAGACATTTAGTTTGGTTTGCAATTTGTTGTTGAAGTGTGCGGCGTCACCATGCCTGGATCAAAAGAGATCTCTGAGGCCTTCAGAAAGAAGGTTATAGATACCAACGAGTCAGGGAAGGGATTTAAAAAGATCTCCAAACAATTTGAAATCAATCATTCGACTGTCCGGAAGATCATCTACAAGTGGAGAAGATTCCAAACAACTGCCAACTTGTTCAGGCCAGGCCGCCGCAGCAAGTTCAGCCCGAGAGCAGACCGCAAGATGCTGAAATACGTCTCTAAGAACCCCAGAATGTCATCACGGGACCTACAGGTAGCTCTTGCCACTGTTGATGTCAAAGTGCACGAGTCTATCATTAGAAAGAGGCTGCACAAATTTGATCTACATGGGAGGTGTGCCAGGGGGAAACCTTTGCTGTCCAGAAAGAACATCCAGGCAAGACTAAAGTTTGCCAATAAACACATAGGCAAAGACCATCACTTCTGGAACAATGTGCTCTGGACAGATGAGTCAAAGGTAGAGCTATTTGGCCACAAGAACCTGATACCAACTGTAAAGCATGGTGGTGGAAATATGGTTTGGGGCAGCTTTGCTGCATCAGGGCCTGGGCAGCTCACAGTCATAGAATCCACCATGAATTCTTCATTGTACCAGAGGGTGCTTGAGGATAATGTGAGGCCATCTGTCGGAGAGTTGAAGCTCAACCGAAGGTGGACCTTGCAACATGACAATGATCCTAAACATACCAGTAAATCCACCAAGGAATGGCTGAAAAGAAAGAAATGCAGGGTTCTGGAATGGCCAAGTCAAAGCCCGGATCTAAATCCCATTGAGATGTTGTGGGGGGATTTGAAACGAGCTGTGCATGCAAGAAACCCCTCAAACATCGCACAGCTGAAATAATTCTGCATGGAGGAGTGGGCAAAAATTTCTCCCAGTCGATGTCAGAGACTGGCAGACAGTTATAAGAAACACCTACTTGAGGCGGTTTCTGCCAAAGGGGGCAATACCACCTATTAGAGCCAAGGGTGTACTTACTTTTTCCACATGCGAAATTTGCATTTATGTTTATTTAAATTATACAATGGACTACAAAATGTAAATGTTTCATGATATTTGTTA
The DNA here is from genome assembly GCF_964187855.1 of Myxine glutinosa. Lineage (NCBI taxonomy): Eukaryota > Metazoa > Chordata > Myxini > Myxiniformes > Myxinidae > Myxine > Myxine glutinosa. The sequence goes on from NC_136271.1 coordinate 95,386,054, forward strand.
TATTATATCACCTTTATCTATCAATATTGTTGAAATGAAGATCAAATAGCTGTATGTTGAAATATGTTGAAAAAGGCAAAACTTTACATGGGGTGTACTTACTTTTTCACGTGACTGTATGTATGTATGTATGTATGTATGTTTGTATGTATGTATTGTTATGAATTTGGTAATGCAACATCTAGAGCTAGGTAGATCTGAATAGGTAGGTATTCGGCTGTCGTGACAGGGACTCTACATGTAATAAGTTATTGATGTTCAGGCGGTTGTCGGGGTAAGATGTATGAGTGTGGATCTACCTGGAGATTCGAGTGTTAAATAGTGAGGGATTAAAGGTAACGCCCCTGTGAGTATCACCTAGTAATCAAACCTTTGTCCTTTATGGCACTGCAAACCACATAAACATTAGTTAGGTCCTTAGCGCAACATTAAATAATCCCCTTTCCCTGACAAGGACTTCGTATTAAATTGACAGGAAACCAGGTCAAAAACACCGCCACAATTTGGCCGCCACCGTGTACACCTCCAAAAGGCCTTCAAACCTGGCCGGCACGTGTTATGCCGGGACCGCAGGGTGGCGGAGGGGGGAGATGTCAGGAGTCGCGGGAGGCTTTGATTGGCTGAGGAGTGCGCCAATGTGACGTCATCGGCCACCAATATAGGCGACGGTCGGACGCCATTTCAAGAGTTGAGTCGCAAGTCACACGGAGTTAGTTCGCCAGTACGAGTTGGAGAGGACACGCCATTTCGGGCAGACGCAGGCAGGCACCAGAGAGTTGAGCGGTGGTGGAGAGTTGGAGAGGACACGCCATTCCAGTCGCAGTTCGAGTGCAGTTCGGGTTGTAAGGAGTCGCAGGAGACACACGAGAGCACACCCAGTTGGCACTGAGCAGTTCGTGGCACTTGGCTGCCAGCACTCCCGCGTCGAGTCGAGTGGAGTTGAAAGGAGTCCTTCCTGTCCCTGGTCAAGTGGAGCCGCTGGCCTGCGTCGGACGCGTGGTGCTTGGAGCGAGGGGCCTCGTGGTGTGCGATCGGGCCGGAAGGAGCGGTGCTGGACACCAACAATACAAGACGACAAAGACAGATAAGCCCGATCTCCGCGTATATTTTGAACGACGGGACGTGTTATTTTCGTGATTAATCTCCCTCGTTTGTGTTTGCTGTCAGTCGTGTGGGGACGTCCCGATTTAGGTTTATTAGAGTTATTAGATTTACCGGCGGGCTTTTTCACTGGCTTTACTTTTCCTAATAAACCCTTATATTACTTTTTGTACATAATATCTGAACGCAGTTTTCCTGGGTGTTTGATTTTAATAGATAAGGTTGCGGAGCCTTCGCTGCGTCCCGCCATTCCGCGCGTTGGTGTTGAACTTGAGTCCGCCATTGAGTGTTCGCCTCGGGAGTTAAAGTCTCGCAAATCGGTCATCCGTAACTGTGGTGTTAATCACGGTTACGCGACAAGTGGTGTCAGGAGTGTAGGATTTGAACCCGTCGGACAAATTTTTTTTGTCCGCGGCGAGACATCGACACGGTCGGACAAATTTTTTTGTCCGCGGGGCGACATCGACACGGTCGGGCGTACATTGCGCCCGACGTTCGAACGCAAAATTGTCATAGTTGAGGCGGAGAAATTTGATAATCAATTGGGCAAACGGAGCGCGATATCGCGTCTTCGTCAAATTTAAATTGTGTTTCAGGAATTATTAAAATAAATACGCGCGCGGGGAACGACCTTCCGAAAGCGGATGTCGGAGGTCGACGAAATGGAAGTACGCAGCGAGGCCTCCGTCAGCGTCGGGAGTGAGCCGGAAATAGGGGAATTTGATGTAGAGGTGAGCCTTGGAGCTTCCCTCGTCCCGAGCACCAACTTATGCCCCTCCCCTACCGGGGAGTCGGGAACAAATGGGACGGCCCCGAGAGACGACCAGGCTTTAATGAAATTTTTAAAGGAATTAATGGGAGAATTGAATGAACAAATGGAGTCCCAGGGGAAGGAATGGAAGGAAGGAATGAAGGAAATGAGTGATCGATTGAGTATTAAAATTGATGGGCTGGCAAACAAAATGGCAAAATTTGGAATTGCACAGGTGGATGGGGAATGTCCACAGGTGGATGGGGAATGTGTACAGGTAGATGGGGAATGCCTGCAGGTAAACGTGGAGTGTCCACAGGTGAGCGGGGAAGGAAATTTGGAATGTGAGAGTTGTAATGGGGAATGTTTCCCACATTCTGGCCTGGTTGTTTATCGGGACCGTGTGGATGTCACAACACCCCAACCGGGGGATGAATTTGGAATTGTGCAGCACCAGGGCGGTGGTGCGGAGCAAGAGGGGGTAGAGTTTTTGGGGGTCCATGCGATAGAGCCGGACCGGGTATTTATTGGGGATATTGATCAAAGCCTGGCGGGGCCAGGAATGATTTCTAATGATGAGGATGAGTTGATCCAGCGGCTGGAGACCTGTGACAGTCCCATGGAGGTAGAGCTTGTTCAGGCCCAAAGGAGTCTGGGGGAAGAGGTGAGTTGGTCCGAGGAGGTGGTTGGAATGACCGAGGGGACGCTCACTGTACACTGCTATTTGGAAACAGAGGCTCCAAAATTGGACAACCAGTTGGGGGAGTGTGTTGGCTCCGGGCTGGATTTGGATCTTGGAGGATCGGGAGATAGAGCTTCTGGAGATTTGGTCCCTGTAGGGAATTTGGATCAACTGCAGGGAGGGGCAGAACAACCGGTGGTAGAGGTTGTTCCCTGCAGCTGCGGTTTGGCAATGGGAATGAAAATTTGTAAAATAAAATTTAAAATAAAATTACAATGGGAACTTGATTTGGAGCAGCCATGGTTGGGATTGGTCCCCGGGCTGCGGGATTTGGACATGGAGAGGTCATGGGTGATGGCCTCGGGCAAAAGTTGCCCCTTTCAAAATTTGGGTATGCCGGCCAGCTGGGGGGCTGTGATGACGAGATTTGGACGTGGGGTCCAGCCTTGGGTGTCGAGGTACGACCTGGGTCCCACGGGGGGTCTGGTGGAGTGTGGCGTCCCTTGTCCGTCGGGGCGCCGTCCGAGCTGGTGGCTCGGGCCGGCAGGGTCACCGGACCCTGGTGGGGGTTAAGACCTCCAGGGAGGTCCGAGGTGGTTTCTCAAGCCTGGGATGGCAAATATTGAGGACCACTAGGGGGAGGTGTTGTGGGTCGCGCTTTGGTGGTGGCACCGCAGATGGCCAGCTTGGGCCTGATGTAGTGATCACCCGGGCATGCGACCTGACACCCTCTCCCTGAGACTCTGGGACAACCAGCATGTGGTGACCTGGCATGGTGGTTGGTCTATGGACGCGGGTCAAACCGAATGGACAGGGATGGAGATAGCCTGCCGGACAACCATTGGGGCATCTGTGGAACGTGATGGTGTGAGTGACCTTCCACAGATGCTCCGTTATGATTTATGGACTCTCGGGTTGGGAAGAGAGCCATGGGGATGTGAATCGGGAGATGTGTAACGAGCCGAGCATATGGGCCATGCTCGGCTGGCATGTGTATGGCAAAGCATCCTTCTTTGGTGAGGTTAGTAAAAGGTGACAAATGTTTAGCATGGGTAATCTGTGGGTTAGATGGAAATTTAAGGGTGGATTTTTAAATGCCATGGTGGACACTGTACAGTGACGCCATTATTGATCCAGGTGTGTAGACCAAAGTGTTGGAGGCTGTGATAAAATTAATAGGGTAGCAAGACACAGCTTTCAACTGGTTGCGGGGGCAACTGTGCTGATATTTGGGACGCGGGATGATGGGGATGTAGTTGTGTAGCCTGAGGGTCAACGTGGTGCTGTGCGTGTCCGAGGTGTGTGGACCATGTCTTCTGGGTGGGTCTCCTGGTGGAGCATGGCTGTTGACTGGACCTTGGTGTGGTCAAGTGTGGGTGAGCACTGGGGGGCTGCAGTTCTGTAGTCGGACTGGGGGATGATGGGGAGGTGCAGGGGACGTGGCTGTAGGGATGCCACGCACTGCGACCGTGCCCCCCAGGGCCGAGGTTGTGTGTGCGGTAGTGTGTGTTTTGGCAGCAAGTGCTCACCACATTGGCCAGCTGGGGCTGCTGCAGCTGTGTTCCTCGCAGGGGGGCCGAAGGATGGATGGTGGGTCGCACCCTTATGGACACTCATGGGCCATGTTGGCGTTTTGACTGCTCACCTTGTCCCGGTGACCCTTGCACGGTAGAGGTGCAGAGCTGTCGTGGCCACAGGTAGTTGTGTAGTGATGATCACCGTTGGATGCGGATCCACATACCTGCCAGTGTAGTGGGGACAAAAGAGAAATTTGGAAGTATTTGGTAGGCCCAATGTGAAATTTTGGGAATTGTATGGGTGGATGACACTCTTGGACCTGACCAACCTGCAACTACCTGCACTTGAGGTGAGTGTTTTAAGGAGTACTGTCCCAGGCTTCAGGATTTGCTTTGGAAATTGGGGACATGTAAATTGGAGTTGGGAGGCGGGTGTGAGTGATGACATGGCCGGTGAGGGGATGGAATGGGAGCCACAGTGTCTTGTGGGTGGCGTATGTTTTTGTATTGTGGTTAGGTGTTTTGATGTGGTCGTGAGAGTGGAACCTGGAGAGTGAGTGATGATTATTGGAGATAATGAGGGGCGATACCTGTGCTTTTGGAAATGTGCTTTTGGAAAGATGTGATGGTTTAAATGTGAACTGGGGGGATTTCACATGTAGCAGGCCATGGCAAGCCTTGTAACACCTTTTACACCATCTATGGAATTGTACTGAATTGTGCTGAGTTGTGTGGAGAATTGAATGGCAGTGGGGGAGGAAGTGTGTTTTGGGGTCTTGTGGGTGGGGAAGGTGTGTGTGTCCGCAGGTACAGAGCAAGCTCTGAGGAGCGATGCCTGCGGGCCCCCCTCTGCGGCAATTACCCCTGGCAGCCGGTGGTAACTGGAAATTGGAGCTCGTCGCTGGAGGGTCTGGTTGGGCGCCGCGGGGTGAGGAAGTCCCCCGGTGACCCGTGTTGCTGCGCGAAAGCAGGAGGCAAAGGAGCCTGGTGTGTGTGGAGACCCTCACCGGCGAGGTAACGGCGGAAAGGGGCTGTTGGGCTGTCACGGGGCCAAGAGGTAAAGGGGGGGGGGGCAATGAACTTGTAAGTCGGTTGACTTGTTTTTGGGACTGCGGGCACCACAGCCTGATGCGCCCCCACCATCTTTTTGTGCGGTACCTCCCCGCTGCCTAGTTGAGGAATGCACACACACGTGAATGACATCAATGCCATGGCCCTGCAGGGGGTGTATTGAAATAAGTGCTTTGTTGATTTTTGAAATGCCTTGATGACCTATGGAATGAGAATGAGTGGTTAAGGGGTCTGTGTTGCATGAATGTGGGCGAAATCCACCGAGCCGTGTCACTCACCTGTAACATCTGGACAGGGCCCGTGGAAATTTAGGGGGATGCATTGGGGATGGCCCCGCAGGTAAGGTTGAGTCTTGTGGCATCCACCGGGGGACGCGGTCTGTAGACCGGGGTATGTACAAAGGTTAGAGTTTTGAGTTTTGGAAAGATGGTTAAGTTTTGTGGTTAAGTTAGTGTTGTGTGTTGTTGTTTCCTCCCTCCACAGGAACAACGAAGAAGATGTACATACTTGCATGATGGTTAAGGGGTTCAGCATGTTAAGGAAGTGTAGGTAGGTAGTCCGACTCACTTCCCACAGCCCTTCCTGATTTATTTCGTAGGTTAATTAAGTGTGTGACAGTAAGTGTTAAGGCTGGAATGGTAGCCCTGCGGTGAACCTTGCAGGAGCTACGGTTCCAGGGGGGGGGGGCTGTGTTATGAATTTGGTAATGCAACATCTAGAGCTAGGTAGATCTGAATAGGTAGGTATTCGGCTGTCGTGACAGGGACTCTACATGTAATAAGTTATTGATGTTCAGGCGGTTGTCGGGGTAAGATGTATGAGTGTGGATCTACCTGGAGATTCGAGTGTTAAATAGTGAGGGATTAAAGGTAACGCCCCTGTGAGTATCACCTAGTAATCAAACCTTTGTCCTTTATGGCACTGCAAACCACATAAACATTAGTTAGGTCCTTAGCGCAACATTAAATAATCCCCTTTCCCTGACAAGGACTTCGTATTAAATTGACAGGAAACCAGGTCAAAAACACCGCCACAATTTGGCCGCCACCGTGTACACCTCCAAAAGGCCTACAAACCTGGCCGGCACGTGTTATGCCGGGACCGCAGGGTGGCGGAGGGGGGAGATGTCAGGAGTCGCGGGAGGCTTTGATTGGCTGAGGAGTGCGCCAATGTGACGTCATCGGCCACCAATATAGGCGACGGTCGGACGCCATTTCAAGAGTTGAGTCGCAAGTCACACGGAGTTAGTTCGCCAGTACGAGTTGGAGAGGACACGCCATTTCGGGCAGACGCAGGCAGGCACCAGAGAGTTGAGCGGTGGTGGAGAGTTGGAGAGGACACGCCATTCCAGTCGCAGTTCGAGTGCAGTTCGGGTTGTAAGGAGTCGCAGGAGACACACGAGAGCACACCCAGTTGGCACTGAGCAGTTCGTGGCACTTGGCTGCCAGCACTCCCGCGTCGAGTCGAGTGGAGTTGAAAGGAGTCCTTCCTGTCCCTGGTCAAGTGGAGCCGCTGGCCTGCGTCGGACGCGTGGTGCTTGGAGCGAGGGGCCTCGTGGTGTGCGATCGGGCCGGAAGGAGCGGTGCTGGACACCAACAATACAAGACGACAAAGACAGATAAGCCCGATCTCCGCGTATATTTTGAACGACGGGACGTGTTATTTTCGTGATTAATCTCCCTCGTTTGTGTTTGCTGTCAGTCGTGTGGGGACGTCCCGATTTAGGTTTATTAGAGTTATTAGATTTACCGGCGGGCTTTTTCACTGGCTTTACTTTTCCTAATAAACCCTTATATTACTTTTTGTACATAATATCTGAACGCAGTTTTCCTGGGTGTTTGATTTTAATAGATAAGGTTGCGGAGCCTTCGCTGCGTCCCGCCATTCCGCGCGTTGGTGTTGAACTTGAGTCCGCCATTGAGTGTTCGCCTCGGGAGTTAAAGTCTCGCAAATCGGTCATCCGTAACTGTGGTGTTAATCACGGTTACGCGACAGTATGTATGTATGTATGTATGTATATATGTATGTATATATGTATATATATGTATATATGTATATATATATATATATATATATATATATATTATATATATATATATATTTATATATATATGTATATATGTATATATATGTATATATGTATATATATATATATATATATATATATATATATTTATATATATATATATATATATATATATATATATATATATATATATATATATATATATATATATATATATATACACATTATATTTTCAGTGCATTCAGAAAGTATTCAGACCCCTTCACTTTTTAAACATTTTGTCATGTTTCAGCCTTATGCTGAAATCATTTAAATTCATTTTTTCCCTCATCAATCTACACTCAATACCCCATAATGACAAAGAGAAAACAGGATTTTAGAAAGTTCAGCAAACTTATTTTCAAAAAACAACTGAAATATCACATTGACATAAGTATCGTTATGTCGGTGGGGTAGCAATATGTAGAGCCAGATAGATATGTGTCGGTAACGTGCTTCGTCTGTTGCGGTAAGGAATCTACCTTGTAATAAGTTTCATGTGTAGGCGTTTTGTCGGTTAAGAGTATTTCTGTGGAGAGACCAGGATGTTCGTGTGATAAATAGAATGGGGATTAAAAGAATAATGCCCTTGGGTGTCCACACCTGGTAGCCAAACCTTTGTCCCTTATGGCAATGCACACCAACATGGACATGTAGTGAGGTCCCTAGTGCAACACAAAATAATTCCCTTCCCTGACATGACTTTGAAAGACGAACAGGCAAGGAAACCAGGCTGGGGCACAGCCGATGATGGCCGCCGCCAATTACACCTCCGACAGGCCTAGCCACATCGAGTGGCCAGGCGCTATGACGACGCCACAGGGAACGAGTGCAGGGGCAGTGCGGTCGGCACGGACCTCCAGCCGGCGAGTCGGTGGAGGGCACTGATTGGGTGGCATGCCAGGACTGACATCACCACCGCGGGAAGGTTATTTAAGGGCGCCCGAACGCCATTTTTCTCTCTGGGTGCTTGGACATTTTCGCTCTTGTGGCTCTTGCTCTCTTGCATCTCTTGCGGTTCGTGCTCTGGAGATTCCTGGCCCTGGCAGTCCCGGTGCGATCCTAAGTGGAGAGAGTCCTATCCCTGGTTGTGTTGGCTTGAGAGTTGGCTTATCGATCGTGTGTGAAGATCGACCTCGTGGTGCTTGGAGCAGTGCTTGTGCTTGGAGCTGTGCTCGGTGCTTTGGTGTTGGAGCGAGGGACCTCGTGGGTGCATCAGGGCCGAACGGAGCCATGTTGGATGGCGGACAAGACAAGACGGACAGATAAGGCCAATCCCCATTACATTTTACACGACGACGCAATTATTTTCCTTTAATCTATTCCTGTGTTTGTATTTGACGTCAGTGTGTGGGATCCCAATCTAGTAACTTTATTTATTACCGGTGGGTGCTTTTCCTGTCCTTCCCTTTTTACCTAAATAAACCCTTGTATTATTTTCCCTTCCCATTCAAAATCTTGGTTGTTCGCTTGAATTAATTTCCCTGCAGGATCGATCTGAAATATCTGCCGCCGGCGCGATCCAGGTAAGCGCTTGCGCAGCTTCCATTTTCCTTCTTCCTCCCGCGCGACCATAGTAAAATCCGTGTTTGGCCGTCGCCTCAATTAAATCCGTTCAGGCCTATCTGTGACCTTCTGGTGTTAACTGGATTCGCACGACAGTATTCATACCCTTTGCTATGACACTTGACATTTAGCTCAGGTGCCTCCCATTTCTCTTGATCATCTTTGAGATATTTCTACACCTTGATTGGAGTCCAGCTGTGGTAAATTCAATTGACTGGACATGATTTGGAAAGGCACACACCTGTCTATATAAGGTCTCACAGCTGACAATGCATATCAGAGCAAAAACTAAGCCATGAGGTCGAAGGAATTGCCTGCAGAGCTCAGAGACAGGATTGTGTCGAGGCACAGATTTGGGGAAGCCTTCAAAAATATTTCTGGAAACCAGGCACCGCTCATCACCTGCCCAATACCATCCCAACAGTGAAGCACGGTGGTGGCAGCATCATGCTGTGGGGGTGTTTTTCAGCAGCAGGGGCTGGGGGACTGGTCAGGGTTGAGGAACAATGAACGGAGCAAAGTACAGAGATATCCTTCATGAAAACCTGAAACAGAGCGCTCAGGACCTCAGACTGGGCCAAAGGTTCACCTTCCAACAAGACAATGACCCGAAGCACACAGCCAAGACAATGCAGGAGTGGCTTCGGGACAACTCTGTGAAGGTCCTTGAGTGGCCCAGCCAGAGCCCTGAGTTGCACCCAATCGAACATCTCTGAAGAGACTTGAAAATGGCTGTCCAACAACAGTCCCCATCCAACCTGACAGAGCTTGAGAGGATCTTCAGAAAAGAATGGCAGAAAATCCCCAAATCCAGGTGTGCAACGCTTGTCACGTCATACCCAAGAAGACTCGACGCTGTAATCGCTGCCAAAGGTGCTTCAACTAAGTATTGAGTGAAGGGTCTGATTATTTGTCAATGTGATATTTCAGTTTTTTCTTTTCAATAAATTTGCAAAACTTTCTAAAATCCTGTTTTCTCTTCGTCATTATGGGGTATTGAGTGTAGATTGATGATGGAAAAAACGAATTTAAACGATTTCAGCATAAGTCTGCAACATAACAAAATGTGAAAAAGTGAAGGGGTCTGAATACTTTCTGAATGCACTGTATGTATGTATGTATGTATGTATGTATGTATGTATGTATGTATGTATGTATGTATGTATACACATACATACACACACACACACACACACACACACACACACACACACACACACACACACACACACACACACACACACACACACACACACACACACACACACACACACAAGCTTGGTAAGCTTTTCTCTGACATCGTTTCATGACGTGCTGGACATTGAAATGCCATGGGGTTACTGGCCTGGTGATGGTTCCTTTTGCCTGTGGGTCGGTGGAAACCATTCCTGACCCCCCATCCCAATATACAGATATCAGCCTTTGGTGGCCTCAAAACAGATGTCAAGGCCAACGTGTGGTCGCTTAAAACCTTGCCCAGATTCTGAAGTGCCTACACCCAAAATTGGGACCTCGAGGTGCTATGGTTCAGCAGCGAAATGAATAACGTACAAACACACAAACAAACAAACACTTGAAAATATGTTCAAGACACGATAAGACATGCATATCAGCTTTGAAAACTATACAAACTCGAGTCAATTTTCTGTGGACTCACCGGTGGAGTCGAAAATGTGCTGTACATCCGATCCCAAAAGGTCACTTCCTTGGGTGGAAGCGGAAACAGCTTATGAAAGAAAATCCAGGTCAAGGCAAATGATCCCAACAGAGACATCAAAACTTGTGTGATGGAGTAACACAGCCTTGTTGAGAATTTCAAATTCTGCAAAACACACCATTTCATACACACAGCTGTTGCTCACAATAACTTTGATTAATGATAATAGCTATTTCAAATACCTGTACATTCAGGAACCTGTTTACATGGGCAGCGACAGTTACAGTCTTCTCAGGCCGATCAAACTTGCTGGGCAATGTTGGTTGGGATTCCATTCGTCCTGTTTCAAGGGATCATATTATGGGAACACGTGCATCGATATACCCCGCTCTTTATCTGTAGTGTTCCCGATTTGATTATCACACACTTGTTCACCACGATTTACTGGGCAAAACCACGGATAAATTGATGATACAAAGAAAATGAAACAACACGACATCCGCCATTACGTGGACGACGATAAGGTAGTCAACCTGCTGCTGCAGAGATGTCCTGGGATTACATGTCGTGGGGTGCTGGAGAACGAGCATGCTTGAAAATTGTGATTAGAAATAACACGCAGGGCTAGCTTGTGCACCTCGGGACAGTGCTCAGTACTTGTAATTATATATTACACCATTTTATATCATAATTCGTACTTTTATAAACCCATCGCGCCGTTACTTTAATAGGCTCCTGCAATCTATAAAACCAATTGTTATCTCCGCCACCGAAGTTGGAGTTGAGGTTATGTTTTCACCCCTGTCTGTCTGTTTGTGAACAAGATATCTCAAAAAGTTGTGGACAGATTCAGACAGAATTTGGTGGGAAGGTTGGGGATGCACCAAGGATGAAATTATCAGATTTTGGTGAAGATCCGTCTGGATCCAATAATTTATTTAAATTCGAATCTGGATCCTGATTAGAGAATTTTAAAGTGATTCGTCACCAATGAGTGATGGGGCTAAAACCGATATACAGCACAATGCCTCAGAGGTATGGATGGATTCGGACAAAACTTGCTGGAATGGTTAGATGTGTGACAAGTACAAATCAATTAAAATCAGTTGAAGATCTGAATATGGATCCGGATATGAGAATTTTAAATTTTTTTAGTGATTCTTCACCATCGAGTGAAATACAGAATATTTCAAAAAGTTGTGGACAACTTATGACAAAACCAGGTGGTTGAGTTGGTCAGATGACAAGAACAAGCAGATTCGATTTTGATTCAGGTCCAGATCCAGCCTCATCAGTGATCGAGATCTGCCCCATTAAAAAGGGGGATTTTCTCTTTTATCGTTTCTTTTTTTCATGCGGTCCATGAGAAGGTCATTTGCTGGTGATTTTTGGAGAACAAATTAGAGAACAAATGATAAACATGCTTTTTGTCACCATCTACAAATGAGATTGACTTACTGGAAGCCGTGGCCAAAGCCAGCGCAGAAAACAAACAATCACAACCAGCAGAAAAAGGTAGTAAACGAAACTCCAGCAGTTGGCACATTGCCAAAAGTTCTTGGTCGTCCAAAACCAATTGAAGAATGATTCCTCCTGTTCAGGCAGAGGGAAAAAAATGAAGACAAATATAGCTAAAAGTAAGTGCACACATTGGAGGACAACAGATCAATCTTCAACCAATCATACAAAAATGTGCAATTAGGTGTCCGTCTGTCTGAAGATTTTTGACCGCGATACATTCGGTCGTTGCTTATTCAATCTCAACCAACCTTGACAGGAGGACAAAGGGTCACACAATGAAGGATGCAGAGAATTCATTTGACCACCTCCCCACGGGGGCTTTACCCACCAACGGGGTTGCATGTTGAGGTGTCTATCCACGATAAGATAGCTTTATCATGGCGTTTTTGCAAGGATGCTTCTAATAACAAAACTAATTATAGCATAATATTAATATTATTACAAAACAATATTAATCTTACTATAATTCACCAAATGTCCGTCCATCTGTCTGTCCATCCGTCCGTCCGTTCGAAGGTACTGCAAAAACAGCTGAACCGATTGCAACGATATTTTGGGTGGGTAATCCTGGGATCTCCTGGAGTAAAATAGGGTATATTGTTTTTGCAATTTCAGCTTTGGCCTCCAGCATTTTCAGGTTTGGACTCCCGCATAACGTTATTTTCCCGGGTGCCGCAGAAACGGCTGCACCGATCGCTGCTCGGATGCACCGATCGGACTCGGTAACCTCGGACAAAGACCTTTTATAAGGACATGGGTTGAATCCCTGCTTGAGAGAATGCCAACCCCCTCACCGCCATCAAGGCCGTCTCTCTAACTCACAATCCCACGAGATATGCAGAAAGGACGACCCAAAACCAATGATCTTCTTTTTGATTTGTATATAAACATCATTGGAAGTAAATAATGACCTCGGCCAAAGTTCAAACGACATGGGTTTAATCTCGACATGAAAGAATTCCACATCGCTATTTGGGTAGTGTATAAGCTAACAGATCGCTGTCTCCATCGATCTTGCCAAGGCCGTAACACCTATCGGCTCAAAATCCTTTCAACTGTTGACTTGGTAGTTTTTACAATGAAGGAAACACTTATCGGGAGTACATACGACATGGCGATTGTGAATGTGACTGCTCTGAGGCGTCTTTCGCTCTGCATCGAGTTATTCATTACATTTATTCATTTAATGATCATTATGCTCATTCTTACGCTCATTAAACGTTCATTGAACATTAAAAGATCATTAAACATTAAACGTTCATTAAACGATTACGAAAATAAAAACGAAAAACATTACGAAACTAGAACGCCACTCAGTAGAGCGCATACTCCCGCCATGGGTCAAGTTGGAATAATACGTTTTGTTTAACATCCCCTCTCCCCAAAACAATAAATTAAAAAGAAAGTAGGCCCTAACTGTCAGAGAATTAATTTTGATATATCGCGGAATTAGAGGAGAAAAACATCATTTAAGAATAAGAATAAAAGCTTTAATGCAGTAAAACAGAAAAAAACATTCCCCAAAAAATTCCCCAAAAAGATTCCTGGATCCAGAATAATATCCTGAGCTTCACCAAAAACTAAGGAATTCTTCCTTATCCCAAGGACAATCATCCCACCAAATTTCATCGAAATCTGTTCAGAACTTTTCCAGATATCTTGTTCACAAACACACGAACACACAAACGAACACACACACACACACACACAAACGAACACGCACACACACACACACACACACGAACACACACACGAACACACACACACACACACAAAGGAAAACACACACACACGAACACACACACGAACACACACACGAACACACACACGAACACACACACGAACACACACACACACACACACACACACACACACACACACACACACACACACACACACACACACACACACACACAACCAACACTCAACACAGCCACTGAGCTTGGCGGAAGTGGCGTCACTACTGTCACTTCCCGGGATACTCTGGGTACCAGCGACGTCATAACAATGGCGCCGCTTTTCTCACTGCATTTCCTCAAGAGGAATTTCCTCCTCCCCATATGAAGGCTACCGATGGGGTATTATCCATGCTGTTTCATTTTCAAGCAAGGAAGCAGCATGTACCATTTTTAAAGTCTCTGGTGTGACTTAATTAAATTAATGTCGTTAATTATTAATTAAAATTGCATTATTAATTAAAATTAATTAATGTTGATGAATCACTCAACAAAAAACTAATTATAGTAGCCGGATCTGGATTCGGATCTTCACCAAAATCGAATCATTTCGTCCTTTTCACAAACCCAAGCCGTCCACAAAATTTCATCTGAATCCGTCCATAACTTTTTGAGATATCCTGCTCACAAACAAAGACAGACAGACAGGGTTGAAAACATAACCTCCATCCACCTTGGGTGGCCGAGGTAATGAAACCCAGGTAATGTATGTTTGGAGAGGGTGCTAAACTTTCAAGAGCTCAGTCGAAAAGTTGTAGGCCTTGATCAGTAACGTTTGCGGCATAATCTACATTTGGGAAGCGGAGCGAGGATGGTCGTTCAGTAGGGAGACTAAAAATATTTGAAGAAGATGGAGAAAAATAACATTTTCACAATTTCTGGAATTTTCTGGATTTCTGGAATTTTCACAATTTCTGGAATTTTCTGGATTTCTGGAATTTTCTGGATTTCTGCAAGGCATTTTCTGGAAGGCCACAGGCTGACTGCTTCCCACTCTAAAATATATCCAGCCAATGGGTAGATAATAATACACAACATGGATGGCAAAATGGATCTAACAACATCTATTATTTATGGGCTGGCAGGGTAGCTCAGTTTTGTAGCTCAGGTACCACTGAGCCTTACTTTGGTTCAATCCCCAACTTGGTCGGATTGTATCAAGACTAAATAACGAAATGTACGCCATTCTCAGAGCAGTGACAGTAGGGGACGCTTCCGTATTAGAACACACCGGACTCGGATGAAGGACGCACAACGTAAAGGAATCCACGGGGACCTTAAATGCCGAAGGAGGCCATTAGGCCCATCAAAATGGTACAATCCTGCCAATATCCATGTACCCCTCTATTTGCAGTGCATCTCGATATTATTATCCGATTCAAGGAGAAACACCTCCACTGTTTCTGCTGCCACCACCTTTCCAAGGAGACCATTCCATGCGTTAACGACTCGCTGAGTGAAATATCACGGCCTTAACGTAATCTTAACTCTCTACATTACTCGCAACCTGTGGTCCCTGGTCATATCACTCACAATTCTGCCAAAACCTTGCTTGAACTTATTCTATCTTTAGTGTATCCCTCTTTATATAAAACATCTATATCAGATACCCTAACTACATTGTATTCATAGAATATTTACCCTGCGCAGTCAACTTGTTGTGAGGCAACTCTTCTGTTTTTAAAGGGGTTTTTTTTCTTTGATCCAATATGCTTGCCAGACCACGTGAGCGATGACATCATAAATTTATATTCTCCAATATAATTGTTGAATAAATCACGCTCAATACATTTCAAACTGATCAGACGAAGCGTTGTCCCTGTCGAATGAAGACGTCATAATTATGGCACCAATGACGTCATCGTTAACAACACCTATTCCCCATATGGAGTTCTTTACAATTAGCCACGTTTCAATTTTTTCCATGCAGCGGTTTTGGAGGTATAGAGGTGCAACATTTTTAGGTTTTTCCAAGATGGCGCCTGTACCACTTGACCTATGACGTCATGATTATCATTAAAATATTCTACATCAGGAGGCGCTCCTATGGTGAAAATTTCGTGCCCATCAGACCAACAGTTGCTGAGAAAAAAATTCACAATGATCGACACGTGTTGTACTCGTCGAATTATGATGTCATAACGAAGGCACCTATGACATCATCATTAACATATCTTACTCCCGATGAGGAGTACTTGACAATGAGCCATGTTTCCATTTTTTCCATTAAGCGGTTTGGGAGATATGGAAGTGTAACGTTTTCCAAGATGGCGTCCATATCACGTGACCTATGACATCATAATTAGCAAAAACATCTACAGGTAAAATGCGTTCCGACGGTAAAATGTAATGTCAATCGGACCAACGGTTTCTGAGAAAATGAATTATAAAAATGCAGACACGCACATACGGCACACGTACGCACCCGAATGCCTCACCCTGTTTTCCGCTTCGCGAGCACAGGGTAATTACCGCCTTTCTGATGTATAAATTCCTGTCTCCTCCAGCTGCTCTTTGTAGCTTAGTCTAATCTAGCCCCATAATCAATTTAGCAGGCCGACATTGAACCCTGTCAATGGCAGCCATTTGTCCTTCCTGAGATGTAGTGACCAAAACCACACAATATTCCAGATGAGGCCTCACTAAATGCTGAGACAGTGTTAACACTACATTTTTTGATTCATAATTTATCACCTCTCATGAACACAGACGACAACCCTGTTGGCTTCACCGAGAGCTACCTGGTGCTGTGCTGTCTCTGCTTACCCTCATATATCTGTTGCCACCCCCAGATTATTCTCCTGAGTCACATGTTCCAAGTCTGCCCCTTGAATTATGTATCGGCCCAATTTTCATTGTCCTCACCCAACGAAAGTCTGTTGCTCTCACATCACAGACAAGTTGGTGACCTATTTCTTCACCACCTCTCCTGTGCTTTAGCTCAATCTGCTCTCAGTCATCTGACCCTCCCCAACAACTCCAGGATTTATTTGCTCTTCCAGTAAACCCCACCTGGTTGAACTTCCAAAATCGAGGACCACTGCACACCTCAACTCCGGTGGAGCTCCCTCCACCTGCTCTCTCAGCTTCCCAGCATCGCCAGCTATTCAAGGATGTAGGCCTACTTCCAGTCACTCCCTCATGGTTAAACTCCCAAAATGCAGGAATTTTTTACGTACAACTTCTAAGCTCGTGGAGGAGTGAGAACACAGAATGGATCGGAATGTAACAGAAGAAAAGGAAGAGTAAAAATAGAGGAGATGAACACACCAACACCAGGATTGAGGAACCACCTTTGGAGACCATTTTTACCCACAGAGCAGGTGTTGGCCTTTTTTGGGCACCGTGGTCCCCTTTTTGAAGCAATGTTTTATGGCCGGATGCCCTTCCTGCCGCCAACCCTGTTCGTCGCCTCTTGCAACACACAGGGAATTACCAGTGAGCTGGTACTCAATTTGCCGACCTCGGAAGGATGACAGGCTGAGTCAACCCTCCTGGTGTTAATTCAACGATCAATAGGGATGAGCCCTAACCCTAAACCAAACCCAGGATCCTAGGATCCCAAGCCCGCACCCTAACAGCAAAGCGAACACCAGACTATAGGGACAAAATAGAGGGAGACATGTGGGGAACAATGAGGGTGAGGGGAGGAGCCAGTGGGGGGGGGGGGGGGTGAAAAGATAGATAAGGTCCAAATTTCCTGGAAGGAAAAACTGGTCACTTGGAAAGAGTAAGGCTTGAAGAGGGTTAATGGGAACTCCATGTAGGATCACTGCTCACTTCCACTCATTCGTTCTTCTTTCTTTTTTTTTCTCGCCTGTGGCACAAAATTACACGTCCTCTCCACCTCATCCTTCCCTCCAGGTTTTGAAGACACCTGTTCAACCCCCATCCAAAACTTTAACATTTTCTACACCTGTTAAATCACACCCCACCACTCCCAAATTTTTGCTTACTTATCCCATCTTGTTGATTCTTTCTGTCCTCCCATACAACTCATCGTTACCTGCATCCCTTGCTGGTCCGCCTCCGTCGACGTTCTCCCTCCGCCATGCTGTGGGCATCTCCCTTTCCTGCTGCTGTTCCCTTTGTTATGTTGCGTCCTGATCTGCTCTGTGGCCGAGCTCTTCCATGAGCCTTGACCTTGGATAAAAAAATATTTATTTCACAGAAAATAAAATCTGGATGAAGGTGTCGCACAGAGCTAATGTTTTAATTACACCAAACCATCTACAATAACATGGAAATATTTACAGATGCAGATAAAAGGGGAAATTGCAAAGTTATAGGAGTTCATGTCTTTCCGAGTTTGACCAAATAATGATGCCAAAAATGATGATGATGGCAAAAATGCCACTAATGCAGGTGAACATCATGGAGGTACCAGAGCGAATGGTGTTTTATGTTGGTTTTGCAAATATGTTATCACTGTGGTCATTGCAACTTGAGTGCACAATCAGGTAAGTTTAAATACATCAAGCAGCATGATGATCCAGCATGGCCATGGCATCTCTGAGCACCTGGCTCTTGCAGGATCTACCTGGTTCAGAATCCCATGAACACTGTCATGGCTAAACCTTGGGCCTTCATCACTAACATTAACACCGTCATGGCTTAACTGGGCCATGACCTTTATCACCAACATTAACACCGTCGTGGCTTAACTGGGCCGTGACCTTCAGCACAAACATTAACACTGTCATGGTTTAACTGGGCCGTGACCTTCATCACTAACATTAACACCGTCATGGCTTAACTGGGCCGTGACCTTCAGCACGAACATTAACACCATCATGGTTTAACTGGGCCGTGACCTTCATCACTAACATCAACACTGTCATGGTTTAACTGGGCCGTGACCTTTATCACTAACATTAACACTGTCATGGCTTAACTGGGCTGTGACCTTCATCACTAACATTAACACCGTCATGGCTTAACTGGGCCGTGACCTTCATCACTAACATTAACACTGTCATGGCTTAACTGGGCCGTGACCTTCATCACTAACATTAACACTGTCATGGTTTAACTGGCCCGTGACATTCATCACTAACATTAACGCTACCATGGCTTAACTGGCCCGTGACCTTCATCACTAACATTAACACCGTCATGGCTTAACTGCGCCGTGACCTTCAGCACTAACATTAACACTGTCATGGTTTAACTGGCCCGTGACCTTCATCACTAACATTAACAACGTCATGGCTTCACTGCCCCGTGACCTTCAGCACTAACATTAACACTGTCATGGTTTAACTGGCCCGTGACCTTCATCACTAACATTAACAACGTCATGGCTTCACTGCCCCGTGACCTTCAGCACTAACATTAACACTGTCATGGTTTAACTGGCCCGTGACCTTCATCACTAACATTAACACCGCCATGGCTTAACTGGGCTGTGACCTTCAGCACGAACATTAACACTGTCATGGCTTAACTGGGCCGTGACCTTCAGCACGAACATTAACACTGTCATGGCTTAACTGGGCTGTGACCTTCATCACTAACATTAACACTGTCATGGCTTAACTGCGCCGTGACCTTCAGCACGAACATTAACACCGTCATGGCTTAACTGGGCCGTGACCTTCAGCACAAACATTAACACTGTCATGGCTTAACTGGGCTGTGACCTTCATCACTAACATTAACACCGTCATGGCTTAACTGGGCCTTGACCTTCATCACCAACATTAACACTGTCATGGCTTAACTGGGCTGTGACCATCACTAACATTAGCACTGTCATGGCTTAACTGGGCTGTGACCTTCATCACTAACATTAACACCGTCATGGCTTAACTGGGCCGTGACCTTCATCACTAACATTAACACCGTCATGGTTTAACTGGCCCGTGACCTTCATCACTAACATTAACGCTACCATGGCTTAACTGGCCCGTGACCTTCATCACTAACATTAACACCGTCATGACTTAACTGCGCTGTGACCTTCAGCACTAACATTAACACTGTCATGGTTTAACTGGCCCATGACTTCATCACTAACATTAACGTCATGGCTTCACTGCCCCGTGACCTTCAGCACTAACATTAACACTGTCATGGTTTAACTGGCCCGTGACCTTCATCACTAACATTAACACTGCCATGGCTTAAATGGGCCGTGACCTTAAGCACGAACATTAACACTGTCATGGCTTGACTGGGCCCTGACCTTCAGCACGAACATTAACATTGTCATGGCTTAACTGGGCCGTGACCTTCAGCACGAACATTAACACTGTCATGGCTTAACTGGGCCGTGACCTTCAGCACTAACATTAACACTGTCATGGCTTAACTGGGCCGTGGCCTTCAGCACTAACATTAACACTGTCATGGATTAACTGGGTCGTGACCTTCAGCACTAACATTAACACCGTCATGGCTTAACTGGGCCGTGACCTTCAGCACTAACATTAACACTGTCATGGCTTAACTGGGCCGTGACCTTCATCACTAACATTAACACTGGCATGGTTTAACTGGGCCGTGACGTTCAGCACGAACATTAACACCGTCATGGCTTAACTGGGCCGTGACCTTCAACACTAACATTAACACTGTCATGGCTTAACTGGGCCGTGACCTTCAGCACTAACATTAACACTGTCATGGTTTAACTGGGCCGTGACCTTCAGCACTAACATAAACACTGTCATGGCTTAACTGGGCCGTGACCTTCAGCACTAACATTAACACTGTCATGGTTTAACTGGGCCGTGACCTTCATCACGAACATTAACACTGTCATGGTTTAACTGAGCCGTGACCTTCATCACTAACATTAACACTGTCATGGTTTAACTGGGTCGTGACCTTCATCACTAACATTAACACTGTCATGGTTTAACTGGGCCGTGACCTTCATCACGAACATTAACACCGTCATGGCTTAACTGGGCCATGACCTTCAGCACTAACATTAACACTGCCATGGCTTAACTGGGCCGTGACCTTCAGCACTAACATTAACACTGTCATGGCATAACTGGGCCGTGACCTTCAGCACGAACATTAACACTGTCATGGTTTAACTGGGCCGTCACCTTCATCACGAACATTAACACCGTCATGGCTTAACTGGGCCGTGACCTTCAGCACTAACATTAACACCGTCATGGCTTAACTGGGCCATGACCTTCAGCACTAACATTAACACTGCCATGGCTTAACTGGGCCGTGACCTTCAGCACTAACATTAACACTGTCATGGCTTAACTGGGCCGTGACCTTCAGCACGAACATTAACACTGTCATGGCTTAACTGGGCCGTGACCTTCAGCATTAACATTAACACTGTCATGGTTTAACTGGGCCGTGACCTTCATCACGAACATTAACACCGTCATGGCTTAACTGGGCCGTGACCTTCAGCACTAACATTAACACTGTCATGGCTTAACTGGGCTGTGACCTTCATCATTAACACCGTCATGGCTTAACTGGGCAGTGACCTTCAGCACTAACATTAACAATGTCATGGCTTAACTGGGCTGTGACCTTCATCACTAACATTAACACCGTCATGGCTTAACTGGGCCGTGACCTTCAGCACTAACATTAACACCGTCATGGCTTAACTGGGCCGTGACCTTCAGCACTAACATTAACACGGTCATGGCTTAACTGGGCCATGACCTTCAGCACTAACATAAACAATGTCATGGCCTAAATGGGCCATGACCTTCAGCACTAACATCAATACTAACATCAAAATATCAGAAATTGAAGGCTTTTTTATTTTAAGCGATTTATATAAACATCCGTTAAATCACATCACATGCAAATCATCAAAATCTGAACAGTATTTGTCGAATTTAAAAGAAAGCCACATCACTGTTCATATCGGTAGATATTATTCCATCGTGTTTCATGTTTTTCTCCAATATTCGATGTGTTCACATTCACGTGTTCACATTCACATGTGTTCACATTCACATGTGTTCACATCATTGATCCGATACCAGGGAAATATTCCCTCAAGGAATGTAAAATGGTGTTTAAGGAGCACGTGGAACCCAAACATGGTAATGATCATTTACCTTCACCGGAGGCGTGTAAAGGAAGCTGGAAAGCCAATCAACAACGGTCAAGGGCTTCTTTGCGGGAACAGCAAACATCTTGACGAAGAACAAATGTTTCGACATGAGACAGCCGGCTAATACTAATACAAACAACAACCACAAAGCGTTTGCACACTGGGGGAACCAAACCGATGCGTCCACCATGCTCGAAACTCCAGGCGCTGTGGCCTGTGACGTCACAAAACCAACTTTATGCGTTTGAGGATGGTCCACGGAAACTGGTATTTGCCGTTTACAGAATGTGACGTCACAAAACCGAGCGCACACGCCCCGCCCCTTCATTAACCATGACGAAATGGATGCACGTGATTCGCAGAGATCACATCGAAAACGTTTATCTATCTATAATTCCAGTAATCTCTGTCTGTACGTTTGTTTGTCTGTGACCGCTGTTTCTCGACAACCACGGGTCCGATATACTTTTAACTTGCCAGCTATATTGCTGGGGACCCGAGGATGTGCCTTTTCAAGGTTTCATATTAATCGGACAATTACTTACCGAGCTATGTCCAAAAAACGATTCAACCAATCAGAGAGCAGCGAACGATCGCGTGTGCCGAACGTGGCGGACACACTCTGCCTCGGATGGCACATTTGAGAGCGTATTCATTTATTTCACGTTTGCAAACTATGTTGGCGCTATGTTGGCGTTAAACGATGTTTTAAAACTAATTAAAACCCCGGGGGGATTGTCACTGTACTCGCAAGCCGTTCGCCGTTCGCTTTGGCGTTGCGAATGAACCAAAACATTTCATGCACCAAACCATTTCATGTAAAGCGTTCGCCGTTCGCTTTGGCGTTGCGAATGGACCAAAACATTTCATGGACCAAACCATTTCATGTAAATAGAGGGGGGGATATAATTTTAGATATAGATATAGTACGGGCATGCCCTAGTCTATCTATAATTCCAGTAATCTCTGTCTGTCTGTCTGTACGTTTGTCTGTGACCGCTGTTTCTCGACAACCACGGGTCCGATATACTTTTAACTTGCCAGGTATATTGCTGGGGACCCGAGGATGTGCCTTTTCAAGGTTTCATATTAATCGGACAATTACTTACCGAGCTATGTCCAAAAAACGATTCAACCAATCAGAGAGCAGCGAACGATCGCGTGTGCCGAACGTGGCGGGCACACTCTGCCTCGGATGGCACATTTGAGAGCGTATTCATTTATTTCACGTTTGCAAACTATGTTGGCGTTAAACTATGTTTTAATAAAGTTTTAAAACTAATAAAAACGAATTTGCGATTCATTCGCTTTCCTGCGCGTTTGTGCACGCGATGGCGATTGCTTTACCAAACTCCGGAAGCCGTTCGCTTTGGACCAAACCATTGCATGTAAATAGAGGGGGGGGTTCTGTGGTCGTTGCGAATGGACCAAACCATTCATGTAAATAGAGGGGGGGGATTGTCACTGTACTCGCAAGCCGTTCGCCGTTCGCTTTGGCGTTGCGAATGAACCAAACCATTTCATGTAAATAGAGGGGGGGGATATAATTTTAGATAGATATATAGTACGGGCATATATATAGTACGGGCATGCCCTAGTCTATCTATAATTCCAGTAATCTCTGTACGTTTGTACGTTTGTCTGTGACCGCTGTTTCTCGACAACCACGGGTCCGATATACTTTTAACTTGCCAGGTATATTGCTGGGGACCCGAGGATGTGCCTTTTCAAGGTTTCATATTAATCGGACAATTACTTACCGAGCTATGTCCAAAAAACGATTCAACCAATCAGAGAGCAGCGAACGATCGCGTGTGCCGAACGTGGCGGGCACACTCTGCCTCGGATGGCACATTTGAGAGCGTATTCATTTATTTCACGTTTGCAAACTATGTTGGCGTTAAACTATGTTTTACAACTAATAAAAACGAATTTGCGATTCATTCGCTTTCCTGCGCGTTTGTGCACGCGATGGCGATTTCTTTACCAAACTCCGGAAGCCGTTCGCTTTGGACCAAACCATTGCATGTAAATAGAGGGGGGGGATTGTCACCGTACTCGCAAGCCGTTCGCTTTGGACCAAACCATTTCATGTAAATAGAGGGGGGGGATATAATTTTAGATATAGATATAGTACGGGCAATGCCCTAGTCTATCTATAATGCCAGTAATCTCTGTGTGTGTGTTTGTACGTTTGTTTGTCTGTGACCGCTGTTTCTCGACAACTACCGGTCCGATATACTTGAAACTTGCCAGGTATATTGCTAGGGACCCGAGGATGTGCCTTTTCAAGGTTTTAAATTAATCGGAGAAGTACTTACCGAGCTATGTCCAAAAAACGCTTCAACCAATCAGAGAGCAGCGAGCTATCGCGTGTGCCGAACGTGGCGAACACACTCTGCCTCGGACGGCACATTTGACAGCGTATTCATTTATTTCACGTTGGAAAACTATGTTGCCGCTATGTTGGCGTTAAAGTATGTTTTAAAACTAATGAAAACCATTTGGGATTTGGGGTGGATTGTCACTGTACTCGCAAGCCGTTCGCCGTTCGCTTTGGCGTTGCGAATGAACCAAAACATTTCATGGACCAAACCATTTCATGTAAAGCGTTCGCCGTTCGCTTTGGCGTTGCGAATGGACCAAAACATTTCATGAACCAAACCATTTCATGTAAATAGAGGGGGGGGGGATATAATTTTAGATATATATATATTACGGGCATTGGCAAGGAACGGGCACCCACGTACGGGCAATGCCCTAGTAAATATAAAATATCATATCATCGTAAATAATAATACGCTTATTATCCCTTATTATTTTGTCTGTTCGTCTTCATGACAATTTTCTCTTCATCTGTAATGTAAACTACCGTACTCGATCAGATCCATTGGCATTATTTCTGTCCATTATTTTTACATTTATTACATGAAAGGTCTTTGCCTGAACAGGTCCGTTGAATATTATTTTTCAATTACTAAAGACTTTTTGTGGTTTTTATACATTATTTTTCAGGAATAATCTTGAGATGACGAATTATCGCGAGATTTCTGGTGAATATAACGGTCAGTCATTATTTACTTCATAATTAATAAATAATTACTTTCGCTCTTCGTGGTGATCACAAGCAGGAACCAGACGCCATCACCATGCCAAGTCTCACTTTATTCGATCTCGCCTTATTCGATCTCGCGAGAGTAAGAAAAGAACAATAACCACAACAACCGGAAGCTTGCCCTGATTCATCTTTTCCTGACTCCTGTTCATCTTTCCCTTTAAACAAATACTAGTACCGACTGCAAAGCCGCAATGAGCCGGCGAAGCCAAAGCCTCTTGCCACTATTTTCCCCATCACTATGGTATCAGTAGGTTAGGTAGTTGGTAGTAGGTAGGTGTAGTAGGTACCGTACCTGGTAAGACTTGGTAAAAGAGAAGAGCAGACAGTCCTCCCCAATACCTGCATATCTCTTGCCACTATTTTACCCATCACCATGGCATCAGTAGGTTAGGTAGTTGGTAGTAGGTAGGTAGGTAGTTGGTAGTAGGTAGGTGTAGTAGGTACCGTACCTGGTAAGACTTGGTAAAAGAGAAGAGTTATCACGAATTAGCTTGGGTACCCAAGACTTGGGTACATTTATGTCGTGGTTAAGCATAAACGTCGTCCTTCATGCCACATCTGATAGGTCGGTGTGGCGATGAAGAATGGAGGCGAAACATTGTTCCTCGTTTTGGCTTTGACCGAGTAACATGGCGGGCGTTTTGCAGAATCGAGTCGAAAAACACGTTGTTCAAGTGCTCGTACTTTTTCGCTGTGCAGTAAGCGAGTGACTTGATACGTTTCACAGTGCCCAAAGCAATGACGATTTAGCTTAGGACATTTGAGCATATGATGAGAACTATTTCTAGCAGCATATGCTTACGCGTGATTCGGTTGTTTTGCACCAACCTCGTTCCCGTCGCCGCAGTGATTCTGGTCGCAGTTCCCGGCGTCGCAGTGATTAATTCGGTGAAGAATTCCGTCTCAACTTCGGATATTTCCGGCCGTGAAAAACTATCCGTATTTCTAAACTAAATATGTAAACCGCTTATACCGTATTTCTGGCCGTGAAAAACTATCCCGTACGGCCGCGAGATTTCTAAAAAATAATTCTTCGTCAATTTTAGAATATTTGACGCCGTTTTCACCGTCCGAAACGCGTAATAATATTTTTTCAAATGCTCGAATCTCATTGGTTCTGGTGCTTGATGACGATTTTCGTTGAAGATAACGAGGTTGGTCTTAACGTATTTTAATTACTAATGATAGGTTTCATTAGATTATGAATCAAAGAACGACGGGTGCAACAAACTCCTATTGAACTTTTTCGCAATTGTTTTATGCAAACTTCCGCATCCGGTAGATGGCGCCCATCATTGAGTGCTTTCATTTTAGAAATATTTTTGCAAATGCTCGACTCTCATTGGGTCCGGTGTTTGGTGACGCGTTTTGTTGAAGATAACCAGGCCCGCGCGGGCCGATGTTGGTCTTAAATTATTTTATTAATACATCGGAGGTGCATAAGATTGTGAATCAAACGACGACGGGTGAAAGAAACTCCTAATGAACGTTTTAAATTTGTTATGCATACTTCCGCCCACGCAAAATGGCTGCGCCCACGGCGCTTCGGATTCTCGAGCCAAGGCATAATCAGGTTTTCAACATAATACGTACTCGTTTATTGACAACACCGGCTTCGCCGGCTTCGAGTCCCGACTGCAAAGCCGCAATGAGCCGGCGAAGCCAAAACCTCTTGCCACTATTTTACCCATCACCATGGTATCAGTAGGTTAGGTAGTTGGTAGTAGGTAGGTAGGTAGTTGGTAGTAGGTAGGTAGGTAGTTGGTAGGTGTAGTAGGTACCGTACCTGGTAAGACTTGGTAAAAGAGAACAGCAGACAGTCCTCCCTAATACCTGCATACCTCTTGCCACTATTTTACCCATCACCATGGCATCAGTAGGTTAGGTAGTTGGTAGTAGGTAGGTAGGTAGTTGGTAGTAGGTAGGTGTAGTAGGTATCGTACATGGTAAGACTTGGTAAAAGTGAAGAGCAGACAGTCCTCCCCAATACCTGCATACCTCTTGCCACTATTTTACCCATCACCATGGCATCAGTAGGTTAGGTAGTAGGTAGGTAGTTGGTAGTAGGTAGGTGTAGTAGGTACCATACCTAGTAAAACTTGGTAAAAGAGAACAGCAGACAGTCCTCCCCAATACCTGCATACCTCTTGCCATTATTTTACCCATCACCATGGCATCAGTAGGTTAGGTAGTAGGTTGGTAGTTGGTAGTAGGTAGGTGTAGTAGGTACCGTACATGGTAAGACTTGGTAAAAGGGAAGAGCAGACAGTCCTCCCCAATACCTCCATACCTCTTGGCACTATTTTACCCATCACCATGGCATCAGTAGGTTAGGTAGTTGGTCGTAGGGAGGTAGGTAGTTGGTAGTAGGTAGGTGTAGTAGGTACCGTACCTGGTAAGACTTGGTAAAAGAGAAGAGCAGACAGTCCTCCCCAATACCTGCATACCTCTTGCCACTATTTTACCCATCACCATGGCATCAGTAGGTTAGGTAGTTGGTAGTAGGTAGGTAGGTAGTTGGTAGTAGGTAGGTGTAGTAGGTACCGTACCTGGTAAGACTTGGTAAAAGAGAAGAGCAGACAGTCCTCCCCAATGGCAATACCTGCATACAATACAATAAATGTCACAAGAAGCTGAAGGAAGTAACGATACGATGTGCTAGCTTAAGGCCTATTTTTAACTGGGCTTAACATACGTTTTCACAGTAAGTGTGTAGTCTTCTAACTTCAGTCGCTGTCAGGCACCAGGGCTGGTTCTCTGAATCTCCGGGCATGGCAGCTTCGTCCACCAGAAGACGTTAGCTTGCAGTGATTAATTCGGTGAATTCCATCTCAACTTCGGGTATTTCCGGCCGTGAAAAACTATCCGTATTTCTAAACTAAATATGTAAACCGCTTATACCATATTTCTGGCCGTGAAAAACTATCCCGTACGGCCGCGAGATTTCTAAAAAATAATTCTTCGTCAATTTTAGAATATTTGACGCCGTTTTCACCGTCCGAAACGCGTAATAATAATTGGTTTTGGTGTTTGATGACGATTTTCGTTGAAGATAACGAGGTTGGTCTTAACATATTTTAATTACTAATGAGAGATTTCATTAGATTATGAATCAAAGAACGACGGGTGAAGCAAACTCCTATTGAACTTTTTCGCAATTGTTTTATGCAAACTTCCGCATCCGGTCGATGGCACCCATCATTGAGGGCTTTCATTTTCGAAATATTTTTGCAAATGCTCGACTCTCATTGGGTCCGGTGTTTGGTGACGCGTTTTGTTGAAGATAACCAGGCCCGTGCGGGCCGATGTTGGTCTTAAATTATTTTATTAATACATCGGAGGTGCATAACATTGTGAATCAAACGACGACGGGTGAAAGAAACTCCTAATGAACGTTTTAAATTTGTTATGCATACTTCCGCCCACGCAAGATGGCTGCGCCCACTGCGCTTCGGATTATCGAGCCAAGGCATATTCAGGTTTTCAACATAATACGTACTCGTTTATTGACAACACCGGCTTCGCCGGCTATTACTAGTACCGACTGCAAAGCCGCAATGAGCCGGCGAAGCCAAAACCTCTTGCCACTATTTTACCCATCACCATGGCATCAGTAGGTTAGGTAGTTGGTAGTAGGTAGGAAGGTAGTTGGTAGTAAGTAGGTGTAGTAGGTACCGTACCTGGTAAGACTTGATAAAAGAGAACAGCAGACAGTCCTCCCCAATACCTGCATACCTCTTGCCACTATTTTACCCATCACCATGGTATCAGGAGGTTAGGTAGTTGGTAGTAGGTCGGTAGGTAGTTGGTAGTAGGTCGGTGTAGTAGGTACCGTACATGGTAAGACTTGGTAAAAGAGAAGAGCAGACAGTCCTCCCCAATACCTGCATACCTCTTGCCACTATTTTACCCATCACCATGGCATCAGTAGGTTAGGTAGTTGGTAGTAGGTAGGTAGGTAGTTGGTAGTAGGTAGGTAGGTAGGTAAGTAGTTGGTAGTAGGTAGGTGTAGTAGGTACCGTACCTGGTAAGACTTGGTAAAAGAGAAGAGCAGACAGTCCTCCTCAATGGCAATACCTGCATACAATACAATAAATGTCACAAGAAGCTTAAGGAAGTAACTATACGATGTGCTAGCTTAAGGCCTATTTTTAACTGGGCTTAACATACGTTTTCACAGTAAGTGTGTAGTCTTCTAACTTCAGTCGCTGTCAGGCGCCAGGGCTGGTTCTCTGACTCTCCGGGCACGGCAGCTTCGTCCACCAGAAGACGTTAGCTTGCAGTGATTAATTCGATGAATTCCATCTCAACTTCGGATATTTCCGGCCGTGAAAAACTATCCGTATTTCTAAACTAAATATGTAAACCGCTTATACCATATTTCTGGCCGTGAAAAACTATCCCGTACGGCCACGAGATTTCTAAAAAATAATTCTTCGTCAATTTTAGAATATTTGACGCCGTTTTCACCGTCCGAAACGCGTAATAATAATTGGTTCTGGTGTTTGATGACGATTTTCGTTGAAGATAACGAGGTTGGTCTTAACGTATTTTAATTACTAATGAGAGGTTTCATGAGATTAGGAATCAAAGAACGACGGGTGAAACAAGCTCCTATTGAACTTTTTCGCAATTGTTTTATGCAAACTTCCGCATCCGGTCGATGGCTGTCTCCAGCACTCCATCCAGTAGGCGTTTATACGCAGTTGAAGTACAAGAATCTGGTGGTCTGACACATATATTGTCCTCACACAACTGTCCTCACACACATATATTAATTATACAAACACATGTATTAATATATGACTGCCCTCACATACATACATTAATTATACGAACACATGTATTAATATATGACTGTGTGGCAGGCACAAGGGGCAACAATTCCATGCACCAGTGGGTGGCGCGAGCGTCCAGGCAGGGAACGAGAGCACATGCCCCGCCTTTCGACCGATCGGCCACGCCCGGGGACAAGGCGTGGCCTCGGCACATATGTGGGGAAGGACTCCTTGATCGTAACAGAATTCCACCAACAGATTGAGAATGACGAACTTTATTAAATACCAATTACACAGATCTGGAGGAAGACGAAGACGTCTACAGCACGAAAGACCATCATGCCATGTCGACCTTCCTAACTGCACATCGATTCACAGTTCATTTATATAGGGACACGCTTTATCAGAGAATCTCCGCTAGTTAGTCTAGGGCGATTAGTAATTTCGTGTTTTTTGTTTGTTAAAATTGATTTAGCAATGGATTCTGCTTCAGAATATTATAGAGATGTAAAAAAAATAGGGTTCCATTTTTTCTTTTACGTCTAATAGGTAGTAATTCGAAGAAATCCAAGATGGCCGCCATAAAATTTGGAAAATACACTTTTGTGCATATCTTTGTATCTAGATATCATATAAACATGAATAATATGTCCTTTTATATGTTTTCAGACCCAAGGAAGCCATATCTGCCATTGTTTTTACAGAAAAATGCAAGGAAATTAAAATAGTGGGCAATATACCAGCCAAAATGGAGACGGCCGTCGTGAAATCGGATCGTATAATTTCCCAATTAGAATCGATTCAATAAACAATCTTCACTGATAACATTTATTTTGAATACACACACACGCACACGCACACACACACACACACACACGCACACACATACACACACACCTAAACATAAACGATGAATGAACATAAACGATCACATAAACGAATGCCTCATTCATCCTCATCCATATCTATCACACGCGGTTCATTGATGTTTGCTTTGTTGTTACAACTGTAACCCACACACCCACAAACTTCAGTACAAGGAATATTGTTATTGCGACAGCTACATCTTCCCATACACCCTTTCTTGCACCCACAGTTCACGAGATTCATTATTGCTTCTGGGGCTGGAGGATTCAGGCATCGACTTGGGGCATAAACCCCATCATCCGAAAGTAACTGCCAACCATACTCGACAGGTGATGGAAGGGACGGATGGCTTTCTGCTGCCTTTCTCCATATCATTGCGATATAATGTGCTCGCTGAACGTGTAACTTTAGCGAACCAGTGGTAGGTGGAAGACTCTCTCCCTCAGCAGCACGGTTGGAGAATACGAACCAGCGAAGCTCGTTTACTTTCGTGTGAACTTTAGACTTGTACAGCAGACAGACGAAGCGTTCCAGCTGGGAACACACTTCTGGTGACGGATCAGTTTGTCCCAAAGACTCCAGAGCCTCCCATATCTTGTTGTCACATGTCATGAAGACCTTAAAGCACCAGTCCTTGCTCCTGCCAGCGAACCTTCCAGACATGTCACTTCCCGTGAATGCGTGGAATCCAAGTATTGCAGACGCACGTTTCTCTCCTAGCATGCCATGAATAGGTTGGACTGCAATGCTCCTCCTCAACTTTCCCTTCCCAGTGAGAAACCTCGTAGCAGGTGGTAGATCGTGAAATCTCTGAATCAGTAGGAGGAAGATATCGGTATCTGGCGAATCAATGATAACTTCTGCATCTTTGTCGACTGTGAGAGCATGCAGAATTAAGAGTGTATCGGCCTCTTCTTGGCTGTGCGTGAGTAGACTGTCTGGAACTTCAGTGTTGCCCGTGGTCTTAGTTCCTGATGTCACCATGAACTTCTTCAACTTGTTTGGATGAGCCTTGCTGTAAGATAGACACTTCACAGCCAAGTACTCTGTAAGCTCTGCCTTGGTCTTCACATTGGAAAGGAAATCTTTGAGTGAAATCTTCTGGATCAATGTACTATCCCTGACGTGATAGTATGTTGATTTCCCCTTTGTCCTCTTTAGGCGCATTTTGTCTTTCAGTGAGTTATCGATGTATCGGTCGAATACCAACCTCACGTCATCATAATGCACGGCAATATTTTCGAGGCGTTCAATGAACGATTGAGCAAAGTCACTGCATGTAATCATTTGTTCTGTTTTGGAGATCCCATTAACAAGAGCCATGCCATCAATGATTATCACTCTATGGCGAGAAGTAGTCTCGTTTTCATTGATCACTCCTGATCTTGTGGTTGTGTCTGGGTTTTGGCTGATCTGAGAGGGTTCCTGCAAATTTTGGCTTGAGATTTCATAGTCAGTTGATGGGTCATTAGTTTCTTCCCCAGCGTGTGCTGCTGCATCATTCAAAGCGGCAATTCCCGCGTCTTGATGCTCATTGATTTCTGTCGAAATAGGTTCTCCTGGTGGATCATGTACATCCTGCTCTTCAGGCTCAGCCAGATGCTCAAGTTGACGAAGGATTTTTGCCTTGTCGTATGCCAACAAGAGGGATCCATCAGATGCAAATAAAGAACGTGGAACGATGCCAAATTCATAGGTGCCAATACATTCTTTCAGGTCGAGCTCTGGTCGGCTCCGTGAGATAACGATGAACCTCTGCAACAATCCTCGCTCTTCTTTGACTTTGATCAGCTTGTCACCCGATCTCACTTCTGTTGTGCCATTCGAACTCTTGAATGTTCGAAGTTTTCTTTTCGTCATTTTGTCCCACACAGAAAGTTTTCCCTCAGCTAAACGATCTGTGGCAAATTGCTGGAACATCTGTTGTCCGATCTCGTCGCGCTCTAAGATGTCGCTGGACACTTTTTCATTCATGACTTCTTTGGTGAGCAGGTTGTAGACCTCGTCTACTTCCTCTTCCATAAATGGATCGCCATGTTCACGGAACACCCTAGAAAGCTTGGAGGCATGGCTCATCACCCGGGAAAGCTTTCCCCCCGTGATTTCGTGGTGTTGTTTTCTGCTCTGGTTTTCACCAAGACCATATCCCTCCGCAAACTCGTGCAGTGACTTTGACAGCTCAGGTGCAATGAGGAAGAACTTGTCAAGCGCCTTCTCATTTTGAGTTATCCCTACGATTCCTCCAATCACCTTCAGTGTACGGTTTTCTTGCTCAATGCCATGGTCTGGGGCTATTGATGTGAAGCCTGCCAATCCTTTTGTCACACAGAAGTTCCCTTTCATGAATTCCCTCCACAGTTCTGGGTGCTGCTTTTCAGTCTCCTGCATTGTTGAAATGTAGAGAGGGAGCAACCGAGCATAGTTTAGATGATCGTGAGCGAAGAAGTACTTCGTGAGAGACTCGATGCTCTCCATATGCAGCAGCAGATCACGTTGTCTTGTACTTCTAATGAACAGAAGGATAGTCTCAAACTGTTTCATGTAGTTCAGGATGAAGCGCTGTATCTTGTTTGTGCTGACCTCAAATTGTTCCAGTTTTTTGGTCATATCTCTGGACTCCATCATGGCCAATGTTTTTTTGAGAATGTCACATAGATTCTTCTCTGGCTCCATGCTCCCGCTGATGTCTCTCTGATATGCCTCTCCCAGACGAACAGATGACTCGTTCAGATAGGCCCTTTCTTCAGGTTCCATTGCCAGGAATCTCTGGAAGTACAGGTTGTACAAAGCGATCAGTGTTACCATGTGTGCCTCCAGAGCTCGATACAAGTGCCTCCCATTTAGTATTTGGCTCACTGTGGTTGGCGAGAAAAGTCCAGCCTCGACCCATGCCTGATCAATTCCACTCCCTTCCACGTATTTTCCTAATGCAGCTAAGGCCCAAAACACAACATGTAGCTCACCAGGTCGGAAGAGGAATTGCTTCCTGATGTCCTCGCGTTCCACCCACAGCTTCATCGCCAGGTCGTATAGCTGCAAATCGAGAGTCATGACTGTGATTGCCTCACTCCCCATAACACGAGTTGTGATGTTGTGAGCTCTCATCAGACCCGTGTACAGTGTATCATAGTCTGTAGGAGGCGACCTTATCAACGGAGGAACGAGAGCAACATTGGTCTTCTCACTGGACGAAGATAGCAAGGAATTGAAGGCTCCCCACGTCCCCGGAGCTGTGAGTTTGACGTCAACTTCTCCTTCTTCCTCGAAGTTCAGGCATCCAATCATCCAGGTCATATCGGTTTTCTTGTTCTTGTCTGTCTCGGGTTTTGATGTGAGCAGCTTGCAGTCGCTCTTTCTCTTCTCGGGTGCTGGCTTCTTGCAGGTCAACGTTTTACAGCCAACTGCATCATGTATCGTTTGAGCTTTTGATGACCGGTCAAGTTCAATTGGTGGTATCATGGGTGATTTCTCCGGTGATACAGGCTGGTAGATCGCAATTGCTGTACCATGAAGGGTATTCATCCCGCAAGGAGTTGACTCTAGAAAATCGATGTTGTCCATGGCAAACCAGACGAACGTGTCCTGAACCAACCATGGTGGTAGACAGATGCCTCCGGTGGACTCCATTTGCTTCAGTACGGAGTTGGCAATGCTGGTCTCAATCTCCATGACCTTTTTGTAGGAGATGGCGAGGTCCAGATGTGCAAGTTTCTCTACAAGCGCCTTGGATCGTGTGTTTTTGTGTATGTCGAGAGCTAAGCCCACACTCAATGGAGTTTCAAATCGTTGTTTGAATGATCCATCCTCGCTTCTTGGTTCGTACGATACCTGTCGGTCAGATTTATAAGCACCGACAAAGTGCTGCGCCAACAATGATGCACTCACACCAATGGAGTCCTCCCTGTTGCTATTTCCTACTTTCCTTGTTCCCATGACTGCATGCTTGCAGAAGATGTTGAGCATCGGGGGTGGCTTGTAATCAGCAAAGGTTCCATTAAATTTCCATGCTGGGGAAGATGCGATGTCTTTCCTCAATATTTTCGCAGCTCGCAAAAGTACTTTAAAATCGTCTTTGATGCTGTCTGCTGTAATTGTGCTTGATATCATGTGGTCTTTGAGCTTTGTGGAAAGAATCTGCTCTGGCTTTGTTTTGTTTGAGGGCCGGCTGAAATGAACATCGGCAATGTTGTCTAGGATCAATTGTTTCAGGTATGGCTTATAACTATGGTTGTCTGAGAACGGAAAGCCGTGCTCCTTAAGTAAATTGACATAGGTTACATGAATTTCATTCATATTCAGCACAGCATTTTCAGTAGTATCATTCAACGCAGTTTCAACAATTTCAATGAGTTCAAGGTCTGATAACACCTGACCAAAGTTAACATTGGTTGTTTCTGTTTGTTTTTCCGTCTTAACTATAGCACGTTTGGCCTTAACTACACATGGTAAATGATATTTCATGTCCTCAGCCATTGCTTGCAATGGGTCAGGCGAACTTATGACACTGTTCAGTCTCACTTTCAGATTGTCATTACTTGTTTCTTGGCCAATGTTTCTGATCTGGAGTCCCATGTTCTTTGTTGACACATTGTGTAGTTCACTTCCTCTGTCTTCCTGGCATATGACACATCTGAGCGCGTCAAATGTCTGTTCTCGGGAACACCTTCTGGATGTTGACGTGCTTTCCCCTAGATCACTAGAACTTGGTCGTCCTCTCTTTTTCAGTCGGATTTCTGCGGCACTGCCTGATGTTGTTCCTTTCTCAAACCTAGCCTTTGCTCGATCAATGTGCATCTTATTGGTAACATCTTTGTCACAAGCTTTATGGTAGCGGAGACCTTTTGCGAGCAATTCTTCAGCAGAGGAATATTGCAAACGTCTATTCAATGATGCAAACTTTGTTTCACCATACGTGTACTGTTCCTCAGCACCTGCCATCAGTTTCTCGACAGAGGAGAGTTTTGGTTTCGTTACAAAGGTTGTATAGTCTGTTTGCCCTATGGCCATTTGGCATACAAAACAAAGTCCGAAATCTACTGACTTCTCAATCTTCCTGGGTGGTGAGTCACTCATCTTGAAGGTAGGTGTAATTTTCTAGACACTCTTGAACTGTCGTCGGTCCTGCAAAGATAGATACTACTATTCAGATTCACATTTCGTCAACACAGTCAAAACCAGACCTTAACTAGATGGTGGAAACTTAATTAACCGATTTCATGCCGGCCGACCCCACTTTGGCTGGTATATGTCCACTATTTTATTTTCCTTGCATTTTTCTGTAAAAACAATGGCAGAAATGGCTTCCTTGGGTCTGAAAACATATAAAAGGACATATTATTCATGTTTATATGATATCTAGATACAAAGATATGCACAAAAGTGTATTTTCCAAATTTTATGGCGGCCATCTTGGATTTCTTCGAATTACTACCTATTAGACGTAAAAGAAAAAATGGAACCCTATTTTTTTTACATCTCTATAATATTCTGAAGCAGAATCCATTGCTAAATCAATTTTAACAAACAAAAAACACAAACAATATTGTTATGACATATGGGCCTGCACTATAGAGTCCGGAAAGACAAAGGAACTTGCAAAGGGTCCTCCCACCGTCATCCCCAGTGGGCGATGTGAATCACAAATCATCACAAAGCTTGTGATGCGATGTGAATTTCGTCTTGGAGGAGTGAAGCACGCACCGTTAGGATCCGGACCAGATGTGTTTTCAAGGCTCCGAGGTGACAGAAAATATAACTCACTGAAGGGGGATTGCATTCCTGGTCCTGATAAGACCATAAAATGTATGAGGCCGTTCTGATGAGTTCCAGGTGTTGAATGTACCTTTCAGCTCACATTCTCATTTAAACTTAAATCCAGAGCATATTTATCGTAACTCAAGCGTCACTGTGATTATACGAAATATAGTTAATGTTTTAACAGTTTATCAAAAGGTTTATGTCTACAATCCAAGCATCCTACGTAAGGTTTCACACTTCACACATATATAATCCGCCTTCCTGCCCGCGGCTCGAGGCGCCGTCTGCGGATCAAGGAGAGAGTTTACGACTAGGCTATCTAGCCTGTAAGGAACACACGTATGCAACGAAGCCATCTGTTCTGCACAGATGAAGCGAGTATTTTCTCATTTTAAACTATGGCAAAGCGAAAACCTTTTTATTAACTATGAAATAACATTTTCGAACAGCATTTATAACAGAGCTTATGCAGTAACACATCAGTCAAACGACATTTATAACAGAGCTTATGCAGTACCAAATCAGCTACCTGACACATATATGCGGGCTCTAAGCTCGAGCCCGCCCAGTGCTGAAGTACGAGCTTCGAATAAAGACTCTTTGTACCTACGCGTTGTGGTCTTCCTCTCTGGCAATCGAGTTGTGTGTGTGCAGCACCACACTACACTGGTGACCCCGTTTGGGTTCAGCCGTTGCTGACCCCCGAATGCACCATGGCTACCAACGCCATAGCAATCAAACTCCCGGAGTCTTGGCAGGCGCAAGCCGATGTTTGGTTTGTGCAGGCCGAAGCTCAATTTCAGCTCCGAGGCATAACGGCGGACGAGACCCGGTACGACCACGTGGTCGCCGCCCTCGGGCCCGGCACTGCCACCCGAGTCGTGTCCATCCTTCGGCGCCCGCCGGGCGACAGCAAGTACGAGGCGCTCAAACGTCTCCTCATCGCCCCGTTCGGGCTCACGGAGATCGAACGGGCCGACCGCCTCCTGGACCTTCCCGAACTCGGCGACACACGACCATCCGTGCGGATGGATTGTATGCTGCCGCTGCTTGGAGACCAGCCCCCGGATTACTTATTCCGGGCACTTTTCCTACGCCAGCTACCTCTACAGGTACGCCTCGCGCTGGCCGGTTCCAAAATAAAGGAACCCCGTGCCCTGGCCGTAGAGGCCGACAAGTTTTTCGCGGCCTGCGACACGCGGTCGGGTTACGGTGCTGCCGTCGTGGATCCCGGGGCAGAGGCTTCAGCACCCCCGGCTTCCCTCGTGGCCGCTGCTGCGCCCCACCCACCACTGCCGCCGCCACCACCACGGCCGCCGCCACTGCAAACCTGGTGCTACTACCACGCCAGGTTCGGCCGCAAGGCTAAAACGTGTCGCCCGCCGTGCTCTTTTGACAGGTCGGGAAACAACCAGGCCGGTGCTCATTAGCGGCCCTGAGCGTCGGCCATTTCGGCAGCCTCCTGTTCATCACGGACACCTTGTCCGGGCGCCGTTTTCTTTGCGACACAGGAGCGCAGGTAAGCGTCCTCCCCGCCTCCACGTCCGACAAGCAAACCGCGGGCCGGGGCCCCACTTTGCTTGCCACCAACGGTACACCCATCCGCACATTCAGGAAGCGTTGCCTCTCACTGCGGTTCGGAGGGCAGCATTTTCAATGGCCGTTCGTGACCGCCAGCGTGCCAATGGCACTGCTCGGTGCGGACTTCCTATGTGCGAATGGGCTGTTGGTCAACGTGAAGCGCAGACGGCTCGTCCAGGCCGAAACCTTCAGCTAGCTCGCTTGTTCGCTGAGCGGCTCATTGAGCGGCTCACTGAGCGGCTCACGGAGCGGCTTGCCAAGCGGCTTGCTGGAAGGTTCCGTCCGGCAAGTTTAGTTTGCACGCTTCCGGCAGCGGACGACTTTACCCGCCTCCTCGCCAGTTTCCCGGCTCTCACGCGGCCCACCTTCTCAGCAGTGGCCGTTAAACACAGGGTGGAGCACCATATACCCATGGTCGGGCCGCCCGTCTATGCCCGGGCATGCCAACTCGAGCCCACGAAGCTCGCCGTGGCGAAAGCGGAGTTCGCCATGCTGGAGCGGCCGGGGATCGTACGGCGCTCCAACAGCACTTGGGCTTCTCCTCTGCACATTGTGCCAAAGCCCGGCGGAGGATGGCGGCCATGTGGGGACTACCGCCGGCTCAATGATGCCACCACCCCCGACCGCGACCCGGTCCCGCATATCCAGGACTTTGCTGTCCGGTTGGCAAACACGACCGTGTTTTCCAAGGTGGACCTCATCCGGGGCTACCACCAGGTCCCCGTCCAACCGGACGATGTCCCGAAGACGGCCGTCATCACCCCTTTCGGCCTCTTCGAGTTCCTGAGAATACCCTTCGGGTTGAAGAATGCGGCCCAGGCGTTCCAACGGCTTATGGACAGCGTCTTGCGCGACTTACCTTTCCTTTTTGTCTACCTGGACGACATCCTAGAAGCGAGCGCGTCCCAGGAGGAGCACCTGCTCCACCTCCGCACGCTCTTCGAACGCCTGGGCCAGCATGGCCTAATCATCAACCCCGCCAAGTGCCGTTTCGGCGTCGCCACCATCGACTTCTTGGGGTACCGCATCACCAGGCACGGGGCCATCCCTTTACCGGCCAAGGTGGAGGCGGTCAGGGATTTCCCGCGGCCCCGCACGATCAAGGGGCTCCAGGAGTTCCTGGCCATGGTAAATTTTTACCACCGCTTCATGCCCCACGTCGCCCAGCTCCTCCGCCCCTTGCACGAGGCCCTCCGGGGCAAGCCGGGCAAAGGTGACATCGCCTGGTCGGAGCCGATGGCCGCGGCGTTTGTGGGCGCAAAGCTGGCCCTGGCCGACGCCACCATGCTGGCGCACCCAGCGCCCGATGCACCGATCGCCGTCACCACCGACGCGTCGGACTACGCGGTGGGCGCGGTGCACGAGCAGTGGGTGCGTGGTGCTTGGCAATCGCTGGCGTTTTTTAGCCGGCAGCTTCGCCCGCACGAACGCCGCTATAGCATCTTCGACCGCGAGCTGCTCAGGCTCCACCTGGCATTCCGACACTTCCGCCATCTACTGGAGGGCCGCCCGTTCACGGCTTTCGTCGACCACAAGCCCCTTGTGTTCGCGATGGCCAAGGTCGCCGAGCCATGGTCGGCACGGCAGCAGCGTCACCTCTCTGCCGTGTCCGAGTACACGACGGACATCAGTCACGTGGCGGGTAAAGACAACCCGGTGGCGGATTGCCTTTCCCGGTCCGTCGTGCACACGGTCCACCTCGGGGTCGACTATGCCCGGATGGCGGAGGACCAGACCGCCGACCCCGGCGTCCAGGCCTTGCGGACCGCCGTCACGGGCCTCCGCGTCACCGAGGTGCCGTTCGACGCCACGGGCGCGGCCCTCCTATGCGACGTCTCCCTCGGCCGGCCTCGCCCCATCGTGCCCGCTGGCTGGCGGCGCCCAGTTTTCGATGCCATCCACGGCCTGTCCCACCCGGGCACGAAGGCATCCCAGAAACTCGTCGCGGCGAAGTTCGTCTGGCATGGCCTCCAGAAGGACGTCCGCGACTGGGCCAGGACATGCCTCGTGTGCCAGCACGCAAAGGTCCACCGCCACACCCAGGCCCCGTTGGCCCCGTTTGCGGTGCCCGAGCGCCGGTTCGACCACGTGCACGTCGACTTGGTGGGACCTCTGCCCCCCTCGCGGGGGTTCACCCACCTCCTCACCAAGGTGGACCGCACCACACGGTGGCCGGAGGCCGTCCCATTGGCGGCAACGTCTGCGGCTGATGTGGCGCAAGCCTTCATCGCCACTTGGGTTGCCCGGTTCGGTGCCCCCTCGGACATCTCGTCCGACCGCGGCCCCCAGTTCACCTCGGAGCTCTGGGCCGCGGTGGCGCGAGGGCTCGGGGTGAAACTACACCGCACCACGGCCCACCACACCCAGGCCAATGGCCTGTGCGAGCGCTTTCATCGCTCAATGAAGGCCGCGCTCCGGGCCAGCCTCCACGACGGCGGCTAGGTCGACAGACTCCCCTGGGTCCTGCTGGGCCTCAGGACGGCGCCCAAGGACGTCCTGCGCTCGTCCTCGGCGGAGCTGGTTTTCGGGCAACCACTGCGGGTACCGGGTGAATTTATCCCCGACTCCACGGCTCCTTGGTCCGCGGCGCAACAGCGCTCCGCCCTTCAGGAGACCGCCCGGAGGTTCGCCCCGGTGCCGACGGCACACCACGGTTGCCCGCCTTCCCATGTCGCCCCGGAGCTTCACACGGCAAAGTACGTCTTCATCCGGCACAACGCCCACCTGGCACCGCTACTGCCCCCGTACGACGGGCCCTTCCGAGTGCTGGAGACTGGGGACAAATTTTTCACCATCGACATCGGCGGTGCCCCGGATCGCATCTCCGTGGACCGCCTCAAGCCGGCCCACCTCGATCTGGACCACCCCCCGCAAGCAGCTCTGCCTCCGCGTCGAGGTCGCCCCCCAGCGGTCGGACCCCCGGCACACCCCAGCCCCGCCGTCCCGCTACCCCCCAGCCCTGCACCCATCGCCAGGGGGCGTTTCGGCCGGGTCATCCGGCTTCCCCGCAAACTCACCCTTCAGGTGCGCGGGAATTCTGGGGGGGCGCCTGTGGCGGGCACAAGGGGCAATAATTCCACGCACCAGTGGGTGGCGCGAGCGTCCAGGCGGGGAACGAGAGCACATGCCCCGCCTTTCGACTGATCGGCCACGCCCGGGGATTAGGCGTGGCCTCGGCACATATATGCGGGCTCTACGCTCGAGCCCGCCCAGTGCTGAAGTACGACCTTTGAATAAAGACTCTTTGTACCTATGCGTTGTGGCCTTCCTCTCTGGCAATCGAGTTGAGTGTGTGCAGCACCACACTACAACTGTCCTCACACACATATATTAATTATACGAACACATGTATTAATATATGACTGTCCTCATATACATATATTAATTATACAAACATATATTAATATATGACTGTCCTCATATACATATATTAATTATACAAACACATGTATTAATATATGACTGTCCTCATGGCTATTATTGTCGATATTTCTTCTAATCTGAGGTTTAAAAAAACCCTTTTAAAGCATTATACGTATCAAGGGATACATATTATGAAACGGGGAAACCTCATACACACTTTGGCGGTTTTAAAATTTAATAAAATGACTTTATTAAAATAAAAAAAATAATAATAAATAAGGAATATTGAAGCAAACGCTGCAAAAGATACACCGCCCGAACGAACAACCACGACTTTTAACTACATTTACAACAAAAGTTGAAAAGATTTTCACATCACAATGTTAACAAGAACATTGGCAACGGAGAACTTATAACCATATGTCTCGATACGCGATATTTACGATGTCGATGTGTACGTAATATTGGCTCAAAAAATGCATTGAATCACGCAATGGAGTTCACTGCTCGGTTTGTAAAATTCAAAATATGCAAAAATGGTTTCCCGAAGCCATAGAAAATTAAAATTCCGTTTCTTGGTTAATTTGGGGTTGTTTTTTTCGCTTTTGTCCTACGTCCTTTCGTTTAGCCGCATATGGCGTTTGAAAATGCACAAACCGCATGCTTTGTTTAACTCTCATTGCGTCAATTTACATGTAATGGCAATAAAAAAATACATTTCCGTACTCACATCAATGTCCTTTACAAAATGATGTTTCATTTGAAAAAGTTTTTTAAAAGTTTTTTCGTGTAAAGCAGGTTCATCCATTCCATGCACATATGTGGACATCACAGGTCAATTCTGAATACATTTTCGGATTCAGCGTTGAATTTCATACGAGGAAATGTATTTGCAAGTCTGTGCGACTCAAAATAACAATTTGACACACGAAAACCATGTCACATCCACACACCTGAAAATAGTCATTTCTGACAATGTTGCAACGCCTATATCTCAGGAAATTGTGGTGGAAAAAAGATATAATTTGACAGGTACACTACACTAATAGTGCAGAATAACATATATGAAAGGTTTGTCGATATGTCTTTCGCATGTGAAATTACACAGCCTCACTCATGGTCAATTTCACATGATTCAGGAAGGTGAAAATCGGGTTGTTGCCGCCATTTTCTAGGCCGGTGTAGATCACAGGTCAATTTCCCTTACATTTTCGGATTCATTGTTCAATTCTCTACAGGTGAGTGATTTTTTTATGTATCTGTGACTTCAAACAAGTGAATCCACTTGGATTCCGCCCAGGTTGGCACATGGAAATTATGATGTAGCATAATCATCATCTCGGGTCAAGATTTGAAATTATGCCATGGTTTTTGTAAAATTGCTACTAGTATTCACATTATGTTCACATTCATTCACATTCACAGGGTCCTCTGGGTCCTCTGGGCATTTGGGTCCTCTGGGTCATTTTCTGGTCTGGGTCTGGCAAATTTTCATTGACATTTGCCCAGTTTCAACTTTTATTGACC
Organism: Myxine glutinosa; assembly: GCF_964187855.1. Taxonomy (NCBI): domain Eukaryota; kingdom Metazoa; phylum Chordata; class Myxini; order Myxiniformes; family Myxinidae; genus Myxine; species Myxine glutinosa. Next base: position 95,428,765 of record NC_136271.1, read on the forward strand.
CAGAGGGTCATTTGGGTCCTCTGGGTCATTTGGGTCCTCTGGGTCCTCTGGGTCATTTGGGTCCTCTGGGTCATTTGGGTCCTCTGGGTCATTTGGGTCCTCTGGGTCATTTGGGTCCTCTGGGTCATTTGGGTCCTCTGGGTCATTTGGGTCATTTGGGTCCTCTGGGGCATTTGGGTCCTCTGGGTCATTTGGGTCCTCTGGGTCATTTGGGTCCTCTGGGTCATTTGGGTCCTCTGGGTCCTCTGGGTCATTTGGGTCATTTGGGTCCTCTGGGTCATTTGGGTCCTCTGGGTCATTTGGGTCCTCTGGGTCATTTGGGTCCTCTGGGTCCTCTGGGTCATTTGGGTCCTCTGGGTCCTCTGGGTCATTTGGGTCCTCTGGGTCATTTGGGTCCTCTGGGTCATTTGGGTCCTCTGGGTCATTTGGGTCCTCTGGGTCCTCTGGGTCATTTGGGTCCTCTGGGTCCTCTGGGTCATTTGGGTCCTCTGGGTCATTTGGGTCCTCTGGGTCATTTGGGTCCTCTGGGTCATTTGGGTCATTTGGGTCCTCTGGGTCATTTGGGTCCCCTGGGTCATTTGGGTCCTCTGGGTCATTTGGGTCCTCTGGGTCATTTGGGTCCTCTGGGTCATTTGGGTCATTTGGGTCCTCTGGGTCATTTGGGTCCTCTGGGTCATTTGGGTCCTCTGGGTCATTTGGGTCCTCTGGGTCATTTGGGTCCTCTGGGTCATTTGGGTCCTCTGGGTCATTTGGGTCCTCTGGGTCATTTGGGTCCTCTGGGTCATTTGGGTCCTCTGGGTCATTTGGGTCCTCTGGGTCATTTGGGTCCTCTGGGTCCTCTGGGTCATTTGGGTCCTCTGGGTCATTTGGGTCCTCTGGGTCATTTGGGTCCTCTGGGTCATTTGGGTCATTTGGGTCCTCTGGGTCATTTGGGTCCTCTGGGTCATTTGGGTCCTCTGGGTCATTTGGGTCCTCTGGGTCATTTGGGTCCTCTGGGTCCTCTGGGTCCTCTGGGTCATTTGGGTCCTCTGGGTCCTCTGGGTCATTTGGGTCCTCTGGGTCATTTGGGTCCTCTGGGTCATTTGGGTCCTCTGGGTCATTTGGGTCCTCTGGGTCATTTGGGTCATTTGGGTCCTCTGGGTCCTCTGGGTCATTTGGGTCCTCTGGGTCATTTGGGTCCTCTGGGTCATTTGGGTCCTCTGGGTCATTTGGGTCCTCTGGGTCATTTGGGTCCTCTGGGTCATTTGGGTCCTCTGGGTCATTTGGGTCATTTGGGTCCTCTGGGTCATTTGGGTCCTCTGGGTCATTTGGGTCATTTGGGTCCTCTGGGTCATTTGGGTCCTCTGGGTCATTTGGGTCCTCTGGGTCATTTGGGTCATTTGGGTCCTCTGGGTCATTTGGGTCCTCTGGGTCATTTGGGTCATTTGGGTCCTCTGGGTCATTTGGGTCCTCTGGGTCATTTGGGTCCTCTGGGTCATTTGGGTCATTTGGGTCCTCTGGGTCATTTGGGTCCTCTGGGTCATTTGGGTCCTCTGGGTCATTTGGGTCCTCTGGGTCATTTGGGTCCTATATTCCTATCCTATAACATATATATCTCCTATTAGTGGGGGGGCCAATGTTTTCCCGTTGAATTCAAATGTTAATTTGTGGACACTGGTTGGGTTGTCTTTAGGGATGATAGAAGTTGTAGAAAAAATATGTCTCCATTTTTTTCAAGTTCTTTATAGCGGCCATTTTGGATTATCAAAATGGCGTTTGTTGAAAACCGAAATTGTCATTATCTTGGCTTCTAAATGACCTAGAGTGTTAATTTTGGTGTCCAAATGTACATATTTGCGGATACTTAATCCAATAAACACACATTTATACACCTACATATGATCAAAAGGGTTCTTATGGCAGCCATCTTGGATTTTCACGCACTTATGCCAACACATATATATTTTTTTTCCATCATTTTCACTTCTAAATCACATAAAGGCTGGACTTTAGTGTTCAAATGTACACTTATAATGTCTTTGTGCAATATTTTTAGTTGGCAGTGTTCATTGTTACATTGAAGGATCTCCATCCTCCTCATCATCAGTGTTATCGATTCCCATGGGGCGCTCCTGACCCGTGTTACCACACACCTCTTCATCTGCCCCACACATACACATCTCAGAACAGTTGAGATGCTGAGACCTGCATGAGCAGTGAGACATGCATTGGGTCTTCTTGCAGTTACATTTGATTAGATGTGTGATGGCAGCTGGGGCTGGAGGGTCCTTGGTTGTGATGGGCACCAGCTGATCTCCTTCTGCTCTCCATCCATGTTCTGTTGGTTGTGGAAGCTGGGGGTCCGGTACATCAGCCTGATGCCACACCATGGCCTGGAAATGTGCACGAGCAATGGCTTCATGTAAAGCTCCCCGTGTTGGTGGCAGCTTCTGTGCCTCTAGCTGTTTCTTGGTAAACAGTCTCCACCTCAGCTTGCCCACATCCACAACTGTAGTATGAGGCTCATACAGCTGGCATACAAATGCCTCAATGTCACTTTCTGTGTCAGCTCTCAGCTCCTCAGAGGCCCCAAGGTCATGAAACGCAGATACCACCTCAACAGAGCACCTATTGAGGGCTTGCCAACATGTGAGCTTTCCCTTGCCGGCAAACCGACCAGTCTGGTCTGCTCCCGTGAATGCATGGAATCCTGGTAGGGCTGCAGCCTTCCTGACACCAAGTTCATGTACTATTGGTTCCAGTGAGATTTGCCTCTTCTTGTTCCCCACACCCGTGATGAAGTATGTGTCTTTGCATAGTTCATGGTACCGGTGGAGTGCTAGGATGAATACATCAGTATCAGGTGACTGAATGTACAGCTGTGTTGCACCTCTTCGGACGGCATCTAGACTGTGAAGAAAGATCCTCGTATCAGCCTCCTCCTGGGAGCTACGGAGATGCTGTACATCCATGCAGTTGGAGAAGACATCCTGCCTTGAAGTGACGATGAAGACCTTGGTAGTCCCCTCAAAGTGACACAGAGCTTTCTTTGCCAGATAGACAGTTAGCTCATCTTTGGTGTTGGTGTGCGACAGGAACTGTTTTGCTGTCAGTTTCCCAATCGGGGTGCTGTCTTGAACGTGGTAAGCAGTGGGCGGCTTGCCACCTTGGCGCCTCTCCCGTGTGGCCTCTTTCAGTGAATTTGGCAGATCATATCGGTCAAACACGAGGTGGACTTCATCATACCCGTTGGTCTTGCAGTCCAGTGTTGCATTGAAATGGCCAGCCCACTGGGCACATGTTTTGACCCATTGTGGCTTACCCATTGCTTGCACTAATGCCATGCCGTCTATGACAGTCACCTTCTTGGGAGGGGGTGGAGTATGTTCAGGATTGTCGTCGTCTGGCTGCTGACCAGTGCCAGTTGACTTCTTGGGTAGATCTTCTAGGATGCCCATGAGCTTGCTTTTGTCTGTGCATGGTAGTAGTGTCCCAGCCATTGCAAAGAGGGTTCGTGGAAGCGCGGTGAATTCATATTGACCTATGGCATCCTTCAAGTTGATCTCTGGTCGTGAGCGGGCCACGATCAGCATGCGCGCAAACAGTGACCTGGCGTCTTTCAGCTCTACAACCTTGTCTGCCAGTTTGTGCTTCACAGCTTTCCTGGCACTCTTCCACATCTTCAGTTTGACCTTTCCCATTCTGGCCCAAAGGTTGATTTCATTTGTGTTGATGCGCTCTGCAACAAACGTGTTATACGCTTTCTGACCAATCTCATCTTGGTTGCAGACATCCTTCTGTACTTCAGCTGGCATCACCACCTTGGTGATGATAGTCGTCAGGTCTTCACCCTCATGCGTCATGGGATTCATGGACTCTCTGATCACATTCTTCAGTCGACGAATGCTGTCTTCCTGCCGAGCCCAGACTGTGGTTGATAGGTCGTGGTGCTCCTTGCGTGTAGCTGATTGTGAGCCAGCCATCTGACGGGCTTCTTCAGCAAGCCTACTCAGCTCTGGTGCTGTCAGAAAGAACCTTTCGCGGGCACTGGCATTCTGGGTAATGCCCACAATACCCCCTGTCACCTTCATGATCCTGTTGATGTGCTCCAGTGCATGGTCCACACCTACAGCACAGAAGGGGATTTCATTCTTATGGACACTGAAGTTCCCATCCATGAACTCTTGGTAGATCCCTGGATCTGTCATCTTCAGGGCCTTCATCTCTGCAAGGTACCGGGGAGTCAGCCTGGCATATTTCTGTTTGTCATGTGCAAATAAGTATATGCACATCTCATCCAGTGAAGACAGGTGAAGCTCAAATTGTCCATCACGGGTGGCACGGATGAATGTGTATATCAGCATTATCATCCGCATGTAGCGTCGCACAAACTTGAACAGTGGACTCTTGGCTTCTTTCCTCTCATCAAACTTTGCCATGGCCTCCAGGACTTCGTTTGACTCGAGGACAGCTAGCATGTTGTTCTGCGCGCTTGTCATCTCCTCTCGGTTGTGTAGATGACAGCTCTGGGCAACCTGTTGTGCTGACTGGGTACATGGGCCCCTCAGATGGGGATGCTCTTGGAAGAATTCGTCCACATAGAGGTCGAAGAGGGCTTGGACAGTGGTGATGTGGGCCTCCAAAGCCCTCTTCATGTGCTTGGCTTCCAGTATTTGTCTGGTCGTTGTTGGGCCATAGATATCAGCCTCAGACCAAGCCTCGTCAAGACCACTGTCCTCTATGGCATTCCCAGCAGCCCTCAGTGCAGCCATCACAGTGTGCATCTCCCCTAGTCGCAGTACCCACTTGCCTTTGCAGTCATCTCTGGTCATCTCCAGCTGTTTGGCTCGCTCATACAGGGCCATGTCTAAGGTGATCACTGTCTTCCTATCGGGACCCATGACCATGCAGTTGATTTGCTGTGTCTGTTTCAAGACTGTTATCAGTGTTTGCCATTCATGGGCTGGTGCTGCTACCAATGGCAGGGCGTTGACCTCTGTCAGAGGCTTCGAAGAGGAGAGCAGTGAGTTGTAGGCTGTCCAAGTTGGGATATCGTGATGCTTGATCCTACTGCCAGGTGGTTGTTTTGGATCGTGGACGAGTGACCCAACAGGGTCAGCATGCTGGGGTTCTGCAGCTTGCAGCTGGTCATCTGGTGGGATGATGTCGTCTTGTACGTCCTCAGCTTCAGCTGTTCGCATGATTGTGCGTGAAAGTAGCCACACTGTGTCCGTCGCAGAGTACGGCTTGGTGACATCTGGGTTTGACCGTGTCTTGAAGCTATACGTGGTACCTGTGGCAGATTGTTTGTTTGGTGCTTGGCAAGGAACAAAGTCTGGAGCAGTCAGAACCTTGAGTGAGCGGTGTCTGGCCTTTCGGTCATGTAGTGTCAGTGTTCTATGTTCATCTGTGGAGGGTGCATGTTCCCGTCGTTGGTAGAGTGCCCAGGCTGTAGCATGGAGTGTCCGCTTCCCATCAGGTGTGTCTTCATTGAAGTCACTGTTGTCCACTGCAAAGAAGACAAACGTCCCTATGCGCATGGTTCTTGGAAAGTATACACCCTGTTCTGTCGTAGACTCTATGACTGAGTTGGCCAGCTGTGTCTCCAACCGCAAGATCCGACTATAATCAACAGACAGACCGAACCCATGCAGGAAATCCAGAAGCTTCTTGTTTCTGGTGGACTGATGGACTACAATGGCAACGGCAAGCTGCTGTGGCCATTCTAAGCGATGGCGGAATGGTGCATCTGGCTCTTTGGGCTTGTACGTGACTTGGCGTTTTGACTTGTAGCCGTACATGATGTTCTGACTGATGGTTATAACATCTCGATGAATAGTGGCTGAGCGCATAGTCTCTGGCTCAATGCTCGTGGCTGGTCCTTCCAGTAGCCAGCGGAGGAAAGCATAGAGTACTTTGGGTACATGCTTTTCAGCATCATCAGTGTTCATTTCTCCTTCAAATTGCCATGGGTGCTTGTTCTGACAAGCAATGGCACTGCGGAGAACAGAGGCACTCTCAAACAGTTGTTCGATGTTTTTTTCATTTGTCTTCGTCATTGCATCTTCGACAGCTGCATCACGCACGGCAGTGGAGAATACACAGTCTGACTCGTTTCGACGTTTTGGTTTCATGAAGTGAACGTCATCAATGTGAGAGTTGATTTTCTCCTTCATGCCTTGGGTAGTAGGTGATGGGACATTGTGCACACCATTATTGTCAAGAATCCTGGAGTAAACCGACTTCAGGTCAGACATGTTGAGAATTTCACCAGCTTGGAGTAGAGAGCGAACAAGGCTGACAAACTCAATGTCTGCGGCTATTTTGATAACATTAGTTTCTTGCAGTATGTGTTCTTTGTCATCACTTGATGTCCCACTCTTGGGAGCACGTTGGACATTCTGCACCCAGCATGGGAGATGATACTTGACGTCGATCGCATGAGCATCATGTGCACTGATGGCAGCACTCAGCTGAACTTTCCACTTGTGGTTGCTGCCTTCTTCAACAGCTTTCTTCAGCTGTTTACCTGCGTTGAACGTGCATACAACATGTACACTTTCCTTAGTGACCTCTTGACAGAAGAAACAAAGGTCTCTGTTGAATGGAGTTGATGATGAACGTGTGAAGCGAAGAGTCTCGTCTTGCGTAGAACCTGAGGTACTTGCAGCGGCAGGTGCAGAAGAAGGACGTCCACACCTCTTATGAAGATGCTGGGTGTCGCCATGTTCGCAGGCTTTCTGGTGGCGAACTCTAGCACGCTCCAGGTGAGCAGTGTTGCATGTAGATCCATAACATGCCCGGTGCCACTTTGCTTTATTGTTCCTCAAGTCAGTGGCAGTGAAACAGCTTAATCGTTCGCTGATCTGTTTGAAGTCGGCATCACCATATCGTCCCCTCTCCTGGATGAACTGGAGAAACTTTGCATATGAGCCCAGTGCTGGCTCAGTCACTAGTGCACCTTGGGGATCCTGGCACTGAATGCAAAGTGTGAAATCAGTTTCTTTCTTGGTTTTCTTGCTTTTTGGCTCCATCATAGCTCAGGGTCACGAATCTGGAACATACAAATAACAAATAACAATTAAGATAGATGTGCATTAAGTTAGATTTTGGACACTGGTTCGGCTGTGCCATAAAAACCTATTTTTATCCCTTGTAGGTTATTAAAGAAGGTTTCATTCAATTCTCTATCCCCAAAAATGTACAACTGGACACCAGAATCGAAACTCTAGGTCATTTAGAAGCCAAGATAATGGAATTTTACGTTTTCGACATCCGCCATTTTGAAAATCCAAAATGGCCGCCATAAAGAACTTGAAACAATTGGAGACATATTTTTTCTAGAACTTATATCATCCCTAAAGACAGCCCAACCAGTGTCCAAAAATTAACAAGCAATTTCACCGGGCATTTCAATCTGCTACATTGGCCCCCCCACTATATAACCTATCCTATAAATATAGATTTGATGACGTCATGTTTACACATCTGAGCGACAGAAATGAGCGACAGAAATGGGTGACAGAAACTAGCTTCACTTTTGAGCGCCCGAAATTCCCAGGCAAACGCTATAACGCACCAGGTTTACAACCTGTGCGTTAATAACATTTTTACACATGAAAAACGTTCGTTTAATAACTTCTGATACAACATGTAAAAGTGGTCCAAAACGTCCAAGTGAAACTCGCTCAATTCAACTCGCACAAGCTAATGTGACCACTCATTCTTCTCGGAAATACCCCGTGCACATGCTGGTCACACTTAGAAATCATGTAAGTCTTTCTAAGTTCATCAAATACTGACATCGCGATCGACAGAATCTGAGGTAAATATCGATGTTTCTTCTGAGGTAAAAAAAAATAATCCATTTTAAAGCATTATACGTATCAAACCATACATTTTAAGAAACGGGGAAACCTCATACACACTTTGGTAGTTTTAAAATTACATAATATGTCGTCATCAGAAAACAATTAACATTGAAGCAGACGCTGTAAAATATACACCGTCCGAACGTATAACTACGAGTTTAAACGACATTTAGAACAAAAGTTAAAACTATTTTCACATCACAATGTTTCCAAGAACATTGTCAACATAGCACTTCAAATGGATTTTTAATCGACAAAGTTGTTCGTGTGCAAGTGCCGTAAATTGGCAAAAAGTGACGTAAAGTGGAACAAACAACAACAGGCATTTTAAGGTCATTTTCCCTGCAAGAGCAGGGGTTAACCTTGCGGTCCCCATGACTAAAGCCGTAAAGTGCCAAAACAATAAATACTCACAAGTGCCACAATGTGCCGTATATGGTCATAAAGTGCCGTAAAAGCGCCGTAAATGAGCATAAAGTGCCTTAAATGGACATAAATGCCATAAAGTGTCGTAAAATGCCATAAAGTGTCGTAAAATGCAACAAGCGTTATGCCTCGGTCCCCCGTCGGTGAAGTGATGCGAGTTGACAAAGTCGAAGACGCAAGACGAAGAAAAATGGCGACACGCAGACACCTGTTACTGTTTGACCAATTACCAAGTATAACAAATTATATGTTTTGTTTTGATTGTTTGCTGTATCCTTTTGATACTTATATTCTTTCCATGTTCTCTGAAAAGCTGGTTGTACCCTTTCAAGGAGCTAAATGCTTTACAAACCCTTGCCCTGTGTTGGCGCAATCCCTTGCTCCCCATACTACGGCCTTGGTTGCAAACTGCTATCTTTCTGGCCTCTGCCAATTTCCTGTATGTTGGCACTTTTATGACTGTTCACTCCCTCTATACTTCCCCAACCAAAGGACTTATGTTACATTACTTTGTTGTTTGAAATGCCTTTTAAGGATTATATACTTTGTATGACTTTCATGCCTTGTAATGGCATGTTCTCTTTACCTGTCGAAATCCAGAGTTTGTTCCCATACTGTGGTCTCAGCTGCAAGACTGCTATACTCCTCCATGTTTCCTTATCTCCTTCTTTCCCTTCAAGCCTCAATGCTTGTCCCTTCAAGCTTCAATGATTATGATATCAAAAGGCATAATCCTTGCCTGGCCTTGGACTTCCTTAAACTAACTGGACAACAGGATGGGACTAATGGTGGGGGGACCAATGAGCCCATTCTTTCTCTGTATCTTGTGAGCTAAAGCCACACCCTAATATTCTTTATATATAGCAAGTTTAAATCGAATTACTTCAGAGCATCTTGTTGTAGAGTTGTTCATTTTGTGTGAGCTTCCTGCGACATCCTGTTTTCCGCAAGCTTGTGTATAACGAGTTCTAATAAATATATCCGTTGCTCCTTCTCTGAGTCCTCTGAGTCCCAAGTCTCGAGTCCCAACCCGGCAAATGGTGTCAGAAGTGGGATCAGTCCGTGCAGTCCGGGACGCGGGTCCGGGCGAGTGGGTGGACAGGCCTGCTAGCTCAATCCGGGTCAGGTGAGCCTTGGTTTTCTTTTGTTTTTCCTTTATAGACTTGGGGTCAGTCCAAATTGTAACCCACTCTCTTGCTCGGGTGCTGTTTGTTCCGTTCCCTGCTCGAACCTGATCCGCGAACCTAAATTCAAATACGGACCGCTTGGGTCCCGGAGCAACTGACTCTTTATGGATTCGTTAGGGTAACGTTACGTAAGGGGAAGTTTCCCTCGAGGGAGCCCGAGGGTAAGGGGTAATAGATCTCTGGGTTGTGAGGGTGAGGATAAGGGCGGCGTCCCAATCCGAGGCCTACCCAGGAGACATTGGAATCATAAGTAAGGTTAGAAGTATTATAAGGGCGTAGGACGCCAGGAAAAGTAAGGTACGGTTAGGTTAGACAGCTGTGTAGGCGGGCGAGCCTCTCAGGAGTTAGGCTAGACGGCCGTACCTCGTGCAGGCGGGCGAACCTCTCGGGTATAAGGCAACGTCGATAAACCAAATTTTCCTAGGATGGGTAATGAATTTGTGAAGGTGGGTGAGCCTCTCAAGAAATACCCCAGCATTTTAATAAGGAGTAAGGTTACCTGGCGGTTACCTGGAAAAGTCAGGAGTTAGGCTAGACAGCTGTGAAGGCGGACGAGCCTCTCAGAAAGAGGAGGCGGGCGGGCCTCTTAAAGGCCTGAGGTAGCAGGTAAACGATTGAGGACATAGGTAGGTAGACCGGCGAGTGACTGATGCCGCTCGTTGAAAGTCAACTCCCCGTGGGAGGGTCAGGCAGATACCAAACCCCTACCCTCCCAGCCCTGAGCTTTGTCCCGGGCTTCCAGGCAACACCACCCTCCCTGCCCCACCCTTTTCACCCCAACTAACCCTTTCCACCCCGGTCTAAGAATCCCCTTTCTTTTGAATGATTGAGACATAAGGCGTTGTACACGACCCACTCAGGTCGTTGGGCTGTGAATTTTTGCAACTGTTAACACCGCTGAATGTGCGCAGTGGTTTGAAATGCGAGCCGGTTTGTCAGTCACGTGGTATGGAGAATGTATAGGGAAACGCATGATTCGAAATGCGTTGCCTAGGTTGGCAGGGGAGTGGCTGTTGGAGGTGCATGGTTGGAGTCGATCCGGTGTTCGCGCGACGTCTGAGAGACTCATTGGTATATGAATGAATGAATAAATGTATATATGGATGTCTGTCATTGAAGTATGTATTTGTGTCCATTGTGTGTGTGTGTCATTGACGTATGAAAGGGTTTCTTGTGTTGCCTGCAGAATTATGCAGTGTCGATTGGTATTGGCTACTTGTGCTGTATGTATGGATGTGTATTAGGCATGAATGATGTGGGAAGATAGTAAAGAAAATCTTGCTGAAGTTGAACTATTGTGAGTTTTAAAAGGTTGCATAGAAAGCTTAGAAATAGTTAAGGGGGCGTAGAATCACTTACTTGGATATTTTCTACAACCTGACGGTGTTGTAGAGTAGGTAGGAGGTTTTTGTAAGCTAAAAATAGAATATTTATCCTGTGGCCTGTAATCCGACTGACAAGGTCCCAAAGTATGATGTCATGTAGGAAAGACGTGTCTGCCTGTTTGTCTGATCGTAAGTCTGTGGTGCGATTCCACGGCGGGCCAAGGTTTAATCCAGTAAATGGGAGTTTTATGTTGTGGCAAGTGTGTGAGAGGGCACATATGAGCACGCGAGTGGGGATATGCAGGAGTGCACACCCGTGGTGAGTGTTACGGGGATAGACATATGGGAACTTTTTATTTTCAATAAACAAACCAGGTTATTTTCTTGTTTATTTGTTTATTTACGAAAAATAAATAAATAACAGGGGGAGGTAGGTTAATGGTGGTTTGTTGGCGGTAAAATTGGTTGAAAGTCGAGTTGAAACAATTTATATTGGGATATTGGGATTCATAATAGCTATTGGGCAGGTGGGATTGAATTTAACATTGGCTATTGGATAAATATTGAAATCCATGCCGGGAATGTCGATTTTAACGTCCATCCGAAGGATGTAGCACATTGTGAAGCTGCACATTGCTTGACAGGACATGGGAGTCAATGAGCTGTGTAATGAGAAGGATTAAAATTATGTCATGGTGTGAAATGCTGTAGAGGTGTGAAATACCTAGAGGCCTCAAGCCGGCCCACCTCGATCTGGACCACCCCCCGCAAGCAGCTCTGCCTCCGCGTTGAGGCCGCCCCCCGGCGGTCAGACCCCCAGCACCCCCCAGCACCGCCGTCCCGCTACCCCCCAGCCCTGCACGCATCGCCAGGGGGCGTTTCAGCCGGGTCATCCGGCTTCCCCGCAAGCTCACCCTTCAGGTGCGCGGGAATTCTGGGGGGGCGCGTGTGGCGGGCACAAGGGGCAATAATTCTGCGCACCAGTGGGTGGCGCGAGCGTCCAGGCGGGGAACTAAAAGGCATGCCCCGCCTTTCGACCGATCGGCCACGCCCGGGGGCAAGGCGTGACCTCGGGACATATATGCGGGCTCTAAGCTCGAGCCCGCCCAGTGCTGAAGTGCGAGCTCTGAATAAAGACTCTTGTTGTACCAACGCGTTGTGGCCTACCTCTCTGGCAATCGAGTCATGTGTGCGCAGCACCACAATATGCAGAAATCTAGGCCTACTTTATTAACTACAACAGGGCCTAGATACCTAGCTTCTCACTCAGAGACCCGCGTTGTACTCCCACCTCCCACCATTAAACCTACATCATAGGGTAGGACTATGGCCTGACTGTATTCACACTTCAGAATACACGAAACTACAATTAGAACTAGGCCAACCAAGTATAGCGTTACAGCTGCAAATGGATTTTTTAATGCACCAAGTATTTAAAAACAAGTACACTAGAAAATGTATGTCTTGATATGGCTTAAATATTTACACTATATCATGACGCCAACTTACTTTCGTTGTTTGGTATCCATCACCAATGTCATCTCCATCGTCAAATTCTCCACTGGCAAATTTAGCGAAGAGATCGTTCAACGTTCGCTTCTCATCTACAACTGATCTCGCGAACCAAGACTTCAAAACTTTTGTCGACGAACGTATGCTTACACACACGAATATCGTCATATTCCTTACTCAAATTTGTACCATTAAAAGTATGAAATGCAAGATTTTTACATGTAAATTGCACTTGCCCAGTGCACAACCGCTGCGAGAATTGACCGTCTTTAGCACAAAATGTCTGCGTTAAGCCTAGCATGTATTAACCAGGAAGTTCCATTGGAGGGTGGGATCCATAATAGTTCAGATCATCAATGCACAAGATACGATCAGCAAACGCCGCCCGGAAACGGCAAGTTTTAGACCGAGTTTCTTCGCAAAACGATTTTTTTTAAACAAGTATATATTTAAAAAAAAATAGTATTAAATAGTAAATAAAAGTAGGCGGCGACTAAAAAGGAAGCAGGCGGGGACGAGAAACTATTTATTTTTTTACTTGGCCTAATAAAATAAGCTTTTTTGAAATACTTTTTCAAATGCTCGAATTTCATTGGTTCCGGTATTTGGTGACGATTTTCGTTGAAGATAACCAGGGCCCGGGGAACGAGGTTGGTCTTAAAGTATTTTAATTACAAATTAGAGGTGCATAAGATTGTGAATCAAAAAAAGACGGGTGAAACAAACTCCTGTTGTAAAAGTCAAATCCACAACATTGTCCCAATAATAGGTTTAATGAAAATTCGATCTCTGGCAACATCCTGTAAATATACGATCATGCAATATATCAGGATTATATAGTCAAGGAGAAGTTCAGCAATTATCAATCAGTGCAAGCAAGCCTGGATCACCTAAATATATGCACCATTTGAGTCTACGCTGTCACAGATTAAATCTCACAGGAATGATCCGGAGCGATGGCCGTCCGAGTTCTTATAGACGCCTCTCAGTGGTTGGAGAAAGCATAACACCTGGGTTCAACTTAGATACAATTTCATTACATTCTCCCCGCCGTTAAAACTACACTTCCACTAAGACAGGAATCAAGCACGCAGCAGCATAATAGTAGGGGCAGCGATTGTCCGTCCATGTCAGTCGGTCCATCCGTAGCGATCGGGGCGACGAATTTCCCTTCCGGCACGGGTCCGGAAACTACCGGGTGCTACATCCCCAAGACCGGAGTCCCCTGCGTCGGAGTAGCCACCTAAGTCAGATGACGAAGGTGGCACCACAGAGCCTACAGGTTGGGGTGCATTTAGCGGTGAGATGGCCGGCAGATACTCCACAGGCGGAGCAATGGGAGAGTCCATAGACTTGTAAATTGGTTCGTTGATTTCCCCGCAAGGGGCCAGGTGGCGTATGGAGACAGTTGACTCGCATGCATCAGACATCAACACACGAGCATGCTCGGGATTAGCTTGGAGTACTTGCACCTTATACACTCGTGGATCATACTTACTCATGCGAACCGCACGTTTGAGGTAAGCCGGTCCCGGCTCTGCAAGCCAACTAGGTAAAGTTCGGGTACTACCCGAACTCCACGGGTGATGAAACATCCATTCGTGGGGAGTTTGATTGGCAGCCGTAAACAGTAAAGTCTTGATCGAGTTCAGTGCCGCAGGTAGCGACCAAGCCCATTTGTCTAGGCCTCGGCCGAGGGACTTAAGGCTCAGCGTAACGGCTCTCCATATACATAATACCATTGAAGCGTTCGACCTGTCCATTCGCCTGCGGTCTATACGGAGTGGTATAGCTAGAAGCGACATTATGCTGGAGTAAGAAGTTCCTCACCTCTTGGGACAGGAACACCGCACCTCGATCGGTATGCACGTAGGCCGGATTCACAAACATAGAAAACAAGTTCTGCAGGCACCGCATAACCGTGGTGGCTGTCATATATACGCACGGGAAAGCAAAAGGGAATTTCGAGAACTCATCAATGATTGTGAGCAGGTAACGAGAGTTACTCGATGCCGGTGACGCCGGCAGTGGCCCTTTGAAATCCATCGCCAATCTCTCCCACGGCCTAGTTGCGTGGACCAGTGTTCCCATAGGAGGGTTGTAAAAACGCGGTTTGAGTTCAGCACATACAGAACAAGTGCGACAGATCTGATGAATATCTTCAACCGAGTAGGGCAAGTTATGACTACGCACAAAATGAGCGAAACGCGTCACCCCGGGATGGCACAAGGTGTCGTGCAAAGCGCGCAGATCCTCAAAAGATATGAGACACGCACACATCGCCGGCCGCGATAAGGCGTCGGCAACCAGGTTATCCCTCCCAGGGCGATATTTGATTGTGCAGCAGAAATCGGCGAGTTCGATCCGCCACCGAGTGATTTTCTCATTCTTAATGCGTTGAGCATGCTGGGTGTCGTGCATAAATGCAATGCTCTGTTGGTCCATGATAATTTGGAAGCATCGTCCGAGCAAATAGGGACGCCAACGCCGAATCGACTCGACGATGGCATATGCTTCCTTTTCGACAGACTAATGTCTCCGCTCAGCGGAGGAGAGAGTTCGCGAAAAGAAGGCCACCGGGTGCCCCCCTTGGGAGAGAGTTGCAGCTATCGCATGATCCGATGCATCACTTTCCAAAACAAAAGATTTATGTTCGTCATTCGTCGCCACAGCGGCGCCAGCGATGTCGGACTTAAGGCTATGGAAAGCAGCCTTGGCGGCAAGGCTCATGGGGAACGCTTCGCAGTCCACAAGTGGGCGGAGCTTCGTGGATAAATTTTATACCCACTTAGAATAATGAGCGAACAGCCCGAGAGCACGTTTCAACGAAGCACGATCGCAGGGCGGGGCCATGTCGAGCAAGGGTCGCAGACGCTCCTTACCCAGAGCAACAGAGCCGTGGGTCATGGTGTACCCCAGAAGATCTATTTTGCGAGCAGAGTAACGACATTTAGCCTCATTCATAGTTAAGCGATACCTCTGCGCGACCTAGAGGAAGCATTTCAGATTAGCATCATGATGTTCCTGGTCATACCCATGAACTGTGAGATTATCCAGATATACAAAGACATCGGTCAAGTTCTCCTTTTAGTCTACTTGCCAAGCCTATATAGCCCTCTTGTGAACCCGGAAATGTTGAGTATCCCAACGTTTTAAGTTAGAAATGTACAGTATGGGTCCCCAGCACTTAGAAACTGCCGGATGCTAACTTGCATATGTTGGGCAATTAGCAAAATTAGCATTAATAGCATTAACCCTATCAAACATAGGCCTGGGACACTGAAATTTCTGTTTCGCTCTATTGCTCCGTTTGAATGCTTCGTGTGAGCAAACTATTTGAAGGATCTGTATGAAATTTGGACATAATACACTTAGACAGATATGCTTTCCGTGAGTGTTCTGATCAAAATTTCCTGCGATCAAAATTTCATGTGAAAAAAGGGATGTAAAAGCCGTGGATTTTTTTTCACCCAACATTTTTTTGCGCGGTTAGTGCCCCTACTCTCATGTTGAGCTACAGTTTCAATGTTAGTGTTTATTTGAACAGATCGTAACCTGGCACGTTCAACGCACTAAGCCCCATCTCGCTAGCTGAATCTCACATCTCGCTAGCTCGCACCCCTACCCTAATAGCTCACAGGTTCTGGCGAGCAGAAAGAGAGGGTGATTGGATGCTGCAACAACACTGCCTTGAAGAGATGCTGCCCTATTTCTTTGCTGCCGGTCATCACCACTATGCAAGATGGATCACATGGCATCTGCGCGACATGCAGTACCTTCCTGCTACTGCCAAGGATGACCTTTACGCTGGAAGCCATGTGTGCCGCCACTCTGATGGTGCAGCTTCAGTGAGTGGAGACATGTTTGGGGAGCAGACATGCATCAAGCAAGGGAAGGGAGTAGGAGGCATGAAGGGCATCTCCACTAACCCTGAGCAGGTCGCCGTGTGGATCCAATCTTTCGGCATCTGCTCTTATCTCTCCAAGTCATTGGATGAGATTTACGACGATGCTGAAGCACCGGATAAGACAATGAAGCCCAACAGACACAAAGAAGAGGGTAAAGGACGGCGGGAATTGGATGCGGAGGACCGGGCTAAAATCCTGAGAGTGCTACAGGAAAACTCCCGTCCACTCACTATAGAGACCGCGACCCTCCACCATATCATAAATGGCCAGGTGGCAGATGAAAAGGTGAATGTGCAAGATGCATTGAAGATCGGACAGGACATGAGCACACTGTTCTCTTCATCACTTCCTGAGAGATTTCATGCGCCCATCTCAAATAAGGTGGTGACAATGACATTCACCAAAAAAAGAGTGAAGGTCAATGCGAAGATCATATGTGACCTTGAGGCGTTGTTTGCTCGGCTGCTGGTGGTGGGGAGCAAGAGAAGAATGGAGCTCTCTGCCCTCTTTGACTATGAGCTCGGCCCGGTCCCTGCATCCATCATCGATGAGTATGGATGCCTCAGGAAGGGTAACAAGTCTGTGATCGTCCAGCATCTTGGAATCCTTGCCCCCAAACCCCACCCACCACATGTTGTACTCGTTGATGCATCGCAGCTCATCTACCACGTGGTGTGGCCATCGTCAGGCACTGTGGCTGACCTCGCAGCCAGCATGGGGCGCCGGCTTAATCGCTGCATCACCGAAACATTTGTCATCTTTGACCGGTATGAGCAAGTCTCTGCCAAAGACCACGAGAGGCAGAGAAGAGCTGGGGAGAGCTCAACAGAGTACCGACTCTCACTGACAACCCCTCTACCTAGCCGCGACAAAGTGATGAAGAACAAGACAAACAAACGGAGACTGGGTGAGCTCCTGTGCACACACAGCATAGGAGATCACATCAAGATGGTCAGCAAAGCAGACAGTATTGTCACTCATGACGAGGCTGACGTCTCCCTCATCTCATACATGTTGGATGCAGCCAGTCGCGGAGCTGAAACTGTCCGCATTCTCAGCGACAACACTGATGTTTTCGTACTCATGGTCTATTGGTGCTGGAAGGTGGGTATCAAATGTAACCTGCAGATGGAGAGATGGGATGGCACTATTCTCAACATCAATTCGACAGTAGAGAATCTCGGTGAGCAGTGTCGCTCCATCCTGGCTATGCATGCTCTCTCCGGATGTGACACCACCTCCTATCCCGCAGGGAAAGGGAAAGTGTCCGCACTCAAGGCCATGAGAGTAGTACCTGGTGACCTGCTTCACTTCATCGGAGAGGAGGGAGCTACTGATGTACAGATTACAGAGGCAGTGAGTGGTTTCTTCCTGGCTCTGTACAACGAGAGGGAGTCGGCATCTCTGAACGTCGCCAGATATGACATCTACCGAAAGCGCAAAACCCCCCCCCCAGCACTGAAGATACTGCCTCCTAAAGAGCGCAATGCTCTCCTCCATGGACGGCATGCCCATCTACAGGTGCTGCTTTGGAAAGCAGCAGACTGCCCTGACCCACCAGCTGTGGACATAACAGAGTTTGGATGGAATAAGAAGGAAGGCGAGAAGGGAGAGGAAGTCATCACGCCCATCCTGGATGCAAGCCCTGTTGCTCCTCCTGCCGTGTTGGAAATGATCAGCTGTAGCTGCGAAGCTGGGTTAAAGCCCTGTTTAACAGCAAAGGCAAAGTGCAGCTGCGTAGCTGCAGGCCTGGCCTGTACCAGCTACTGCTTCTGCAAAGGCTCTGATAGTACATGTTGCAACACACTCACACACTCACAGCAAGAAGAGCAATATGACAAGAATGTAGAGTCAGGAGAAGAAGATGAAGACGATGAGGATGAGTTTTATGATGAGGATATGCTTTATAACAGTGCAGAGTAGTAGAAGTGCAAGACGCTCTTTCTTGATGGAAGTTTTATGTTGTGTAACTAGTGCACATATTTTTCAGCTCTGATAATTTTGGGTATACTTGTGTTTTAATTTTGAGGATATTATTTACCCATAGTCATATTATTCTAGTTTGGTATGGTACTTGCCTTTGTTACCTCTAATACCTGTGAATAAAAGTGGAGCAATAGAGCGAAACAGAAATTTCAGTGTCCCAGGCCTATGTTTGATAGGGTTAATGCTATTAATGCTAATTTTGCTAATTGCCCAACATATGCAAGTTAGCATCCGGCAGTTTCTAAGTGCTGGGGACCCATACTGTACATTTCTAACTTAAAACTTTGGGGTACTCAACATTTCCGGGTTCACATTGCTGGCAAGTAGACTATGGTCATCCATAGCTGACTGATGCGATGAGGTCGTCCATAGCCCTCTGAAAACAAGAGACCCTGTTCGTGACCCGAAAAGGTAGCCGGGTGAACTGGTATAACCTCTGACCCGATTCAAACGCCTTATAGATGCGATCGGCCTCGGAGATGGGGATTTGATGATACGCACTACGCAGATCGAGAGTGCTATAGACCGAATACTGTGCCACCTGTCGAACCAGGGAGTCCATTCCTGGGAGTGGGTAGGCGTCCAGCTGTGTACACCGATTAATCGTATGCGAATAGTTGATTACCATGCGTTTGCGATGCGCTTCGCTTCGTACCACCAGAACTAGGGCCCGCCATGGCGACTGACTAGGTTCTATGATACCTTCCTTTAGTAGCTAGGCCGTTTCTTCCGCAATGAATTGCGCGTCAGCTCGTGAGTAGCATCGCGATTTAACCGCCACAAGTGTACAGTCCGTGGTCATATTGGGGAACAACGACAGTGGCTCAATTTCCATCCCTGCAAGAGCACACACAGCAAGAGTATCAGCACCACCAAATTCCATTTCCAAACGTCCATGTCGCTTGAGAAAATCATGTCCCAGCAAAACTTCTGCACATAATGCTGGTAAGACCATTAGATGCACATCCGGAAACATTCGACCCTTAATCACAAGCTTCAGTGACATTCCCCTTTTGTGCTAAGCCATAGCCCCTTAGAGGCCATAAAGATTCGGCATCTTGTCCCAAGAATCGGCCATCCATGTTCCTGCACAAGTCGAAAATCAACATAACTATCCGTGGATCCTGTGTCGATCAAAGCATTAGCAAAAATTCCCTCGATCATGAGTGGGATGATAACACGAGCCAGGCCAGGTGGACCTGTAGTTATCGAGTCGTCAAGGCAAGGCGCTCGTACCTCGCGCGTGGACCCAACGCCAGCTAAAGTCTTTCGTGCCGTTGAAGTCGTTTGTAGGCCAGTCGTGCCGCCTCCAGAGGGCGCACGTGCCATGCGTGAAGTTCCCAGCTTTCGTGCCGTTGCAGTAGCTTGTAGATCATACGTGCAGCCTCCGGGGGCGCTCGAGTCATGCGCGGAGTTTCAAAGCCAACATTAGCCGATCGGGTGGCCGATCCCGGAATTTAGCAGGGTGTCGGAAGAATGCCGGCCAAGGACGGTCGCTCCGCCTACTGTCGTGTTTGCGCCACTTGTTTAGTCGACGCGGCGAGTCTCACCAAGGTCGAGCTCTCAGCTCGGTGCCCACGGAAAGGGGCGATCCCCATCAAAGTCGGGCGAGGCACGCCGCGCGCCGCTCGGACCGCTGGCTCGGAGATAAGCACATTCATCGTCAAGCGGGCTCGTTTGCCCCGCGACGCCCGGCAAACTTTTGCAAAATGACCCGGCTTTGAGCACAAATGACACGTCACATTTTTAGCAGGGCAAACAGACCTGGGATGATTCCGATTCCCGCAAAAATAGCACGTAGCGTTACTTCCGGACTTGGGTCCAGCTGCAGCGGCCACCGTCAAGCCCGGATCGGGATCCTCAGGAGTGGCCGGGGTCTCCGATTCCGGCGGAGGTGCCGAGGCTGCATCCATGACCTCGGCGGTAGCTCTCTCCGGTCGAGTCTGTCGAGATGTCCCCGCAGTGACGTATGGACGTTCATACGCGTCGGATTGTTCCCGTGCTTCGGTATACACGTGAGATAGCCGGAGTGCTTCGGCTAGTGTCAAATCGGCTTTTTTTCTTCTTTTTTTGTATACTGAATCGAGGCTCGTGAAAGAGCTGACATTTACTTCACAAACAAATCAACCAGACAAACAAAATATATAAAAAGAGGGAGCGGAAGACAAGAGAATGGGAAGCACACAAACACTTGAGAGCACACAACATTTAAGAGCAGGGAGATGTGTGGGAGGGAGAGGGCTTGGGGGGAGGAGGCGTGGGAAGGGGGGGGGGTGGGAGGAGTATAAAACACAAGGACACCAAGGACTTCCAGGACAGAAGTTGGTATTTCAAAAAGTGGAATTGGGGTGAAATTATCGGGGATAGAAAAGATCAAGGTTTTGGATGGGGGAAGATAAGAGATGGTGGTTAACAGCTGTTTTAAAGACCTGGAGGGTGGAGTGGGATTGAAGAGAGTGAGGGAGTTTGTTCCAGAGGCGAGAGAAAAGAGGGATGAAGGAGTGAAGGTGAGCAGAGAGTCTTGCTTTTGGCAGTTTAACCATAAGAGGGTTGCAGGCAGATCTTGTGCGACCTGTAGGAATATTTGCGGGACAGAGCCCAGAGAGAGCTGGGGGGGGGGGGCAAGGCCAGAAAGGAGTCGGTAGAAGATGGAAAGACCACCAACCTGCCTGCGGTGAGTGAGTGAGAGGCCCTTGGAGTTAGCTTCATCGCGGGAGATTCCAATGATTCTGAATGCTTTGCTTTCAACAGCGTGAAGACGAGCTAGGTGTGAGGCAGGAGCATCACGTCTGCCGCCTGTCAAATCGGCTTCTTCAAGTAGTTTTTGTCTGACGACTGGGGACCTAAGTCCTGCGACAAAAGAATCGCGAACAAGGTCATCACAGACTTGTTCATGAGTACGTACCACCAGGGTACTCTCCCTCAGTAGGCGTCGGAGGTCTTGAGCAAATTGATCTAAAGTCTCCGTGGGCTGTTGTCGTCGTGTTGCGAGCAAATGTTGGGAATAGACCACGCTTCGTTTTTTTATGTAAATACGCTTCAGCTCGGCCACGGCTGCATCGAACGTCTCACATCGTTTGATTGCCATGTACACGGTATGGTGTACCTTTGATTGTAGCACTTCGAGTTTTGTTTCATTGGTGATGGCTTCCTGAGCCTTGAATTGGTTATCCAAGATTTTCAGCCAATGTGTCAGTTCGGCGGCCGTGTCTGCCGCCTGAGGGTCTGCTCCGAAGATCGGCACTTGGATCATCTTATGAGTCGTCATGTCGCTCTCGTTCGTGTCTCGTTCTTGTTCAAGACGAAGAGACGAATTTTCATTCATTGTTGTAAAAGTCAAATCCACAACATTGTCCCAATAATAGGTTTAATGAAAATTCGATCTCTGGCAACATCCTGTAAAAATACGATCATGCAATATATTGAAGGAACTGCGCTCCAACGCGAGTCAAAAGAATTGACGCGACCAAAGACGGAATTCGTCCGAGTTGCTTTATTGAAACAAAACAGCTCAGGTATTCTGACAAGCCCGTTTTTCGGGCAACAATATATATACACATTTATGTCGGGAAGTTTGCCCGGCAAAAGCTATACCGGGCATGCCCGGGTATCAAGGGCGAGCCTTGGAAAGGCGAGTCTGGACCTGCCTGGGCGTGTTTGACTGCGGCCTGGCAAGTCGAGGCTGGGCGTGCCCGGGCGCTCTGGGCGAGCACTGGAAAGGCGATAGCGGGCATGCCCGGATGCTCTGGGCGAGCCCTGGAAAGGCGATAGCGGGCATGCCCAGACGCTCTGGGCGAGCCCTGGAAAGGCGAGAGCGGGCATGCCCGGGAAAGACGAGACCGGGCGTGCCCGGGAGGTTCGGGCGTGCCCGGGAACAGTGAGTCCGGGCATGCCCGGGAGAGGCGCGTCTGGCCGTGTTCTGGCCGGTGCAAGGCGATTATGTACATCCAGCGGTAACCGCTACACACGCCCCTCCAGAATCGACCTGCACCGGCAGGGTCAATTTAAGGGGGGTCCGGATGACCCGGCCGAAGCGACCCCTGGAGGGTCGTGGGGAGGGGTCTGACGTGGTGGTGGGTGGTCGAGCGGGGGGAACTGTGGACGGGGGGCGGCCTCGCCGCGGAGGAAGGGCCAACCGTGGTGGTCGGTCGACGTCCATGTGCGCCGGTTTGAGGCGGTCCACAGAAATCCGGTCCGGCCGGCCGCCGAAGTCGACGATGAAAGACTTGTCGCCCCATCGCAGGACCCGGAAGGGCCCGTCGTACGGCGGCCGGAGTGGCCCCCGGTGCGCGTCATGACGCACAAAGACGTACTCCGCTGTGCGAAGCGCCGGGGGGACGTAGGACTGGGGGCCGCCGTGGCGGGACGTCGGCACGGGGGCAAATCGTCGGGCGGCCTCCTGGAGGTCCGAGCGCTGGCGAGCGGTGGACCAGGGACTGGTAGCGTCAGGCACGAATTCGCCCGGGACGCGGAGTGGCTGGCCGTAGACGAGCTCGGCGGCGGACGCCTGGAGGTCTTCCTTGGGGGCCGTGCGAAGGCCCAAAAGGACCCACGGCAGCCGGTCGGCCCAACCGTCGTCCTGAAGGCCGGCCATGAGTGCGGCCTTCATGGAGCAGTGAAACCGCTCGCACAACCCATTGGCTTGGGGGTGGTAGGCCGTGGTGCGGTGCAGCGTGACCCCCAACGAACGGGCGACCGCGCCCCAAAGCTCAGACGTGAACTGTGGGCCGCGGTCGGATGAGATGTCTGCTGGTGCGCCGAAGCGCGCGACCCAGGTGGCGATGAACGCCTGCGCCACGTCGGCGGTGGTGGTGGAGGTGAGGGGCACGGCCTCCGGCCACCTGGTGGTCCTGTCCACCATGGTGAGCAGGTGGGTGAACCCCCGCGAGGGGGGCAGGGGACCCACCAAGTCCACGTGGACGTGGTCGAAACGCCGTTCAGGCACGGCGAAAGGTGCCAGCGGGGCCTGGGTGTGGCGGTGGACCTTGGCTCGCTGGCAGGCCGTGCAGGCGTTGGCCCAGTCGCGGATGTTTCGTCGAAGGCCGTGCCAGACGAAACGCGCCGACACCAGCTTCTGAGAAGCTTTCCGGCCCGGGTGAGAAAGGCCGTGGATGGAGGCGAAGATGCGGCGCTGCCAGGAAATGGGCACGATGGGGCGAGGCTGGCCCTGGGAGACGTCGCAGAGCAGGACGGTGCCCGCGAAGGGGATGTCGGCCAGGCGGAGGCCCGTGTCCGCCACGCGGAGTGCCTGCACCGAGGCGTCGGTGGTCTGGTCGGCCGTCATGAGCGTGAAGTCCACGCCGAGGTGGACCGCGTTCGCGCTGGCCCGCGAAAGGCAGTCGGCCACGGCGTTGTCTTTGCCGGCGACGTGCTGGATGTCCGTGGTGAACTCCGACACGGCGGAGAGGTGGCGCTGCTGGCGGGCCGACCACGGCTCCGTGACCTTAGCCATTGCGTAGACCAACGGCTTGTGGTCGACGAAAGCCGTGAACGGGCGGCCCTCCAGGAGGTGTCGGAAATGGCGAACGGCCAGGAATAGCCCGAGCAGCTCGCGGTCGAACGTGCTGTAGTTTAACTCGTTCGGCCGGAGTTGCCGGCTGAAAAAAGCGAGTGGCTGCCAAACCCCGTCCACCCATTGCTCATGGACGGTGCCCACCGCGTAGTTGGAGGCGTCCGTAGTGAGGGCGATGGGCGCGTTGAGCACCGGGTGAGCCAGCAGCGTTGCGTCGGCGAGGGCCCGTTTGGCACTGGCGAAGGCCGCGTCCATGGCCCCGGACCAAACAATGTCATGCTTGGCCGGCTTGCCCCGGAGGGCCTCGTAAAGGGGCCGCATGAGCTGAGCAGCGCGGGGCACGAATCGGTGATAAAAATTCACCATGCCGAGGAACTCTTGGAGGGCCTTGATGGAACGGGGACGCGGGAACGTGGTGATGGCCTCGACCTTGGTCGGCAGCGGCACGGCCCCGGTCTTGGTGATGCGGTGGCCCAAAAAGTCAACGGTCGTCGCGCCGAAGTGGCATTTGACCGGGTTGACAATTAAGCCGTGCTCGCTGAGGCGACCGAACAGTGTTCGGAGGTGGAGGAGGTGCTCGGCGCGGGACGTGCTGGCGACGAGGATGTCGTCCAGATAGACGAAAAGAAACGGCAGGTCGCGCAGCACGCCGTCCATCAAGCGCTGGAACGCCTGGGCCGCGTTCTTGAGGCCAAACGGCATCCGCAAAAATTCGAACAGGCCGAACGGCGTGATAACGGCCGTCTTCGGGACGTCGGCCGCCCGGACAGGTACCTGGTGGTAGCCCCGTATCAGGTCAATTTTCGAAAAGATGACCCGTCCCGCCAAACGGGCGGAAAAGTCCTGAATATGCGGGATCGGGTACCTGTCGGGGGTGGTAGCGTCATTGAGACGGCGGTAGTCGCCACACGGGCGCCATCCACCCCCCGGCTTTGGCACGATGTGCAGTGGCGAGGCCCACGCGCTATCGGAGCGCCGCACGATGCCGAGGTGCTCCAACGCGTCGAATTCGGCCTTTGCCACGGCGAGCTTGGCTGGGTCGAGGCGGCGGGCCCTGGCGTAGACCGGCGGGCCCGTAGTGGGTATGTGGTGCTCGATCCCATGCCGCACCGCGACGGCCGAAAACGTCGGCCGCGTGAGGGCCGGGAATTCCACGAGCAGGCGAGCGAACTCGTTCGTTGCCGGGAGGGCGCACGCCAGTTCGGTCGGCGCGGAGCTGCTCATTGTGCACGCCAGGGAGCTGAAGGTCTCGGCGTGGACAAGGCGACGTCGTTTGACGTCGACCAGCAGCCCGTGCGTGCAGAGGAAGTCGGCGCCCAGCAAAGCCACGGGGACGCTGGCGGTAACAAAAGTCCATTGAAAGCGCTGGCTGCCGAAGCAGAGGGTGACGACGCGTGGGCCGAAAGTGCATATGGCCGAGCCATTAGCAGCGACCAAAGAGGGGCCGCAAACTGCGTCCAGCCTGTCCTGCTCGGAGGCAGGTATGACGCTCAGTTGGGCGCCGGTGTCGCACAGGAAACGCCGTCCAGACGCTTTGTCCCAAATAAACAGCAAGTTGCCCGAGTGGCCGGCGCTCATGGCTGGGAATGAACGCCGGCCCGGCCGTTTCCCGACCTGCCGAAAGTGCACGGGGGCCGGCACGTCCGAGCCTTGTGTCCGAACCTGGCGTGGTAATAACACCACGCCCGGTCAGGTGGAGGCCCCGGCCGTCGTGTCGGAAGCGGGCGGTGCGGCATGGCGGCCGCCAGTTGCACCGGCAGTTCGGCCTCCAACCGCGCAGGGCACTCGGGCGTCGTGGGCGTCGCCTCGGACGGCGGCGGGCTCCAGGTAACCGCGCCGATGTGCTGGCCCGCCGAGGAGATCTTATCGGCTTCCCTGGCGAGGGCGCGGGAATCCGTGATCAACGTGCCAGCCAGGGCGAGGCGTACCGGGTTAGGCAGCTGACGGAGGAACAGCTCCCGGAACAGGAATGCCGGAGAGTGCTCGCCGAGCAACGAGAGCATATAGTCCATGCGCTCGGACGGGCGCGTGTCGCCGAGCTCGGGCAGGTCAAGCAGGCGCCGTGCGCGTGCTGCCGGTGAGAGGGCGAAAGCGCCGAGGAGGAGCGTCTTCAGCGCGTCGTATTTGTCAGCAGCCGGCGGGTGCTGGTGGAGGCTCAAGGCGCGGGCCGCGGTGGTGGAACCGAGCGCCGCCACAACATGGTGGAAGCGGGTGTCGTCCGCGGTGATGCCTCGCAGGGCGAACTGGGAGTCCGCCTGGGCGAACCAAACAGCCGCGTGAGTCTCCCAGAAGGTAGGCAGTTTAAGCGTCACTGCCGTATCCATGTCGGTAGGTCACCAATGAAGGAACTGCGCTCCAACGCGAGTCGAAAGAATTGACGCGACCAAAGACGGAATTCGTCCGAGTTGCTTTATTGAAACAAAACAGCTCAGGTATTCTGACAAGCCCGTTTTTCGGGCAACAATATATATACACATTTATGTCGGGAAGTTTGCCCGGCAAAAGCTATACCGGGCATGCCCGGGTATCAAGGGCGAGCCTTGGAAAGGCGAGTCTGGACCTGCCCGGGCGTGTTTGGCTGCGGCCTGGCAAGTCGAGGCTGGGCGTGCCCGGGCGCTCTGGGCGAGCACTGGAAAGGCGATAGCGGGCATGCCCGGACGCTCTGGGCGAGCCCTGGAAAGGCGATAGCGGGCATGCCCGGACGCTCTGGGCGTGCCCTGGAAAGGTGATAGCGGGCATGCCCGGACGCTCTGGGCGAGCCCTGGAAAGGCGATAGCGGGCATGCCCGGACGCTCTGGGCGAGCCCTGGAAAGGCGAGAGCGGGCATGCCCGGGAAAGACGAGACCGGGCGTGCCCGGGAGGTTCGGGCGTGCCCGGGAACAGGGAGTCCGGGCATGCCCGGGAGAGGCGCGTCTGGCCGTGTTCTGGCCGGTGCAAGGCGATTATGTACATCCAGCGGTAACCGCTACAATATCAGGATTATATCGTCAAGGAGAAGTTCAGCAATTATCAATCAGTGCAAGCAAGCCTGGATCATCTAAATATACGCACCATTCGAGTCTACGCTGTCACAGATTAAATGTCACAGGAATGATCCGGAGCGATGGCCAAGCGATGGCCGAGTTCTTATAGACGCCTCTCAGTGGTTGGAGAGAGCATAACACATGGGTTCAACTTAGATACAATTTCATTACAACTCCTATTGAACTTTTTCGCAAATTTTTTATGCATACTTCCGCATCCGGAAGATGGCGGCCTCCATTGAGTGATTTGGTTTTGAAATATTTTTTCAAATGCTCGAATCTCATTGGTTCCGGTGTTTGGTGACGATTTTCGTTGAAGATAACCAGGCCCGTGCGGGTCGAGGTTGGTCTTAAAGTATTTTAATTACAAATTAGAGGTGCATAAGATTGTGAATCAAAAAAAGACGGGTGAAACAAACTCCTATTGAACTTTTTTCAATTTGTTATGCATACTTCCGCATCCGCAAGATGGCGGCCTCCATTGAGTGATTTGGTGCATCAAAGCTTGGAATTCTCAAAGGATCCAGCATAATCTGGTTTTTCAACATAATACGTACGCATTCATTCACAACACCGGCTTCGCCGGCTATTAGGCAATAGAATGGCAGTCACCTAAGTGTTAATTAACACTGAAATTAGGATGTTGAAGGAGTCCGGACTCCAGCAGAATACGGATAAAAGGATGGCAAGGCACAAACTCGTCCGAGAAGATGTTTATTCGTAAAACCAACTCGGGAACACTAAAAAGCCCGTTTATCTGGCTGACTTATAAAGCAAAACCAAAAACCCAAACCGAAACCGAAAGCCACGCCTCGCTTCGGTGGTCACGTGATCCACAGGTGTAGCTCATTATACCCGCACACGCGGCACGCTTTGGCGGTCACGTGACCAGCCACTCTGGCGCCGGTGACGTCACCGGCTGGAGCAAGGAGATTCTGATGCCGGTCTTGCTTGGGCGGACCCATGGGTCGCTACACACGCCCCCCCAGAATGGACTTGGTCCAGGGAGGTCAACCTGAGGGGGGTCTGGATGACCCGACCGAAACGACCCCTGGCCGGTCGCGGGGGGGGGGGGGGGGGTCCGGTGTGGTGGTGGATGGTCGGACGGGGGGTGTAGTGGACGGGGGGCGGCTGCGCCGCGGTGGCAGGGCCAGCCGTGGCGGCTGGCCGACGTCCATGTGGGCCGGTTTGAGGCGGTCCAGCGAGATCCGGTCCGCCCGGCCGCCGATGCTGACGATGAAGGACTTGTTGTCCCGGCGTAGGACCCGGAAGGGTCCGTCATAAGGTGGCCGGAGCGGCCCCCGGTGCGCGTCGTGGCGCACAAAGACGTACTCCGCCGTGCGGAGTGCTGGGGGGACGTAGGAGTGGGGGTCGCCATGGCGGGACATTGGCACCGGGGCGAAACGTTGGGCGGCCTCCTGGAAGTCCGTGCGCTGGCGCACGGCGGACCAGGGGCTGGTGGCGTCGGGCACGAACTCGCCCAGGACGCGGAGAGTCTGGCCGTACACCAGCTCGGCGGTGGACGCCTGGAGGTCCTCCTTGGGGGCCGTGCGGAGGCCCAAAAGGACCCACGGGAGCCGGTCGGCCCACCCGTCGTCCTGGAGGCCGGCCATGAGTGCGGCCTTCATGGAGCGGTGAAACCGCTCACACAACCCGTTGGCTTGGGGGTGGTAGGCCGTGGTGCGGTGCAGAGTGACTCCCAACGAGCGGGCGACCGCGCCCCAAAGTTCGGACGTGAACTGTGGGCCGCGGTCGGATGAGATGTCCACCGGTGTGCCGAAGCGCGTGACCCAGGTGGCGATGAACGCCTGCGCCACGTCGGCGGTGGTGGTGGAGGTGAGGGGCACGGCCTCCGGCCACCTGGTGGTCCTGTCCACCATGGTGAGCAGGTGGGTGAACCCCCGCGATGGGGGCAGGGGACCCACCAGGTCCACCTGGACGTGGTCGAAACGCCGCTCGGTGAAAGGAGCCAACGGAGCAAGGGTGTGACGGTGGACCTTGGCCCGCTGGCAGGCTGTGCAGGCATTGGCCCAGTCGCGGACGTCCCATCGCAACCCGTGCCAGACGAAGCGTGCCGACACCAGCTTCTGGGACACCTTCCGGCCTGGGTGCGAGAGGTCGTGGAGGGAAGCGAAAATGCGGCGCCGCCAGGAGACCAGCACGACGGGGCGCGGTCGGCCCTGGGAGACGTCGCAAAGCAGGACCGTGCCCGCGAAGGGGACGTCAGCCAAGCGGAGGCCCGTGTCTGCCACCCTGAGCGCCTGCACCGTGCCATCGGTGGTCTGGTCCGTCGCCATCAGGGCGAGATCCACGCCGAGGTGGACGGCGTTGGCACCGGCCCGAGAAAGGCAGTCGGCCACGGTGTTGTCTTTCCCGGCGACGTGCCGGATGTCCGTGGTGTATTCCGACACGGCGGAGAGGTGGCGCTGCTGGCGGGCCGACCACGGCTCCGTGACCTTGGCCATTGTGAAAATCAATGGCTTGTGGTCGACAAAGGCCGTGAATGGGCGGCCCTCCAGGAGGTGGCGAAAATGGCGGACGGCCAGGTACAGCCCGAGGAGCTCGTGGTCGAACGTGCTGTACTTCAGCTCGTTGGGCAGGAGTTGCCGGCTGAAGAACGCGAGCGGCTGCCAGGCCCCGTTCACCCATTGCTCATGGACCGTGCCCACGGCGTAGTCGGAGGCGTCCGTGGTGAGGGCGATGGGGGCATGGGGCACCGGGTGGGCCAGCAGTGTGGTGTTGGCGAGGGCCCGTTTCGCGCCCGCAAAAGCCGTGTCCATGTCTGTGGACCAGACGACGTCGTGCTTCGCCGGCTGGCCTCGGAGGGCGGCGTACAAGGGCCGCATGAGTTGCGCTGCTCGGGGCACGAAGCGGTGGTAGAAGTTCACCATCCCGAGGAACTCCTGCAGCGCCTTGACGGAGCGGGGGTGCGGGAAAGCGGCGATGGCCTCGACTTTGGCCGGCAGCGGCACAGCGCCGTGCCGGGTGATGCGGTGGCCCAAAAAGTCGATCGTCGCCGCACCAAAGTGACATTTGGCCGGGTTGACAATCAAGCCGTGCTCGCTGAGGCGGCCGAAGAGCGTCCGGAGGTGGAGGAGGTGCTCGGCTCTGGACGTGCTGGCGATGAGGATGTCGTCCAGGTAGGTGAAGAGGAACGGCAGGTCGCGCAGCACGCCGTCCATCAGGCGCTGGAACGCCTGCGCTGCGTTTTTGAGGCCGAAGGGCATCCGGAGGAACTCAAAGAGGCCGAAAGGTGTGATCACGGCCGTCTTTGGGATGTCGGCCGGGCGGACGGGCACCTGGTGGTACCCCCGAATCAGGTCCACTTTAGAAAAAATGGTCCGCCGCGCCAACCGGGTGGAAAAATCCTGGATGTGCGGGACGGGGTACCTGTCAGGGGTAGTGGCGTCGTTGAGGCGGCGGTAGTCGCCGCATGGCCGCCATCCGCCCCCCGGCTTTGGGACGATGTGCAACGGCGAGGCCCAGGCGATGCCGGAGCGCCATACGATGCCGAGGCGCTCCAGCACCGTGAACTCGGCCTTGGCGATGGTGAGTTTGGCGGGGTCGAGACGGCGAGCCCGGGCGTACACCGGCGGGCCCGTAGTGGGGATGTGATGCTTGATGCCGTGCCTCACCGGGATGGCCGAAAACGTCGGCCGCGTGAGGGCCGGGAACTCCGCGAGGAGACGTGCGAAGTCGTCCGCCAATGGGAGGGCGCAGGAAAACTCGGTGGGTGCGGCCCGGCTCAAGGCGCAAGCCAGGGAGCTGAAAGTCTCGGCATTGACGAGACGCCGGCGTTTCACGTCTACCAGCAGCCCGTGGGCGCACAAGAAATCGGCCCCGAGCAAAGCCATGGGGACGTCCGCCGTCACGAACTCCCAGTGAAAGAGCTGGCTGCCGAAGCGGAGGGCGACGGTGCGTGGGCCGAAAGTGCGGATGGCGGAGCCGTTGGCCACGACCAATGGGGGGCCGCAGACGGCGGCCCGCCTGTCCTCTGCCGAAGCGGGAATGACGCTCAGCTGGGCGCCGGTGTCGCAGAGGAAGCGCCGCCCCGACGCTCGGTCCGCGATGAACAGCAGGTTTCCGGAACGGCTGGCGTTCATTGCTGGGAGGGAACGCCGGCTCGCCCGTTTCCCGGGGTCGAACGTGCACGGGGGTCAGCATGATTGGGCCTGCCGCCCGAACCTGGCGTGGAAATAGCACCAGGCCGGGTCCGGCGGGGGCTCCGGTCGACGCGTCGGGACCGGGCGACGCGGCGTCGCCGCTGCCAGTCGTGCCGGCCTGGCAGTCTCCGGGAAGGAGACTGCGTCGCGGGCGTCGGGCGGGTGGGTGGGAAGGCTCCCGGCCGCCACCCCGACGAGCTGGCTTGCCGGAGGGATCTTGTCGGCCTCCTTGGCGAGGTCGCGGGGGTTTACGATGGTCGTACCTGCCAGGGCGACCCGTACCGGGGCCGGGAGCGGGCGAAGAAAGAGCTCCTGAAACAGGAAATCCGAGGGGTGCTCGCCGAGCAACGCGAGCATGTAGTCCATGCGCTCGGATGGGCGCGTATCACCGAGCTCCGGTAGGTCGAGCAGGCGTCGTGCGCGCTCAGCCGGGGAAAGGGCCAACGCGCCCAGCAGAAGTGCCTTGATGGCGTCGTACTTGCCGTCAGCGGGCAGGTACTGGAGGAAGCTCAGGCAGCGGGCGGCGGTCGCGGAGCCGAGCGCGGCGACCACGTAATGGTAGTGGGTGGCGTCCTCCGTGATGCCACGCAGGGCGAACTGGGAGTCCGCCTGCGCGAACCAGATGGCGGCATGTGCTTCCCAGAAGGTGGGCAGCTTGAGGGACACTGCAGTGTCCATTGCCGTGTTGCAAATTCGGGGTCACCAGTGAAGGAGTCCGGACTCCAGCAGAATACGGATAAAAGGATGGCAAGGCACAAACTCGTCCGAGAAGATGTTTATTCGTAAAACCAACTCGGGAACACTAAAAAGCCCGTTTATCGGGCTGCCTTATAAAGCAAAACCAAAAACCCAAACCGAAACCGAAAGCCACGCCTCTCAAGCGAGGCGTGCTTCGGTGGTCACGTGATCCACAGGTGTAGCTCATTATACCCGCACGCGTGGCACGCTTTGGCGGTCACGTGACCAGCCACTCTGGCGCCGGGGATCCCCGCCGGTGACGTCACCGGCTGGAGCAAGGAGATTCTGATGCCGGTCTTGCTTGGGGGACCCATGGGTAGCTACAATGTCAACTTTAAATCTGTTCAATTAGTCTGGCAGACTTATTAGAGATCCGAGTCCTGTGTCTCAGAGCTGGTTGCAGGCATTTTCTCCTGCACCTGACGTTGCCCTGGTACGGGCAAGGTAGCTCGTTCTGTGGTCGCTGTTCAGGCTCCTCTGCAGCTGGCAACTTCTTCATGATTTCAGGCCATCTAGCTTGTGCTGTGAAACTCTCCTTGGTAGCCAAGAGATGTCTGTTTCTTCGAAAGATTTATCCATCTTCAAGCTCCACCTCATGTGATCTGTGACCAACCACCCTCACGATTCGGCCTTGGTCATCACAATGGCCGTTGTTCCACACGAAGATGGTTTGCATTGCTTTCAGTTCTGACAGCTCTTTGCCGTTGATAGATCGAGGCTCAGGGCACTGCAGCTCTGGCTTGCAAGCTATTGTTGGAAAACGGGTTCAGACCTTCCTCCCCATGAGGAATTCCATTGGTGACCATCCGTTTTCTAACGGGGCATCTCTGTCAACTAACATAGCAAGATATGGATCTTCTCACCCTCTAGCCTTCTAAAGAAGTCCCTTTACAATCGTGACATCACTCTCAGCCATACAATTTGAGTGGTGATTTGACAAGATGTGCTCAAACTGCCAATTTAATAAGAACTTCTTGAATTCAGCACTGGCAAATTGTGGTCCTCTATCACTCACCACTTGCCCCTGGATCCATTGACGTCCAAATATGAACTTAAGGTGCGTAATGACCTCCCTGCTAGTCTCCGAAGTCAGCAAGTCTACCTCCAGATAGAGAAATTGTCCATCACCAGCAGATGCTGGAATAGTGAAATATAATAATAATAATAATAATACATTTATTTTGTGTAGCGCTTTTCAAGAAACCCAAAGACGCTTTAACATGGTACGTAAAACAAAGACAAAAGAGACAAAAATACGTAATTTTTTTTTTTGTTTTGTTTGGGATACTGAATCGAGGCTCGTGAAAGAGCTGACATTTAATTCACAAACAAATCAACCAGACAAACAAAATATATTGTTGCGGGTCGTGGACAGATGTTATATTGACCGAGCGGTGGTGTATTACCGCGACCTAACATTTCCCCCGATTCTTCCCCAACTCACCCGATTCACCCCAAACTTTGGCCGTATCGCACCGCAGCTGCCCAATCTGGAAAACTCTAAAACGACCGAATGCAAAGAGGAAAAGGAATAAGACGAGAAGACGGACAGAAGAGTAATTGGATTTATTATTTACACATATAAGTAGGAAGCAAGCAGTCACGTTTATTTACAGGGACATGAGACGCAGGTGACACAGTGCAATCGTTAGCTTATACAGACTTATTGTTACTACCCAGGACAGCACGAACAAAACAAACTCACGTACGCAAATGGATGGAAATTGCAGGCAGGAATGACAGGAGGTGGGTGGCTGGAGGAAGGCCCGGAGCTGGCTGGAGTTTGATCCCGCACGGGACGTCGGGCTGGACCTCGACGGCCGCCGATGCCACCGATCCTGTCGTGTGCGCGCGGTAGCGGGTCGGAGCTGCTTGGTGGAGCCAAGCCAACGCTGCTGGTGGGGGGGGGGGGGGCCTGGCATGACGGGTTCTCTCGCGTGATGGGTTCTCTCCTCTGTAAAAGCTCATCTCTCGTGGGGGCGTCTCTCATGGGTTATATATAGCCCCACCCTTGAACCTTTGCGAACCTCCCCGATCGCTCTTCCTCCGCCCTCTCAGACCAAACCCCTCGTGCTCGGTTGGTTGTTTGGGGCTGGCTCACTCCTCCCCTCTGTGACGAGGTGGAGACACGCCTTTCTTCCCCAACCCTGCCTCGTGGTCAATGGCGGATGAAGGGAAAACCGCCCAACATGCAGTTGGCAATGCGAATTGCAATTGACGAAAAGGGGGGAATGGAGGTTTTGGGAATGGGAATGAAGGGAATCTATCTCTTTCACTGGTGCAATGGAGTACTTCTATTAATGGGAGACACAGCCTTACCCTAAAACACAGAATAAGATATAACTATTGAACAGGGGTATTCTATGATTGGCTGTGGTGTGGATGCTTTATGGACTAATTATGGGATGCCCTTTGACCTTTACACAGCTCCGGAGCCAGGAGGCGCAGAATAAACAATAATAATAATAATAAAGCACACAATCAAAAAAATATACAGTCCTCATATCCGCAACACTGCACCCTCCTCCTCTTAGGCACGTCCCGGGCCTACAACTTTTATTTAGTGTGACACGTAGGTGTAGTTCCCTCTACTTTTAACCTGACCCTGAGTGCGACAGTTTTAAAACATAAATAAATGTGTCCCGCTGCTCCATTGCACCCTGCCTAACAGACTTACGCCCACAGTTAACCGAATTGCGGAATTGTCTTCAAACTATACACTGACGGTGGGGAGCATTATTTACAATGACGCTATTTTTATTTACAAAACTAACCCAGGACCTGTGATTGTTCTTTCTGGGGGGGAGACAGTCTGCTCTGCATCGACGCACCATTAAAGCACCCAAAAATGCACCAATACACCCCCAAGCACCAATCGGTGCAGTCACCACAGTTCAAGAATAAAAAATAAATCAACAACCCCTAACCCTGCAGGTGATCTCTTGCTCTTCGGCTCCCTCTGCTGGTTATTATTATTGTCTTCCAGTTGTTGTCTTTCTTTCATTTTCTTACTGGCGGCCTATTTGCAATAAAGTGTGCCCAACGTGTCCATTTTATTTTCTTTATTTATGGCCCACAGGGCCGACTACGTGTGGTTCACCTGTGGGGCATCGGTGCCCTGTGGCCAAGGCCCGCCAGCAAGATTTCGGGCCCTCATGGCGGTTCCAGCAGAGGGGCCATGCCCCAACCCATGGGGTCCATAAGTGGTGCTCGGCCACAGACATGTGGTCCATAATGTGGTGCATCGATGCAGACAGCTGGTTCTGAGAGTGCCGGGCGCACAATGGCCGACTCACGCACGCTCCCCTCGGCACCCAATGGCGCACAGGTCATGTGGGAGACAAAAGAGACAAATGAGCGAGGGGTAAGGTCACAAGGGTACACATCAATAAGGCAATGCAAGGCGAAATGCGTACGGAGGGCGAAGTGAGAAAGCTCGTCCCTACCGTACGTCACCCCCCTGTCACCCACACTACCCTTGCCCTTACCCCATATGTACAAAATCTACACATTACCAATCCGTCGCTACTGTCACGTCTCCCCATATTTCCTCTATCCCAAATTCGTCACCACAATCCCTCTATCCACAATTTGCCATCACCCAATTCGTCATCAATCCTCATAAGGAGGAAGAGATGGAACAACAAAGCACAATGTCACACCCATGTCATGATGCGTCTCACATTCCAAACATCTGCAAAATAAAATAACAAAACATGGCATGGTGTGGAGGTACGTCATCTCAGGTGAGTGCATGTAGATGGTGCGAGGAGACTTCAATCCTAACTATCCTCTAAATGACATTAACACACTTTACACTACCTGGGGTCTTTCCCCGCCAATCCATTGGCCAACTTACACTATGGGTTCTAAAAACGAATTCCCATTGACCAAACTGTGGTGCTTCTCAATTTGGGGTCTCACTCCCCCGATTCATCTCCCGGTGCCCTTGCACAATTTCTGGGCTGTGATGTGTAGCTCTCCCAGCAGGTCTACCCACCTGCACACCTCCACCACTGTAGTTGCCACCCGAGCTTACCTAGTTCCTCACCCTAACCTAACTAACTGGGGAAGACCCCTCCTGGTTCTGTCACCCCTTGGTGCCCTCTGGCACTGGGCTACCCGGGTCCGTCCTCCGGATCCTCGGGCCCCATCCACAACAACTACCGGCTCCCAGAGCCCACCTGCGGCCTCACCTGGCCGACATCCTCACAGTGGTGGAGTGCCCAACCAACTACACACACTAACAGGCTACACGCCCAGCCATTTCCACAACACTAATGCACCCATCCAAACATCATTCTTCCAACCGCACCACAGATGCCAATATCCAACCACAATTTACCTGTTCCCTCTACCTAACACTTACCCTACCCGCCCCGGGTATCCGTGATGGGGGTCCACTCTTCCCCCATTCACACCTTCGCACCATCCACTCCACTCCACAACTTCCACCATACTCACTCCACAACCATCCATTCCAATACTCCATATATTCCACACTCCATGTATTCCACACAACCGTTTTCCATACACCTGTTGTTGCACACCTGTGCAATCATACCTGGTGCCACCTCAACCACACGGCATCATCTCATCTAACTACTCCCCTCTGAAACTTGGGCTTCCCAGTCGCCCCTTTAAACTATTGCGCTCCCACGTCATTATAATCCACTCTAATCTACCTGCGTCCCCTCTACAGGTATCAGTCACTAACTAACCTTAACGTTACCTAATGTCAATCTCTTCTAGATCCCTACACACAATATCCTAACCCACCCGGGCTAGTTTTCACTGCCATCAACCCCATAACTAGTGCTCCTTTGCCCCCCCCCCCTTCTGTGGGGGGATGGTGGACTGCCCATCCCACCACATCGGGGAGGTCCCACCATCAATTTGGCACACCAAATTTCAGCCAATCAACTGCCAATCACCGTACCAATCATCAAATTTTGCTTTTTTCTCTAATTTCGGGGCCAAAACACTATCCTCATCACCCGTCTACTTATTAGATCCTCTCGGTGCGCCAATTCCCTTCTAAAGCTCGGCTTCTTACAGCCGAGCAATGAATACGGGTTGTTTTGTGTCCAGCGGCTGGATACGTCCCGCATTCGGGGCAGGGACGGGGGCTTACCCGGGCCGAGATCCCACGCACCACCTCGGCGTGGAGCCATCCAATGTCCCGATCTCGACCTGCCGGCACGTCTCAACAAAAAGTGGTCGCCATGACGACCCTTCCTATCGAGCTGCCCGCTCCGCCTAGTTGAGCACGAATGCGGCCGTTCCAAGCGAGGCCCAGCGTGGATCGTGTACGGCGGTCCTTTCGAACCCGCCGTGGCTCGGATCCCCGCTGGTTCTCGCGGCACGCGAAGCCCAGCATGCACCGAGGGCCCGATTCGGCTAAAAGTCGCTCTAACCGCTAACCCGGTTACCGTCGATGCCTCACCTGCATGCTTACACGCATACGCTACCCCTTTCTTGCTCATACCTCCAGCTGTTCCCATGCTCCTCGTACCTTTCCTTACACACCTCGGTACACTCATTCCGCTCACAGACTTGGTCACACACCTGACCACCGAACACCTTGGCACACATTCGTCGCTCGCAAACCTCACCAACACATCTCTTCGCGCCCCCTCCTCGGTCACCTCCTCTGTGACAATCACAGGTGTGCTTTCACTCGCACACCCAACCACGTGCCTCACGACCAACTCAAGTGTGCATTCCCACACACGCTCTACCATTCCAGGTGTGCATCCTTCCATTCCAGGTGTACATCCTTGCTCACCTGTCACAACCAACTCACGCTCCGTGTCACTCTCACTAATCTCACCTCCACTGTCCATCCACTCCGGACCAGTCATACATCTTACCATTGGTCCCTCACAAACACCCGGATCCATAGCAACCCCCAAGCCGACTGAAGCTTTCCTCACATCATATACATTGCCGAATATTTCGCCACTCACCTTGGCACCTCGTCTCCGCACCTCCTCTGCCACCTGCAAACTTTTTATTTGGTTAGTGAGAACCTCATCATGATTTGAACACAGACCTTGTACATATTCCATGACTTCCTCCTTTATCTCCCTCTTAGTTTCCCTCCGTCTCTTCTTAATTTCACTCACCCCCTCTTCCACCTCCTCTAATTTTTCCTTTACCTCCTTCATCTCCCGGTGCGCCCCCTCTATCTCTTCCTCTAACGCCACCTTAACCGTTTCTATGTGCGTCCTCACCTCTCGGCCCTTCGTCTCCATTACTTCTGTCACCTCCTCCAACTTCTTCGTCAACCCCTCATGTACCATCTGACATTCCTTTTGTGTTGCTATTAATTCGTTTTTTAATGTCCTTTTGTGTCGCTTTTAAACCCCCGATGATTGCAGTGTTCTTTTCCACTTGGTCCGCTAGTTCCCTTTGTCTGACTGTCAGCTGTTCTACTCCCTTCGTCAGACCCTCTATTCCCCCCTGTAACCTAGCCGTATTATTCCTCACCTCTTTCTCCATACGCTTCTCACCTCGCTTTACCTCCTCGCGTAGCCCCGAAACCTCCTCACCGACACCTCGTCGTATCCCCTCTTTCATCTCCTCCATCTCTTTTGTAGATGCCACCCTCATCTGTCCCAATTCATCCCTCTGAGCATCCAGTTTACTTTCTAACCCGATTTGCACCTCCTCTATCTGGTTCCCCATTCGTTTGATTTCCCGGGCAGATTGTTCCCCTATTTCCCGCAATTTGTCCTCCATCCTATTTTCTAACCCCATTAACCCATTTTTTACCCCCTCTAACTGATTCTCCTGGGCAGCCATTCTATTTTCCACCCCCGTTAACCCATTCTTTACCTCTTTTATCCCATTGTCTAACCCCTCAAAATTATTGTCTAACTTCTCACCGGTACCCCTCGCTTCGTCCCTCCTTACCCCCATTTGGCCCTCTAATCGCTCACTATCAGCCCTCAATTCCTCCCTCATTCGCTCACTATCAGCCCTCAATTCGTCCCTCATTACCCCCATACTGTTTTTCAAACCTCCAATTTGGTCTTCCATACTCATCTGTACAGCTGCCTGTAGCTGCGCAATGAGGGCCTGCATGTCAATCGGCTGCATGTTAAAGCCCGCTGATACAGCGGGCTCGGCTACTGCGCGCATGTGCGAGGCGCCTTTTTGCGCGCCTGAAACCTCGTGCGCGAGAGCGCCATTTTGTGCGTCTGATACCCCCTCAACCATATTGCCAATGTTCTCCTCTACTTCGTCCCTCTGATCCTGGGTTACTCCTAACCCCTCCTCTAGCTCACCCACCGGCATCCGATCGCCTTGACCAGCCATGGCGCGATTTCAAAATTCGGGTTTTTGTAAAACAACACAAATTTCCAGCAGCTTGTAATTTTGAGCGCGTTAAGCGCGCTTCGGGTCCATATCTCACTCCCAGACACCAATTGTTGCGGGTCGCGGACAGATGTTATATTGACCGAGCGGTGGTGTATTACCGCGACCTAACAGTTCCCCCGATTCTTCCCCAACTCACCCGATTCACCCCAAACTTTGGCCGTATCGCACCGCAGCTGCCCAATCTGGAAAACTCTAAAACGACCGAATGCAAAGAGGAAAAGGAATAAGACGAGAAGACGGACAGAAGAGTAATTGGATTTATTATTTACACATATAAGTAGGAAGCAAGCAGTCACGTTTATTTACAGGGACATGAGACGCAGGTGACACAGTGCAATCGTTAGCTTATACAGACTTATTGTTACTACCCAGGACAGCACGAACAAAACAAACTCACGTACGCAAATGGATGGAAATTGCAGGCAGGAATGACAGGAGGTGGGTGGCTGGAGGAAGGCCCGGAGCTGGCTGGAGTTTGATCCCGCACAGGATGTCGGGCTGGACCTCGACGGCCGCCGATGCCACCGATCCTGTCGTGTGCGCGGGGTAGCGGGTCGGAGCTGCTTGGTGGAGCCAAGCCAACGCTGCTGGTGGGGGGGCCTGGCGTGACGGGTTCTCTCGCGTGACGGGTTCTCTCCTCTGTAAAAGCTCATCTCTCGTGGGGGCGTCTCTCAAGGGTTATATATAGCCCCACCCTTGAACCTTTGCGAACCTCCCCGATCGCTCTTCCTCCGCCCTCTCAGACCAAACCCCTCGTGCTCGGTTGGTTGTTCGGGGCTGGCTCACTCCTCCCCTCTATGACGAGGTGGAGACACGCCTTTCTTCCCCAACCCTGCCTCGTGGTCAATGGCGGATGAAGGGAAAACCGCCCAACATGCAGTTGGCAATGCGAATTGCAATTGACGAAAAGGGGGGAATGGAGGTTTTGGGAATGGGCATGAAGGGAATCTATCTCTTTCACTGGTGCAATGGAGTACTTCTATTAATGGGAGACACAGCCTTACCCTAAAACACAGAATAAGATATAACTATTGAACAGGGGTATTCTATGATTGGCTGTGGTGTGGATGCTTTATGGACTAATTATGGGATGCCCTTTGACCTTTACACAGCTCCGGAGCCAGGAGGCGCAGAATAAACAATAATAATAATAATAAAGCACACAATCAAAAAAATATACAGTCCTCATATCCGCAACAATATAAAAAGAGGGAGTGGAAGACAAGAGAAGGGGAAGCACACAAACACTTGAGAGCACACAACATTTAAGAGCAGGGAGATGTGTGGGAGGGAGAGGGCTTGGGGGGAGGAGGCGTGGGAAGGGGAGGAGGGGGGGGGGGGGGTGGGAGAAGTAAAAAACACATGGACACCAAGGACTTCCAGGACAGAAGTTGGTATTTCAAAAAAGTGGAATTGGGGTGAAATTAGCAGGGATAGAAAAGATCAAGGTTTTGGATGGGGGAAGATAAGAGATGGTGGTGAACAGCTGTTTTAAAGACCTGGAGGGTGGAGTGAGATTGAAGAGAGTGAGGGAGTTTGTTCCAGAGGCGGGAGAAAAGAGGAATGAAGGAGTGAAGGTGAGCAGAGAGTCTTGATTTTGGCAGTTTAACCATAAGAGGGTTGCAGGCAGATCTTGTGCGACCTGTAGGAATATTTGCGGGACAGAGCCCAGAGAGAGCTGGGGGGGCAAGGCCAGAGAGGAGTCGGTAGAAGACGGAAAGACCACCAACCTGCCTGCGGTGAGTGAGTGAGAGACCCTTGGAGTTAGATTCATCGCGCGAGATTCCAATGATTCTGAATGCTTTGGTTTCAACAGCGTGAAGACGAGCTAGGTGTGAGGCAGGAGCACCAGCCCGGAGGGGAGAGCAGTATTCCATTGAGCTGCGGATGAAAGCCTTGTATGTGGTGAGGAGCTCAGGTGTGCCAAGGAAGGACTTCGCACGACGGAGGATGCCCAGTCGGCGACTGGCTTTGGAGGCCAGATTTGAAATGTGGTTTTCCCAGGAAAGATCAAGGCAGACAGTGAGACCCAAAAGCTTGAGTGACAGAACTTCTTGGAGAGGCTTATTCAGAAAGTGGATGGGAGGGTTGTCCAGTCGGTCTTTTCGGAGAGACATCGTAAGAGTGTGAGATTTGTCAGGATGGAAAGACATGTTCCACTTGTTTGCCCAGTCTGTGATTTTGTCCAGGTCTGCAGAGAGTGAGGAGGCTGCAGACTGCTGATCTGAGGGATGAAGAATGGAGCGACAGAGAGTAGAGTCATCAGCAAAGAGATAGAGAGGATTTTCAAGA
Source organism: Myxine glutinosa (assembly GCF_964187855.1). NCBI lineage: Eukaryota > Metazoa > Chordata > Myxini > Myxiniformes > Myxinidae > Myxine > Myxine glutinosa. The sequence goes on from NC_136271.1 coordinate 95,470,073, forward strand.
GAGTCCGAGAGATCATTGATGAAGACCAGAAAAAGCACAGGGCCCAGAATACTGCCTTGGGGAACTCCAGCCTGAACAGGAAGAGGAGATGAGAGAACCCCATTCAGGGCCACACATTGACAACGACTAGAGAGGAAGTCCGCCAGCCATGCGTGGAGATTTCCATGGATACCAACAGAGGAGAGTTTGGTGAGCAGAGCGGGGTGCCAGACCGTATCGAAGGCACGTGATATGTCAAGGGAGACAGCTCTAATTTCCTGTTTGGCATTGAGGACCTCCATCCATTGTTGAGAAAGCAGAAGCAGCATGTCCAGAGTAGAGTGACCAGGTCTGAAACCAAATTGATGATCAGAGATCAAGCCATTGGAGAAGAGGAAAGATTTCATATCTGAAGCAATGATGGATTCCATGACTTTGCTGATAATTGGGAGAAGGCTGATTGGTCTGTAGTTGCTGGGATTTGTTTTTGCACCTTTTTTGTGCAAAGCGGTGATGTTGGCAGATTTCCAAGCAGATGGCAGATGACCTTGAGCAAAAGAGAGGGCGAAGAGAACAGAGAGATGGAGTGAAAGAGCGGAAGAACAGGATTTTAGGACCCGTGGGCTGATGCCGTCAGGTCCAGTTGCAGAATCAGAGTCGAGGGTTGACAGAAACTTTTCCACCTTGTCAGGAGGAAAGGACACAGAGTCCAGGAGCAGCTGGGTACGACTGGGTATGTTGGGTACAGAGAGGGCTGGGTTTGGGACACAAGATTTAGAGGCAAACACAGAGTTGAGGCATTCAGCTTTTTCACGTGCGGAGTCAGCCGTGTGGCCATTTGAGGTGAGGGAGGGGATGGAGGGGGAACAAACACCAGAAACAGATTTGACCAGACGCCACCAGGATTTGGAAGAGGGAGAGAGATAAGAGAGTTCTGTCCTGAGAACGGAGAGATATTGTTTCCTGGCTCTCCTGAGGGCGGACACACACTTGTTTCGGGCTTTGTGAAAGGAAATGAGATTTCCTTCCGTTGGATTTGCTTTCCAGGAGACGAAAGCAAGTTGTTTCTGGGCAATAGCCTCACCACAAGAATCCGTGTACCATGGACGGGAGGAAGGGTATGACAACTTATGACGAGATGGGATAAATCTGTGCATGAGAGATAGCAATTTACTTTGGAAGAATTCCCAGGATGAGTTGATGTCAGAGGCGCTAGAGATGGGAGACCAGTCCAGATGATTGATGGCTGCTTCAAGACCGTGCCAGTTGGCCTGAGTGAAATGCCAGACTCGTCAATGCTGAGGAGGCTCTCTGAGAATGGTCAGAGAGATGTCCACTTTAACAAGCACATGATCAGATGAGCCGATTGGAGTAGAAGAAGAGCAGCAGACATTTTCAGGGAAGTTAGTCATAACCAAGTCCAGAAGAGAAGATGCCCCGTTGACTGAGATCCGGGTCGGGAAATTGACAGATTGTGTCAGTCCCAGTGAGTCACAGAAGTCCTTTGCTGAGGAGCCATGGCTGGTGAGAGAGGTACCCACACCCAGCCAACTGGCATGGTGACAATTGAAATCACCACATATGAGGAAGAGAGAGTTGGGATGGGTAGATAGAAGTTGGTCCATGTTATCAGACAGTGAGATGTAGATGGAGTCATCACTGTTTGGTGGACGGTACAACACACATATGAACAAAAGGTGGGAGCGAAGGGGAAGCCGTAGCCAAAGGTATTCCTGGGGGTGATGTGGAGAGAGGGCAGTGCAGGGCGAGTGAGGAAGAGAGTTTTTTTTATAAAGATAGCAACCCCCCCCCCCCCCTCCAGGACGAGGCTCAGGTCTATCATACCGGAGGAGAGAGTAACCTGGGAGAGATACCAAGGAATCAGAGACATCATGAAGGAGGAAAGTTTCTGTTAAGCAGATCACGTCTGGTTGGCAGAAGCAACCTGTATGGAGAGATCAGTCAAGTTTGAGCGAAGGTCCCGGATGTTTGAGGTCCATACTGTTAAAGAAGAGGAAGGGGGAGCATCGGATACAGAACAGGGGGGGGGGGGGGAACGGTAGGGTAAGATGTGGAAGAGGAGGAAGAGGTAGGGAGAGCTGTTGAAGGTGTGTCAGAGATTTCAGAATAGCTTGGAGAAAGGGAAGAATGGGGCGGACAAAAGGTTTGATGGTGATTGGGTGAGGCGGAGTGAGGTGTTATTTGAGGAGGGGGAAGAGTGAGGCAGAAGGTTGAGGGAGATGAAGGTGAAAGTTGGAAGGGGGAAGAAGCGGGGAGGACGCTTTGAGGAGGAGGCGGGGTGAGAGGGGAGTCTAGGGGGGGAGGAGTGAGGGAGGGTCTCGGAGGGGAGGGGTGTGGGAGGAGTTTAGGAGGGAAGGGGCAAGGGGGGAGATCTGAAAGGGATGGGTGATGGGAAAGATTTGGAGGGGAGGGGCAAGGGGGAAGATTTGAAAGGGATGGGTGATGGGGAAGATTTGGAGGGGAGGGGCAAGGGGGAATATTTGAAAGAGATGGGTGATGGGGAAGATTTGGAGGGGAGGGGCAAGGGGGTGGATTTGGAGGGGAGGGGTGATGGGCAAGTTTTGAAGGGGAGGGGTGATGGGGAAGTTTTTGAGTGAAGGGGTGATGGGGAAGTTTTGGAGGGAAGGGGTGATGGGGAAGATTTGGAGGGGAGGGGTGAGACTGGATTTTGAAAAATGTACGATTAATGGGAAACGAACATTTCTTGCAAAATGAGTTTCTTGCGACCTTCGAGTCAAAAATACGTTTGAGGACGCTGAAGGATGGGTGGAGTTCTGGAGAGTTTAGGGAATGTAGAAAAGAGGAACTGTAACTGTAAGAGATGGAATTTTTTTTTGGAATGAATAGATTTGGTGAGCAAGTCGAAAGCATCCTTTTATAGAAGAAGAAGAAAAAGGTGTTAACATTTTTTAACGACGTGAACACGTGATAACGAACAATGTGGTCGAAGAACCAATGAACAAATAAGAATGAACAACGGATAAGAACAGAGAAGGGAATTTTTTTTTTTTTTTTTTGGGTTGAGATGAAGACAGAGACAGAGACCGAACGTGAACGTGAAAAATAGAGACAGAAATTAATTGCGAGCGCAATCGAAGAACCGCTGAGACAGAAACAAAGCCTCAAGCCAAGGTCAGACACGGTAGCCTACTAGTACTACACTAGGCCTCAGAATACGTGACACGAACTAACCGACGATTCTGTACACAGGTATGAAAAACCAACACCAAGAATACTATTAAAGACACACCAATAGTTACACACACCGAAAGAAAGATACAGTTTCGACAAAAACACAATTGTGAAACGTTACTTAACTTCGAAAGCGTGCGCGCATGGACAGCTTTGAAGAGACGTGACGTGACGTGACGAGAAGAGACGTGAAGAGACTTTGAAGAGATTTAAAACGTTAGACAAGTGGTCGATGTTCGGGGAAGTTAGGGGGAGAAGAGAAAATCTAAGAAATAAGCAATACAGCGAAGGGAAGAACTTAAATTCAGAGAACACCTATGGGGGTGGGGAAGCTGAGAGAAACCAGGCCGCGCACGCGGTGGGAAAAGAAAACGATTAAATTATACAAAAGTTTGCAAGAATTGCAAATCAACACCAACTGGAAAACACACTGCAACACATGCACAATAAAAAGCAAGTAGAAATTGACGAAGACACGAATGGAAAAAATACTTTAACTTTTGCTGCTGTCCAGAGGTCGAAGACGCTTCCTTGCTCCAGGGACCGGAAACGGAAGTCCGAATTAAAGAACCAAAACAGAAAGGAAGGAGAAGGAGAAGAGACGATCAGTGGTTGAATGCGGTGTTGAACAGGTGGGTCTTGAGTGATGATTTGAATGTGGAAATTGACGAGGAGTCTCTGATGGTTTGAGGTAGTGAGTTCCAGAGTGTGGGAGCAGCGATGGAGAAGGCCCTGTCCCCCCAGGATCTTAGTTTGGTCCGGATGGGGGGGGGGGGGGGACAGAGGTTAGCAGCAGCAGAGCGAGGGTGCGGGTGGGAGTGTGTCTGGGGAGGTGGTCAGTCAGGTAGGATGGGGCCAGGTTATGAAGGGCTTTGTAGGTCAGGAGGAGGATTTTGTACTGGATTCTCTGGGAGATGGGGAGCCAGTGGAACTTGTGAAGGACGGGGGTGATGTGGTCCCGGGCCCGGGAGTGGGTGAGTAGACGGGCAGCGGAGTTCTGAATGTATTGAAGTTTATTGATGATATTTGAGGGTGAACCATAGAGGAGGCTGTTGCAGTAGTCCAGACGGGAAGTGATGAAGGCGTGGATGACGGTTTCTGCAGCTGTGGAGGAGAGGGATGGATGGAGACGGGCGATGTTTTTCAGATGAAAGAAGGCTGTCTTGGTGATCTGTTTAGTGTGTTTGTCGAAGGAGAGGGTTTGGTCAAAGATGATGCCGAGATTCCGGATGTGAGGGGAGGTGGATACTGGGATACCGTCGATGTTGAGGGTGAAGTTGTGGGTGGATTTGGTGAGCGTTTTTGGTCCAACAATGATTATTTCGGATTTATCACAGTTTAGTTGGAGGAAGTTGATTTGAAGCCAGGATTTTATTTCAGTGATGCAGTTTGTCAGGATAGATTGGGTGACGGTGGAAATTGACTTGGCGGAAATGAAAAGCTGGATGTCATCGGCAAAGCAGTGGAATTGGAGACCATGGCGGTGGATTAAGTGGCCAAGGGGGAAGAGGTACAGGATGAAGAGGAGGGGACCGAGAACTGAACCTTGGGGGACACCTTGGGGGAGGGGAGCGGTGGGGGATTTGCAGTTATTGATGGAGATGAACTGGTGCCTGTCGGAGAGGTATGATTTGATCCAAGAAAGGGCAGTGCCAGTGATGCTAAAGGTGGTTTCAAGTCGGGTAAGGAGGATGATGTGATTGATGGTGTCAAAGGCGGCGCTGAGGTCGAGAAGGATGAGAATGTTGAGGTTACCGGCATCGGAGGAGAGAAGAAGATCATTGGTGATTTTGAGGAGTGCAGTTTCCGTACTGTGGTTGAGGCAGAATCCAGATTGGAATGTTTCATACAGGTTATTGGCAGAGAGGTGATGTTTGAGTTGAGTGGCTACAGTGCGTTCCAAAACTTTTGACAGAAAGGGTAGGTTGGAGATGGGTCTGAAGTTATTTGGGGTGTCAGGGTTGAGTCCAGGTTTTTTCAGAATGGGGATGACAGCAGCGATTTTGAGGGATGGTGGGACGATGCCAGTAGACAGGGAGGAGTTTATCGTTGCAGTGATAAGTGGAGAGAGAGCAGGAAGGCAAGCCTTAACAAAGCTGGAGGGGATGGGGTCCAGAGTGCAGGTGGCAGTTTTCATTCCTGTGAGGAGTTCAGAGAGGTCAGTAGGGGAGACTGGGGAAAACTGAGATAGGGGTTGGCAGGATAAGGGGGGGGGGCAGATGGTTTGAGGGGGAGCAGGTGCGGTGGTGGTTAAGCTGCTGTAGATGTTGTCTATCTTGCTTTGGAAGAATGAAAGGAAAGAAATGCAGTTGTCGACTGTGAATGACTGGGTGGTGGTATCCAAGGGGCTGAGGAGTTTTTTTATTGTGGAGAAAAGTGCTTTTGGGTTTCCGGAGCCAGAGTGGATTATTTGAGAGTCGTAGGTGGAGCGGGCGCGGGAGAGGGCATCTTTGTAGTGCTGCAGGTGGTCTTTGTAGGCTTGGGAGTGGATTGTGAGACCTGTTTTATTACGGAGTCTTTCAAGTTGGCGGGCACGGGTTTTCATCAGGCGGAGTTCAGGGGTAAACCAGGGAGCAGAATGGGTGAAGGAAACTGTTTTGGTTTTTATAGGCGCAAGCTGGTCGAGGCAGGAGGAGAGAGTGTGGTTGTAGTAGTCAGTGAGGTCAGAGGGGCTGTGCAAATCAACGAAGGGAGAGGTGGACATTTTTTCGGAAAGGGAAGATGAGAATGAGGTAGGTGAAAGAGAGTTTAGCTTACGGAAGTTGATTATGTGTTTTTGCCTTAGTGCTGGGGTGCGAATGTTGATGGTCATAGTGATGGCTAAGTGATCGGAGAGGGTGAGGTCAGAGCCAGAGAGATGGTGTAGATTTAGTCCAATAGAACAGACAAGGTCCAGAATGTGACCACAGTTATGGGTGGGAAAGTTGACATGTTCAGTGAGGTTAAAGCAATTAAGGATATCAATTAAGTCAGCGGTTATTGTGGAGTCAGTGGAGTCCATGTGGATATTGAAATCACCGAGGAGGAGGGTTGAGGGGGAGAAGGAACAGAGCTGGGTCAGAAAGTAAGAGAAGTCAGACAGGAATGATGGGTGTGGTTTGGGAGAGCGGTAGACAACTGCCATGACTGACTGTGTGTGACCAGAAAGTTTAAAAGCCAGGTGTTCAAATGATGGAGCAGATGAGATGGAGATGAGGCTGGTCTTGATGTCCTGTCGGTGTATTACAGCAATTCCACCACCTCGGCCCTCCGAGCATGGTTTGTTGATGTATGAGTAACCAATGGGTGTAGTGAGGTTGAGTGAGAGGTAGTCCAGAGGTTGTTGCCAGGTTTCAGTCAAACAGAGAAAGTCCAGTTTATTGTCCAGAATGAAGTCGTTTAGGATGTGGCTTTTATTGTTGAGGGACCGGGTATTGAACAGAGTAAGCTTCATATTGCTTTGTATGGTGTTGATGGACACGGGTGATTTTTCCAGGGCTTGCAGACAGGGGGCGCGTTCGTGTATGTTGTTGTGATGACGTAATCGAAGTGTGAGAGTGCGGTCAGCTGACGAGAGTGAGGGGATGGAGTGACCTGTCTGGGAATAAATATGTCACACTCGACCTTGTCCCATGCTTTATTCAGTCTTTGATGTGTCTGTTGTGGTTCTGCACACTGAGTACTGTGGTGTTTCAAACACACATCACAGCGGTTCACATAGTCATCAATCTGACCATTGATGCCTGGCCAATATATGGCCTCCCGTGCCTGTTGTTTGCACTTTTCCTTGCCCAGGTGGCCCTCGTAGATATCCTGCAGAGCATAGCACTGCGCATGCTGAAAGGAACGACTATTGGCTGGACTTTCAGAAGGACTCCATCTACCTCACTCAGTTCGTCCTGAAAGGTGGAGTAATGCTTCGGGCAATGTATGAGCTGAGTGGCTTGTTATCTGTTTCTGCGATGACGTTATGGCCATAAATGTACGTTTGCAATCGTTCACAATCCAACACTAAACCTCGCATTTCCTTCTCAATCTGTGCGAAATTAGTCTCTGCCACAGTCATTGATCTTGAAGCATCGGCAATGGGTAGTCAATGTCCCTTTCTCTCCTGCAGGAGTAAAGTACAACTCCTAAGCCATTCTTGCTGGCATCAGTCGACACCTTGGTTGGCCTGTATGGTCATAGTACTGCAGTACAGGCTCCTTGGTCAATAGTTGTTTCATATCCTGCCACTCTTTAGCATGCTTGTGGTTCCACTGCCAATCTGCACCTTGCTTCAACAATGATCTGAGTGTTTGTGTGGGTTGACAGGTTAGGCATGAACCTGCAGACATACGTCACCAGCCTGTGTGCTCATTGCAATGCATCACTGTTAGAGGGTGTGGGCATCCTGAATATTGTCGGCAAGTCGGCAAGCATGATATGTTCCTGGCGTGTACCCTGAAGTGATGTGAACGGAGTCGGCAAGCACGATATGTTCCTGGGTGTGTACCCTGAAGTGATGTGAACGGAGTCGGCAAGCACGATATGTTCCTGGGTGTGTACCATGAAGTGATGTGAACGGAGTCGGCAAGCACGATATGTTTCTGGGTGTGTACCCTGAAGTGATGTGAACGGAGTCGGCAAGCACGATATGTTCCTGGGTGTGTACCCTGAGCCTGAAGTGATGTGAACGGAGTCGGCAAGCACGATATGTTCCTCGGTGTCATGAGATATCCACAGATTGCGTTTCATGTCAACCAGTAAGGTCGAAAGAAAAAGAAGCGTATCTTGAGGTGTGGGAAAATAACGTTATGTGGGAGACGAACCTGAAAATGCTGGAGACCAAAGCTGAAATTGGGGAAAAAACAATATAGTGTGGTGCTGTGCACACACAACTCGTTTTCCAAAAAGGTAGGCCACAACGCATGGTACAAACGAAAGCACTTAATTAACGCACAGGTTGTAAACCTGGTGCGTTATAGCGTTTGCCTGGGAATTTCGGGCGCTCAAAAGTGAAGCTAGTTTCTGTCACCCATTTCTGTCGCTCATTTCTGTCGCTCATTTCTGTCGCTCAGATGTGTAAACATGACGTCATCAAATCTATATTTATAGGATAGGTTATAGGAGATATATATGTTATAGGATAGGAATATAGGACCCAAATGACCCAGAGGACCCAAATGACCCAGAGGACCCAAATGACCCAGAGGACCCAAATGACCCAGAGGACCCAAATGACCCAAATGACCCAGAGGACCCAAATGACCCAGAGGACCCAAATGACCCAGAGGACCCAAATGACCCAGAGGACCCAAATGACCCAGAGGACCCAAATGACCCAGAGGACCCAAATGACCCAAATGACCCAGAGGACCCAAATGACCCAGAGGACCCAAATGACCCAGAGGACCCAAATGACCCAAATGACCCAGAGGACCCAAATGACCCAGAGGACCCAAATGACCCAGAGGACCCAAATGACCCAGAGGACCCAAATGACCCAGAGGACCCAAATGACCCAGAGGACCCAAATGACCCAGAGGACCCAAATGACCCAGAGGACCCAAATGACCCAGAGGACCCAAATGACCCAGAGGACCCAAATGACCCAGAGGACCCAAATGACCCAGAGGACCCAAATGACCCAGAGGACCCAAATGACCCAGAGGACCCAAATGACCCAGAGGACCCAAATGACCCAGAGGACCCAGAGGACCCAGAGGACCCAAATGACCCAGAGGACCCAGAGGACCCAGAGGACCCAAATGACCCAGAGGACCCAAATGACCCAGAGGACCCAAATGACCCAGAGGACCCAAATGACCCAGAGGACCCAAATGACCCAAATGACCCAGAGGACCCAAATGACCCAGAGGACCCAAATGACCCAGAGGACCCAAATGACCCAAATGACCCAGAGGACCCAAATGACCCAGAGGACCCAAATGACCCAGAGGACCCAAATGACCCAGAGGACCCAAATGACCCAGAGGACCCAAATGACCCAGAGGACCCAAATGACCCAGAGGACCCAAATGACCCAGAGGACCCAAATGACCCAGAGGACCCAAATGACCCAGAGGACCCAAATGACCCAGAGGACCCAAATGACCCAGAGGACCCAAATGACCCAGGGGACCCAAATGACCCAGAGGACCCAAATGACCCAAATGACCCAGAGGACCCAAATGACCCAGAGGACCCAAATGACCCAGAGGACCCAAATGACCCAGAGGACCCAGAGGACCCAGAGGACCCAGAGGACCCAAATGACCCAGAGGACCCAGAGGACCCAAATGACCCAGAGGACCCAAATGACCCAGAGGACCCAAATGACCCAGAGGACCCAAATGACCCAGAGGACCCAGAGGACCCAAATGACCCAGAGGACCCAGAGGACCCAAATGACCCAGAGGACCCAAATGACCCAGAGGACCCAAATGACCCAGAGGACCCAAATGACCCAGAGGACCCAAATGACCCAGAGGACCCAGAGGACCCAAATGACCCAGAGGACCCAAATGACCCAGAGGACCCAAATGACCCAGAGGACCCAAATGCCCCAGAGGACCCAAATGACCCAGAGGACCCAAATGACCCAGAGGACCCAAATGACCCAGAGGACCCAAATGACCCAGAGGACCCAAATGACCCAGAGGACCCAAATGACCCAGAGGACCCAGAGGACCCAAATGACCCAGAGGACCCAAATGACCCAGAGGACCCAAATGACCCTCTGGGTCAATAAAAGTTGAAACTGGGCAAATGTCAATGAAAATTTGCCAGACCCAGACCAGAAAATGACCCAGAGGACCCAAATGCCCAGAGGACCCAGAGGACCCTGTGAATGTGAATGAATGTGAACATAATGTGAATACTAGTAGCAATTTTACAAAAACCATGGCATAATTTCAAATCTTGACCCGAGATGATGATTATGCTACATCATAATTTCCATGTGCCAACCTGGGCGGAATCCAAGTGGATTCACTTGTTACAAGCTCGCACATCAGCACTGGGCGGGCTCGACCTTTGAGCCCGCATATATGTCCCGAGGCCACGCCTTGCCCCCGGGCGTGGCCGATCGGCCGAAAGGCGGGGCATGTATCTCAGTTCCACGCCCGGATGCTCGCGCCACCCACTGGTGCGCGGAATTATTGATCATTGTGCCCGCCACATGCGCCCCCCCAGAATTCCCACGCACCTGAAGGGTGAGTTTGCGGGGAAGCCGGATGACCCGGCCGAAACGCCCTCTAGCGATGCGTGCAGGGCTGGGGGGTAGCAGGACGGCGGGACTGGGGGGTGCCGGGGGCCTGACCGCCGGGGGGGCGGCCTCGACGCGGAGGCAAAGCTGCTTGCGGGGGGTGGTTCAGATCGAGGTGGGCCGGCTTGAGGCGGTCCACGGAGATACGATCCGGAGCACCGCCGATGTCCACAGTGAAATGTTTGTCCCCGGTCTCCAGCACGTGGAAGGCCCCGTCGTACAGGGGCCGCAGCTGTGCCCGGTGGGCGTCGTGCCGGACGAAAACGTACTCCGCTGTGCGAAGCTCCGGGCGACGTGGGAGGACGGGCAACCGTGGGGTGCCGTCGGCACCGGGGCGAACCTCCTGGCAGTCTCCTACAGGGTGGAGCGCTGTTGCACCGCGGACCAAGTAGCCGTGGAGTCGGGGATAAATTCGCCCGGCACCTGCAGCGGTTGTCCGAAGACCAGCTCCGCCGAGGACGTGCGCAGGTCGTCCTTGGGCGCCGTCCTGAGGCCCAGCAGGACCCAGGGGAGCCTGTCGGCCCAGCTGCCGTCGCGGAGGCTGGCCCGGAGCACGGCCTTCATTGAGCGATGAAAGCGCTCGCACAGGCCATTGGCCTGGGGGTGGTAGGCCGTGGTGCAGTGCAGTTTGACGCCGAGACCTTGCGCCACCGCTCCCCAGAGCTCCGAGGTGAACTGGGGGCCGCGGTCGGACGAGATGTCCGAGGGGGCACCGAACCGGGCAACCCACGTGGCGATGAAGGCTTGCGCGACATCAGCCACAGCCGTTGCCGCCAATGGCACGGCCTCCGGCCACCGGGTGGTGCGGTCCACCATGGTGAGGAGGTGGATGAAACCCTGCGAGGGGGGCAGAGGTCCCACCAAGTCGACATGGACGTGGTCGAACCGACGTTTGGGCACCGTAAACAGGGCCAACGGGGCCTGGGTGTGGCGGTGGACCTTTGCGCGCTGGCACGCGAGGCACGTCCTGGCCCAGTCGCGGACGTTCTTCCTGAGGCCATGCCAGATGAACTTCGCTGCGACGAGCTTCTGGGAGGCCTTCGTGCCCGGGTGGGACAGGCCGTGGATGGCGTCGAAAACCGGGCGCTGCCAGCCAGTGGGCACAATGGGGCGAGGCCGGCCGAAGGGAGACGTCGCACAAGAGGGCCGTGCCCGCGACGTCGAACGGCACCTCGGTGACGCGGAGGCCCGTGACAGCGGTCCGCAAGGCCTGGACGTCGGGGTCGGTGGTCTGGTCCTCCGCCATCCGGGCATAGTCAATCCCGAGGTGGACCGCGTGTGTGACGGACAGGGAAAGGCAATCCGCCACCGGGTTGTCTTTACCCGCGACGTGACGGATGTCCGTCATGTACTTGGACACGGCAGAGAGGTGACGTTGCTGCCGGGCCGACCATGGCTCAGCGACCTTGGCCATCGCGAACACAAGGGGCTTGTGATTGACGAAAGCCGTGAACGGGCGGCCCTCGAGCAGATGGCGGAAGTGTCGGACCGCCAGGTGGAGCCCGAGCAGCTCGCGGTCGAAGGTGCTGTAGCGGCGTTCGTGCGGGCGAAGCTGCCGGCTAAAAAAAGCCAGCGTCTGCCAAGCACCACTCACCCACTGCTCGTGCACCGCGCCCACCGCGTAGTCCGACGCGTCAGTGGTGAGGGCGATTGGTGCATCAGGCGCCGGGTGCGCCAGCATGGTGGTGTTGGCCAGGGCCAGCTTTGCGCCCGCAAATGCCGCGGCCATCGGCTCCGTCCAGGCGATGTCACCTTTGCCGAGGCTTGCCCCGGAGGGCCTCGTGCAGGGGGCGGAGGAGCTGGGCGACGTGGGGCACGAAGCGGTGATAAAAATTCACCATGCCCAGGAATTCCTGGAGCCCCTTGATCGTGCGGGGGTGCGGGAAACTCCTGACCGCCTCCACCTTGGCTGGCAAATGGATGGCCCCGTGCCTGGTGATGCGGTGCCCCAAGAAGTCGATGGCGGTGACGCTGAAACGGCACTTCGCGGGGTTGATTATCAGGCCGTGCTGGCCCAGGCGTTCGAAGAGCGTGCGGAGGTGGAGCAGGTGCTCCTCCCGGGACGCGCTCGTGACTAGGATGTCGTCCAGGTAGACGTAGATGAAAGGTAAGTCGCGCAAGACGCTGTCCATGAGCCGCTGGAACACCTGGGCCACATTTTTCAACCCAAAAGGCATCCGCAGGAACTCAAAGAGGCCAAAAGGGGTGATGACGGCCGTCTTTGGTACATCGTCCGGTCATATGGGGACCTGGTGGTAGCCCCGGATGAGGTCCACCTTGGAGAAAACGGTCGTGTTTGCCAACCGGGCGGAAAAGTCTTGAATATGCGGGACCGGGTAGCGGTCGGGGGTGGTGGCATCGTTGAGCCGGCGGTAGTCACTGCACGGCCGCCATCCGCCGCCGGGCTTGGGCACAATGTGCAGAGGAGAGGCCCATGCGCTGTTGGAGCGCCGTACGATGCCCAGCCGCTCCAGCATGGCGAACTCCGCTTTCGCCACGTCGAGCTTCGTGGGGTCGAGGCGGCGCGCCCTGGCGTAGACCGGTGGGCCGACGGTGGGTATATTGTGCTGCACCCCGTGTTTGATGGCCACCGCTGAAAAGGTGGGCCGCGTGAGTGCCGGGAAACTGGCGAGGAGGCGGGTAAACTCGTCCGCTGCCGGAAGCATACAGACTAACCTCGCCGGGATGGAACCACTCAGCGAGCCGCTCGGTGAGCCACTCAGCGAGCTGCTCAGCGAGCCGCTCGGTGAGCTGCTCAGCGAGCTGCTCAACGAGCCACTCAGCGAACAAGCGAGCGAGCTGAAGGTTTCGGCCTGGACGGGACGTCGACGCTTAACGTCCACCAACAGCCCATGCGCACAAAGGAAGTCCGCACCGAGCAGGGCCATTGGCACGCTGGCGGTGACGAACGACCATTGGAAGTGCTACCCTCCGAACCGCAGTGAGAGGCAACGCTTCCCGAATGTGCGGATGGGTGTTCCGTTGGCAGCAAGCAAAGCGGGGCCCCGGCCCGCGACTTGCTTGTCGGACGCGGAGGCAGGGAGGATGCTTACCTGCGCTCCCGTGTTGCACAGAAAACGATGACCAGACGAGGTGTCCGTGATGAACAGGAGGCTGCTGGAATGGCCGACGCTCATGGCCGCAAGTGAGCGCCGGCCCGGTCGTTTCCCGAATCGTCAAAAGAACAGGGCGGGCGGCACGTTCTAGTCTTGCGGCCGAACCTGGGATGATAGTAGCACCAGGTTTGCGGCGGTGGCGGCCGCGTCGGCCGTGCCGGTGGCTGTGGTGGTGGCGGCGGCGGTAATGGGTGGGGCGTAGCAGCGGCCACGAGGGAAGCAGGGGGCGCTGTATCCTCCGCACCGGGATCCACTCTGGCATCACCGTACACCGACCGCGTGTCGCAGGCCGCAAAAAAATTGTCGGCCTCTCCGGCCAGGGTGCGGGGTTCCGTTATTTTTGAACCGGCCAGCGCGAGAGGCACCTGTACAGGTAGCTGGCGGAGGAAAAGTGTTCGGAACAGGAAATCCGGGCGCTGGTCTCCAAGAAGGGACAGCATAAAATCCATCTGAACGGACGGTCGTGTGTCGCCGAGGGCGGGAAGGTCCAGGAGGCGGTCGGCGCGTTCGACCTCCGTGAGCCCGAACGTGGCGAGGAGGAGACGTTTGAGCGCCACGTACTTGTGGTCGCCCGGCGGGCGCCGATGGATGGACACGACGCGGGCGGCAGTGCCGGGCCCGAGGGCGGCGACCACGTGGTAGTACATGGTCTCGTCGGCCGTGATGCCCCGGAGTTGGAATTGAGGTTCGGCCTGCACAAACCAAATGTCGGCTTGCGCTTCCCAGAACTCCGGGAGTTTGACGGCGACGGCGTTGGTAGCCATGGCGTGTTCGGGGGTCAGCGCCGGCTGAACCAGTCGGGGTCACCAGTGTGGTGCTGTGCACACACAACTCGTTTGCCAAAAATGTAGGCCACAACGCGTGGTACAAACGAAAGCACTTTATTATAAGCTCGCACATCAGCACTGGGCGGGCTCGACCTTTGAGCCCGCATATATGTCCCGAGGCCACGCCTTGCCCCCGGGCGTGGCCGATCGGCCGAAAGGCGGGGCATGTATCTCAGTTCCACGCCCGGACGCTCGCGCCACCCACTGGTGCGCGGAATTATTGATCATTGTGCCCGCCACAATAGCCTATTATACTCCAGGGGGTCCAAGGATTACCCACCCAAAATTTCATTGCGATCGTTTCAGCCGTTTTTGCGGTACCTGGGAACGGACGGACGGACAGATGGACATCTGGTGAATTATGGTAAGATACTTGTACCAACTTGGGTCAGATTCCCCTGACTGGTTCTGAAGTTATCGCGGTAACAGGGTTTTCACCTAACATGACCAATGAACTTTGGCCTTTGCCTCGTGACCCAAAAACCTCATCAGTTCATCTTTATCTCATTATATTATAGATACCTGCACCAAGTTTGACTAAGATAAGATCCCTTTAGCCGTTCTCGAGGTATCGCGGTAACGAACACCTATGACGGACCAACGGACAGCGGATGACAACCTGAAAACATAATTCGTCGGAGGCATAAAATTAAAAGAGTGAAAAATATCAATCAATTGTGAGAGAAAAAAAAACAAAATAGTGAAAAAATATCACAACCATCAAAGTCCACGAATTTATAGTAAAAAATAAAATAAAAATAGGAAAGGATAACCTATTTTGTGCCTTTTTTGGAGAAAAATAGTTTTTAAATAGCGCTGAAATACCAAAAATAGCCAAAAGATTGGGGAAAAATATATTTTTGCTTTGCTGCAAATGGATTGGGGATATTCTGTAAATACGGAAGCGACGAACCTGAGGTAATTTTAATTGTCGAACAAACTCAACTCTTCACCGACTGGGGATCGTTTTTGTTCAGCACAAGTCCCCAGTTTTTAACAATCAAAAGCACGAACGTCACGTCATGTTCCACCCCTTGGACACCGAGTGCGGCGGCTAAACCGATTACCGACCTGCCACTCGGTTTTAAAGTTCATACGGGGTTGACGGTGTGAGTCTAGTTTTTCTCGTGTAAACCTCCTGGCATGGTTTTGTTTGGATGTTAGGGTGCGTGGCGCATATGGAGCCTCGCGGCTCTGAAAGCGCCATTAAACCTTACTAGGGCATTGCCCGTACGTGGGTGCCCGTTCCTTGCCAAAAAAAAAAAAAAACGCTACCCGTACGCTCTACCCCGCCCGTACGCCCGTAAACAAAAAAAACAACGCTCTTCGCTTCCGCCCTTCGCTCTGACTGAATTGGGAGAAATAATGCGCATAAGAAATCGAATTACGAACCGTAATGGCGGTCAGCTCGTAACGCGCTCAGCTCCGCTCGCTCTCACATCGGCCACACCTATGCAACAAAGCGTTCTGTGATTGGCTGCCGGAAGTGAAGTCTTCACTGTCCGGAAGGTCGCAAATCGCAGTTAGGATGAATCGTTTTAATTTAATCGCAGTTTGAATTCGTTTTAAAACATAGTTTAACGGCAACATAGTTTTCCAACGTGAAATAAATGAATACGCTCTCAAATGGATATCACAACCATCAAAGTCCACGAATTTATGGTTTGAGTCTTGTTACAGACGTTACAGTCTTGTTACAATAATAATTGTTACAGACGCGGTTTAAGATGTTAGTTACCGAGCGGTTTGGTATGACCACGTCTGCACAAGTTACCCGATTATACTCGAACGTTGACGAAGTCGCGCTACGCTAGCTCAATAAAGGAAAAGACACACGGCTGGATTACAATGACACACGACACCAAGGTTTCAATTCTCAAGACCTCCGGAGGAGGTTATATTCGTACGGAAGGTTAGATTACAGGGACGAGAGGTACATCATAGGAAGACAGGCACTTAGACACACTCTTATATTAACCCCAGACAGACGACAGACAAACGGGACAACGGCTGACTCACACGGGGATTGATGGCAAGGAAAGGCAGGATCGATGGCTCCAGGTGCACCTGGGCTCAGGGCAGAATCAACACGGTCCGGTCCAGAGATGCGGGGAGGTCACAGCGCTCGGAGGTCGCGACTGATTGTTTCCTCTTCAAGCTCGGGGCGCATCTGACGTCACGTCCGGTAAGTCGCCGCGTATATCCGGCGGGGAGTGACACGCCCTCGGCTCGTTAGCTCCGCCCCAGAGGGATTCGGCCCGCCCTTCTGATTGGGTGCGGGGGGGTTACCAGGCTCCGCCCTTGACGAGGAGCTGACAGCCAGCCCCTTCGTGGTAACCCCGTGGAGCGCGTGGGTAATGGCGGCTAACCGAGCCGAAGTGAGGACGTACACCCCCCCCGCGCGCGCCGTTGTAGTTGTTGTTGTAGTTGTTGGTTGTAGTTGTTGTTGTTTCGGGAAAAAGATGGGAGGAGGTATGGAAAGGTCCTAAACTCACTACTGGTGCCATATAATCACATTCTGGTGCAACGAAGAGTCAGAATTAATGGAAACGAGTCCTTAACTGACATAGACTAAGAATAACTAGGAAGATGTCCTATAGTTGTCTACGTGTGATGCGGCGAACCTGGGCACGACATTTAATGGGGGAAAAAGGGGAAGGTCGGTTCTACAGAGTGTTATTTACAGGCAATGGGACTAGGGAATGGGGGATTGGGGAAAGTTGGGGAGTATTGGGGAAATAGGGGAATATTTACAAGCGGATATGGAGGCCAAATTCCATATTCGCAACATTGCACCCTTCTCTACCCTCGGGGCGTCCCGACCCGATAAATTTTTACCTATTTTAGTGTGGCACTCAGATGTAGTCCCTCTACTATTAACTCTACCCTGAGTGCGACAGTTTTACAGATGTTCACAAATGAGTAAATATGTCCCCCTGCGACGTTGCACCCTTCTCCTCACAGAAACACACCCACAGGATAACCGAATTGCGGAAAGAATTCGCAAACTAAACCATTGAGTCTTCCTCTGCGCGGTCCCGGCTCTGCTCTGCTGCTCCGGGCTTCGCCTGCTCAGCTTCTTCGCTATTTCCTCGGGCTCACTCTCGTGGGTTGCGCCGCCCATTGTTTGCGGCGGCGGTGGTGGCGGTTTGCCGCCGTGATCTTGATTAGCGGCGGCGGTCGTTTGCCGCTGCATTTGCCGCTTTGCCTCCTCAACCTTGGCCTCGTGCTCGTCTCTTCGCTCCTGTCTGCCCTCTGCATGGTCCCGGCTCTGCTCCTGGCTTCACCTGCTCGGCTCCATCGCTGTTTCCTCGGGCCCACTCCCGTTGGTTGTGTCGATTGTTTCGCCTCCTCACCCTTGGCCTCGTGCTCGCTTTGCCTTCGCTCCTGCTGGCATGGCTCTGCGGTACTCCGCCGCAAGGCTTCTCCTGCTTAAAACCCGCTCCACCCCATCATGCATCTCTGCAATCAAATCGAATGGACTCCTGCGTCGACCCAGGTACATTCACCGTGGCTCCGGTCGTAAGTTTGTTTATTTACAATCAGGTCACTCCATCCCCATCCTCTGGTCGGCTCAGCGCACTCCCACTCATCGTCCCAACACACCTGGTCACAACTACGCACAAAATCGCACCTCCTGTCTGCGAACCCTGGCCAAATCACCTGGATTCATACCCGCCGTACAAAACAACATCAAGCTCACCCTCTTCAATACCCGGTCCCTCAACAACAAATGCCTCATCCTGAACGACTACATCCTGGAAAATAAACTGGACTTTCTCTGTCTCACTGAGACCTGGCAACAACCACTGGACTACTACACGCTCAACCTCACCACACCCAATGGATATTCTTACATCAATAAACCACGCTCGGAGGGCCGAGGTGGTGGAATTGCCGTTATTCACCGACAAGACATCAAGACCAACCTCATCTCCATCTCATCTGCTCCATCATTTGAACACCTGGCTTTTAAACTCTCTGGTCACACACAGTCAGTCATGGCTGTTGTCTACCGCCCTCCCAAACCACACCCATCATTCCTGTCTGACTTCTCCTACTTTCTGACCCAGCTATGTTCCCTCTCCTCCTCAATCCTCCTCCTTGGTGATTTCAATATCCACATGGACTCCACTGACTCCACGCTAACCACTGACTTCACTGATTTACTCACCTGCTTTAACCTCACTCAACATGTCAACTTTCCTACCCATAACCGTGGTCACATTTTGGACCTTGTCTGCTCTACTGGACTAATTTTGCACCATCTCTCTGGCTCCGACCTCACTCTCTCTGACCACCTAGACATCACTCTGACCATCAACATCCCCACCCCAGCACCAAGGCATTATCGCACTATCAACTTCCGTAAGCTAAACGCTTTTTCACCTGCCTCATTCTCATCGACCCTCTCTGAAAAAATGTCCACTTCTCCCTTCGTTGACCTCCACACCCCTTCTGACCTCACTGACTACTACAACCACACTCTCTCTTCCTGCCTTGACCAACTTGCGCCTATAAAAACCAAAACAGTTTCTTTCACCCATTCTGCTCCCTGGTTTACCCCTGAGCTCCGCCTAATGAAAACTCGTGCTCGCCAACTTGAAAGACTCCGCAATAAAACAGGTCTCACAGTTCACTCCCAGGCCTACAAGGACCACATGCAACACTATAAAGATGCCCTCTCCCGCGCCCGCTCCGCCTACTACTCTCAAATTATCCACTCTGGCTCCGGAAACCCAAAAGCACTCTTCTCTACAATAAACAAACTCCTCAGCCCCCTGAACACCACCACCCAGTCATTCACAATAGACAACTGCATCTCCTTCCTTTCATTCTTCCAACGCAAAATTGAAAACATCTACAACAGCTTGACCACCGCCGCACCCGCTCCCCCTCAAACCACCTGCCCCCCCTTATCCTGCCATCCCCTGTCTCAATTCTCCCCAGTCTCCCCTACTGACCTCTCTGAACTCCTCATCGGAATGAAAACTGCCACCTGCACTCTTGACCCCATCCCCTCCAGCTTTGTCAAGGCCTCCCTTCCTGCTCTTTCTCCACTTATCATTGCAACAATAAACTCCTCCCTGTCTACAGGCATCGTCCCACCATCCCTCAAAATTGCTGCTGTTACCCCCATTCTGAAAAAACCTGGACTAAACCCTGACACCCTAAATAACTTCAGACCCATCTCCAACCTTCCCTTTCTGTCAAAGGTTTTGGAACGCGCTGTAGCCACTCAACTCAAGCATCACCTCTCTGCCAATAACCTGTATGAAACATTCCAATCCGGATTCCGCTCCAACCACAGTACTGAAACTGCTCTCCTCAAAATCACCAACGACCTTCTCCTCTCCTCTGATGCTGGCAACCTCAACATTCTCATCCTCCTCGACCTCAGCGCCGCCTTTGACACCATCGATCACACCATCCTCCTCACCCGACTTGAAACCACCTTTAACATTACCGGCACTGCCCTCTCTTGGATTAAATCATACCTCTCTGACAGACGTCAGTTCATCTCCATCAATAACTGCAAATCCCCCACTGCTCCCCTCCCCCAAGGTGTCCCCCAAGGTTCAGTTCTTGGCCCCCTCCTCTTTATCCTTTACCTGTCCCCCCTCGGTCACTTAATCCGCCGTCATGGTCTCCAATTCCACTGCTTCGCCGATGACATCCAGCTTTTCATCTCCACCAAGTCCATCTCCACCGACACCTACTCTATCCTGACAAACTGCATCACTGAAATAAAATCCTGGCTTCAAATCAACTTCCTCAAGCTTAACTGTGATAAATCTGAAATAATCATCATTGGCCCAAAAACGCTCACCAAGTCCACCCATAACTTTGCCCTCAACATCGACGGTTTCCCAGTGTCCACCTCCCCTCACATCCGGAATCTTGGCATCATCTTTGACCAAACCCTCTCCTTCGACAAATACACTAAACAGATCACAAAGACAGCCTTCTTCCACCTGAAAAACATCGCCCGTCTCCGTCCATCCCTCTCCTCCGTGGCTGCAGAAACCCTCATCCACGCCTTCATCACTTCCCGTCTGGACTACTGCAATAGCCTCCTTTATGGTTCACCCTCAACAATCACCAATAAACTCCAATACATTCAGAACTCCGCTGCCCGTCTACTCACCCATTCCCGGACCCGTGACCACATCACCCCCGTCCTTTACAAGCTTCACTGGCTCCCCATCTCCCAGAGAATCCAGTACAAAATCCTCCTCTTGACCTACAAAGCCCTCCATAACCTGGCCCCATCCTACCTGGCTGACCTCCTCTCCAGACACACTCCCACCCGCAACCTCCGCTCTGCTGGTACCAACCTCCTGACCCCCCCCATCCGGACCAAATTTAGATCCTGGGGGGACAGGGCCTTCTCCATCGCTGCTCCCACCCTCTGGAACTCGCTACCTCACACCATCAGAGACTCCTCCTCACTCACCACATTCAAAACATCACTCAAGACCCACCTGTTCAACACTGCATTCAACATTTAACCCACACCATCTAACCCCTGACTATCTCCTCTCCTTCTCCCTCCTTTGTGCTTTGAATATTTCCCTATTGATTCTTCTTTTTTGCAATTGTCTTTATGTTTTGCTATGCATTATGTTTTGCACTCTGTCAAAGCGTCTTTGGGCTTCCTGAAAAGCGCTATATAAAATAAATGCATTATTATTATTATTATTAAATGTGCCGTCCGAGGCAGAGTCTGATCGCCACGTTCGGCACACGTGATAGCTCGCTGCTCTCTGATTGGTTGAAGCGTTTTTTGGACATAGCTCGGTAAGTACTTCTCCGATTAATTTAAAACCTTGAAAAGGCACATCCTCGGGTCCCCAGCAATATACCTGGCAAGTTTCAAGTATATCGGACCGGTAGTTGTCGAGAAACAGCGGTCGCATACAGACACACACACACACACACACACACACACACACACACACACACACACACACACACACACACACACACACACACACACACACACACACACACACATTGCTGGAATTATAGATAGACTAGGGCATGCCCGTACTATATATAAGCTCGGACGTGCCCGTACGTGGGTGCCCGTTCCTTGCCAAAAAAAAAAAAAAAAAAATTTGTGTAGGGGTGTGTGTGTGTAAACATCCTAGGGCGTGCCCGTACGTGGGTGCAAAAAAACATGCGTGCAAACAACAACAAAAAAAAACTTTGAAACCACGTGGCAGTAACGACCACAGAACCCCCCCCCCCTCTATTTACATGAATGGTTTGGTCCATTCGCAACGACCACAGAACCCCCCCCTCTATTTACATGAAATGGTTTGGTCCAAAGCGAACGGCTTGCGGAGTTTGGTAAAGAAATCGCCATAGCTCGGTAACTACTTGTCCGATTAATTTAAAACCTTGAAAAGGCACATCCTCGGGTCCCCAGCAATATACCTGGCAAGTTTCAAGTATATCGGACCGGTAGTTGTCGAGAAACAGCGGTCGCATACAGACACACACACACACACACACACACACACACACACACACACACACACACACACACACACACACACACACACACACACACACACACACACACACACACACACATATATACACACACATATATACACACACACACACACACACACACACACACACACACACACACACACACACACACACACACACACACACACACACACACACACACACACACACAGAGATTGCTGGAATTATAGATAGATAAAAGAAGAAGAAGAAGATCTGCGTGGCTGCGCCTCACTACTTTCTAACGGTGATTGAAATCTCGGCTTGTGGCAAGTATCGCGAGACTTGCGGATTTGCGTTCCCAGAGCAGATTACACCAAAAATTCGCCTTCATTTTCTTTTAAGGAAATTTTCAGCGCTCGGCCACGGCATACGTAGTATGTCAAGGCTATGAAGTTAAAGCAGAACGAAGATGAAAAGAAGAAAAAGTTGGAGGAAGGCAGGTGCGGTGACCTCAGTCGCGATGACGTCATAGCGGCACTGCTTTCGCTGATGGCGGCAATCGGGGTGGTGGAGAGGCAAATAGGAGTGACGCAGGGTCCTGCTGATGGCTCTGACAATAATCGAGGCCAAAAAAGCGATTCCATGGATGGTAACATCGAGCTGGACGCATTCGAAGACCATGGACCGCCTCTACAGACCCCGTGGATATTCTGGCTCGACCGGTGAGTCGGTGTTGACGTTTGACTTTGAGAGTCTCCCGGCTCTCCCTCTGTGACCTTATCCCCTTTATATTCCCAACCGTACTCTCTGCGACTTGCAAAGGATCCGTTGTGTGCTGAAGTGCATCACATGGGTTGTGGCCTCAGATGAGGTCACAACCAAAAAATGGTTTATATTTACCTTTGCTTTGCTGTCCCTTCACCTCAAAATGGCTTGATTACAGCAGTGATCGCGATATCCTGAGGTAAAGTGTGTTCGGTTCGGCTCGTAATGCGCCGTGAAGCGCTGTTAATGATGCCAGATGGATAAACATGTGGAGATGTCCAAAACTCTACCATAGACTCTATGATAGAATTTATTTGCATTGTCACATTGGTCCAATCGGCTGGTGTGGAGGTCGTACACTCAACTTTGACCTTTGTAGTCGGACGGAGTTCGATTCCCGACTGTCGGATTGGTGCTTCGCTTTATAACTAAGCCTATGTTTTACCACAGTGTCGTCCATCGGATGGAGCCGTGGTGAGGGAGGGGAGGAGCCGTGGTGAGGGAGGGGAGGAGCCGTGGTGAGGGAGGGGAGGAGCCGTGGTGAGGGAGGGGAGGAGCCGTGGTGAGGGAGGGGAGGAGCCGTGGTGAGGGAGGGGAGGAGCCGTGGCGAGGGAGGGGAGAGCCGTGGCGAGGGAGGGGAGAGCCGTGGCGAGGGAGGGGAGAGCCGTGGCGAGGGAGGAGGGAGCCGTGGCGAGGGAGGGGGCCGTGGCGAGGGAGGGGAGGCGAGGGAGGAGGGAGCGGTGGCGAGGGAGGGGGAGCCGTGGCGAGGGAGGGGGGAGCCGTGGCGAGGGAGGGGGGTAGCCGTGGCGAGGGAGGGGGGAGCCGTGGCGAGGGAGGGGGGTAGCCGTGGCGAGGGAGGGGGGTAGCCGTGGCGAGGGAGGGGGGTAGCCGTGGCGAGGGAGGGGAGGAGCCGTGGCGAGGGAGGGGAGGAGCCGTGGCGAGGGAGGGGGGGAGCCGTGGCGAGGGAGGGGAGGAGCCGTGGCGAGGGAGGGGGGAGCCGTGGCGAGGGAGGGGGGAGCCGTGGCGAGGGAGGGGGGGAGCCGTGGCGAGGGAGGGGGAGCCGTGGCGAGGGAGGGGAGGAGCCGTGGCGAGGGAGGGGGGAGCCGTGGCGAGGGAGGGGAGGAGCCGTGGCGAGGGAGGGGGAGCCGTGGCGATGGAGGGGGGAGCCGTGGCGATGGAGGGGGGAGCCGTGGCGAGGGAGGGGAGCCGTGGCGGTGGTGAGGTAGGGGTGGCGGTGGTGAGGTAGGGGTGAGCCGTGGCGGTGGTGAGGGAGGGGTGAGCCGTGGCGGTGGTGAGGTAGGGGTGAGCCGTGGCGGTGGTGAGGGAGGGGTGAGCCGTGGCGGTGGTGAGGGAGGGGTGAGCCGTGGCGGTGGTGAGGGAGGGGTGAGCCGTGGCGGTGGTGAGGGAGGGGTGAACCGTGGCGGTGGTGAGGGAGGGGTGAACCGTGGCGGTGGTGAGGGAGGGGTGAACCGTGGCGGTGGTGAGGGAGGGGTGAACCGTGGCGGTGGTGAGGGAGGGGTGAACCGTGGCGGTGGTGAGGGAGGGGTGAGCCGTGGCGGTGGTGAGGGAGGGGTGAGCCGTGGCGGTGGTGAGGGAGGGGTGAGCCGTGGCGGTGGTGAGGGAGGGGTGAGCCGTGGCGGTGGTGAGGGAGGGGTGAGCCGTGGCGGTGGTGAGGGAGGGGTGAGCCGTGGCGGTGGTGAGGGAGGGGTGAGCCGTGGCGGTGGTGAGGGAGGGGTGAGCCGTGTCGGTAGTGAATGAGTGAGCCGTGTCGGTGGTGAATGAGTGAGCCGTGTCGGTGGTGAATGAGTGAGCCGTGTCGGTGGTGAATGAGTGAGCCGTGTCGGTGGTGAATGAGTGAGCCGTGTCGGTGGTGAATGAGTGAGCCGTGTCGGTGGTGAATGAGTGAGCCGTGTCGGTGGTGAATGAGTGAGCCGTGTCGGTGGTGAATGAGTGAGCCGTGTCGGTGGTGAATGAGTGAGCCGTGTCGGTGGTGAATGAGTGAGCCGTGTCGGTGGTGAATGAGTGAGCCGTGTCGGTGGTGAATGAGTGAGCCGTGTCGGTGGTGAGGGAGGGGTGACCTGTGTCGGTGGTGAATGAGTGAGTGAGTGAGTCGTGTCGGTGGTGAATGAGTGAGTGAGTGAGTCGTGTCGGTGGTGAATGAGTGAGTGAGTCGTGTCGATGGTGAGGGGTGAGTGAGCCGTGTCGGTGGTGAGGGGTGAGTGAGCCGTGTCGGTGGTGAGGGGTGAGTGAGCCGTGTCGATGGTGAGGGGTGAGTGAGCCGTGTCGGTGGTGAGGGGTGAGTGAGCCGTGTCGGTGGTGAGGGGTGAGTGAGCCGTGTCGATGGTGAGGGGGTGAGTGAGCCGTGTCGATGGTGAGGGGGTGAGTGAGTCGTGTCGGTGGTGAGGGGTGAGTGAGTCGTGTCGGTGGTGAGGGGTGAGTGAGCCGTGTCGGTGGTGAGGGGTGAGTGAGCCGTGTCGGTGGTGAGGGGTGAGTGAGCCGTGTCGATGGTGATGGGGTGAGTGAGTCGTGTCGGTGCTGAGGAGTGAGTGAGTCGTGTCGGTGGTGAGCGGTGAGTGAGTCGTGTCGGTGGTGAGGGGTGAGTGAGTCGTGTCGGTGGTGAGGGGTGAGTGAGTCGTGTCGGTGGTGAGGGGTGAGTGAGTCGTGTCGGTGGTGAGGGGTGAGTGAGCCGGAGTGAGTCGTATTATCTATCACAAGGCAGTTTTTAGTGAAAAACACAACCGAACATTCCCATTTATTTTTGACCGTGTGACCGTTGAGGGACCTTTATCAAATGAATGATGGAGTGGTGGTTTAATGAATAGTTTACAAGTTAAAATCGTCCTTCAAACTAGATTCACTCAACTAATCCGAAGAACGTGCGTGTGTTCTCGTAGTGGTCCTTTAATCGTGTGCATCACAAGACAAATATAGCTTTCACAACATGGAAGGTACACTCACTGTGTGTGGGAGTAATTGAAGGTTTGCCAACATCCGTTTGACTCAACGAGGGTTCCTACCCACAAGTAAACACTTGAAACTGGTGAAATATTTCCCCTGTTTGTGTTTGTGCCTCGTTTCCTGGCATCTTCTTGGTGTCATGTGTAGTTGTTTTGTAGCCAATTATGTTTTGAGCATTTGATGTTGGCTGCTTTTTGTTTCGTTTTCTTGTTTTTAGTTATTTTTGCTTGACTATCATGTTGTGTTGTATTTTCAGGATTCTTTTTATTTATTTATCAGATTGTTGAACTGACGGCAATAACTAGTCACTGAACTTTGCTTAACGCTCACCATAAACTGCACAAGTTTGGTGTTGGCTCAAAGGTTCAGGTGGCTGGCTTGATCTTAGGGTCTTGAGTTTTTGTCCTTGCCGTTGAAATAAGACCAGGTGGGTTGACTAACCCTGCCATCCTTCCGAGGTCGGCAAAATGAGTACCAGCTTACCGGTAATAGGGGGCATTGCATCAGCGTCACAGCCAAGCATCCACAAGCTGCACATGAACCACCACTGCCACCACCATAAACTGCAGTATGGTCCACAAACATCTGGACAAATGTCATGTCCTGGCAATTGAAGCCATTCAGATGATGATGTAGTGTAACATCTATTTTGTTGCATGTATTACAAACAACAGAATTGAGTGAGGGATTGAGAGCGCGTAATATAAGCGCCCGCGCGAGCCTTTTTACGAGAGGGAAGAGAGAGTCGACTCGGGGCAGAAACGGACTGCGCCACGGACTCGCTGGGAAGCGCGCACTGCGCAAGGACTGCGCGGGGAACTATCGATGGAACGAACTGCACCGGGGATTGCGGTGCACGAACGGTTTATTGAAGAACTGCGCCGAGAGAGCTCGTTGTTACAAACTGCCTGTTTGATGCGACCTTGTTGGATCGGGAGAGAGAGAGCGTTTGGCACGCTATACGTACGCAGCATTCCAGCCCGCATATGTAAGGTCCGCTCGCGGTCAACGCCAACGACGTGCTGCCGGCCTGTTTCCATCACCGCCACGGCACGGGTCGGGAACGGACGAGGAGCCTGGAACCATCTGCCTGGACCTTCCTCCCCTACCACTACAATTCCGTGTGAGTCTGTCTGTTTGTCCTGGGGTCGTGATAAGTTAAGACTGTATAGATAAGCTTGCCCTGTGTCCTTTTGTTTCTTATTGTACATGCTTTCGTTTCCTCTTTGGGTTTTTGTACATAATTAATAAATCCACTCTTTGTTCTTCCCTTACTCTGGTTTCCTCTTATTCGATCGCCTCCATCCTTTCTCTCAATTGAGTACCTGTGGCACGATTTGGAAACCGCTCAGGATCGGGTATAGTCATTTGTTAACGGCTCGGATTGCGGATTGCTAACCGCTCGGCAATATTCCATCTTATCCGTGGTTTGAGCGGGAGTTATTTCCCTGCTCGCGGTCGGGGTTAGTAAGTAGGTATTTGGGACTTCATTGACCAATCACCCGAGCTGATTCCGACCGGGAGGAGCGTCATAATTTCCAGGATTGGGGGACTGCCAGTTTAAAAGACGAGGGGTTTAACCCCCCCCCCCCTTGATAAGGGGAGCGCCGACCCCTGAATCCGTAACAATTGGGAGATTAATCCCACCCACCCACAATTTCCATGTTTTAAACGTTTCCCAGTGTGTACCCTGGATTAGAATAGGTACACCGTATCCCTGCGTGTCGTAAGAGACGACTAAGAGGGTTGGCGTCAGGAAGGGCATCCGGCCATAAAAACATTGCCTCAAAAAAGAGAACCATGACAATCACAACTACATATGGGCAGGGTACAGCCTGCAGTGGAGATCGGTTTCTGAGGTTTGGGACATGGAATGTAGGGACAATGACAGGGAGATTAGGAGAAGTGGTGGAAGTATTGGTCAGAAGAAGAGTGGACATATTGTTACGGACACGACTTATTGAGATGTTATGCTGGGCCGAGCGGAATGGCCGCCGTGTTCGCACAAGTTACCCGATTATACTCGAACGTTGGCCGAATCGCGCTACGCTAGATCAATGAAGGAAAGGACACAACGGCTGGGTTATATGACACGACACCAGGGGTACAGTTCTCAAGACCTCCGGAGGAGGTTATAATATGGGTTTGCAGAATGTTTAGATTACACGGACTAGAGGTACAGCACAGAAAGGTGGGCACTTATATACGGTCTTATCTTATTCCCGACAGACCACAGACAAACGGGACAAGGCTGACTCACACAGGGATTGATGGCAAGGAGGGGCAGGTAGTCGATGGCTCAAGGTGCACCTTGGCTCAGGGGCAGAATCAACGCGGTCCGGTCCAGAGATGCGGGGAGGTATTCAGCGCTCGGAGGTGGCGACTTCTCTCTCCAAGCTGGGGGCGCATCTGACGTCACCTCCGGTAAGTGGCTGCGTATATCCAGCGGGGAGTGACACGCCCTCGGCTCGTTAGCTCCGCCCCAGATGGAATCGGCCCGCCGCTTCTTATTGGGTGCGGGGGGTTACCGGGCTCCGCCCTTGACGAGGAGCTGACAGTCAGCCCCTTCGTGGTAACCCCGTCGGAGCACATGGGCAATGGCGGCTAACCAAGCCGTAGTGAGGACGCCCACTCCCTGCGCCGCCGCCGCGTCGCCCCGGCTGTGGTTGTAGTTGTTGTTGTTGTTGTAGTTCCATGAGATGATGGGAGGATGCGGAGATGAGATTGTGGGGAGGTATTGGGAGGTCCTAAACTTACTACTGGTGCCATACAATCACATTCTGGTGCAACGAAGAGTCAGAATTAATGGAAACGAGTCCTTAACTGACATAGACTAAGAATAACTAGCAAGATGTCCTATAGTTGTCTACGTGAGATGCGGTGAACCTGGGCACGACATTTAATGGGGGAAAAAGGGGAAGGTCGGGGCTACAGAGTGTTGTTTACAGACAATGGGACTAGGGACTAGGGAATGGGGGATTGGGGATAGTTGGGGAGTATTGGGGAAATAGGGGAATATTTACAAGCGGATATGGATGGAGGCCAAATCCCATATCCGCAACAATATGTTGTGTGCAAGAGACGAGATGGAAGGGAAGTGGTGTGAGAATGGTGAAGGGTACGCAGGGACAGAAATACACGTTTATGTGGCAAAGGTGCCTGGAGGGCGTGAATGAATGGTGTTGGTGTCCTGATTTCTGAGGAGTTTGTAGACAATGTGGTGAGTGTGACGAGAGTGAGTGATAGGTTGATGATGGTGAAAATGATGAATCGAAAACTGTTGGTGAACGTCATCTCGGGATATGCTCCGCAGGTTGGTCGGAGCGATGAAGAGAAGGACAAGTTCTGGTGTGCGATATAGAAGCTGATGGAAAACGTAAAAAGATGAGGAAGTTGTTGTGGTAGGAGGAGACTTAAATGGACATGTGGGAAGGAGTATGGATGGTTTTGCGTGAGTTCATGGGGGTTACGGATATGGTGTGAGAAATTGAGAAGGTGAAAGGATTTTGGAGTTTGCTGATGGAGCTGATTTGTTGATTTGTAATACTCAGTTCCAGAAAGAGGATAAAAAGCTTGTTACATACACGTCAGGTGGGTCGACGACAACCGTTGACTACCTGATGGTGCGTAGGTGAGATAGGGGGCACCTCCGGGACACAAAGGTGATCCCCGGGGAGGAGGCTGTTTCACAGCACCACTTGGTTGTCTGCGACATAAGGGTGAAAGGTGAGAGGTGAGCTCGGCGGGTGAAGTACCAACCGAGAATGAAGGTGTGGAGGTTGAAAGAGGTGACAGTAAGGGAGGCATTAAAAGAGAGGCTGAGTAGGGTAGAGGATGATGTGGTTGAGCTTGAAAGTGGTTGGATGTCAATGAAAGCTAGTCTGTTGGGAGCGGTTGGTGAGGTATGTGGATGGACAAAAGGACCACCGAGGCACTCGGAAACATGGTGGTGGGATGATGAAGTTGGAAAGAGGATTGATGAGAAGAGGAAGAAGTTCAAGGAGAGGCAGAAGGCGAAGGGGACGGGAGCAGAAACAGCAGAGCATGAAAGTTATAAGGCAGCCAAGAAGGCTGCAAAGAAAGAGGTAGCAAAGGCGCAGGAGGCATGCAGGAAAATGTTCGGAGAAGGCTTGGATTCGGTAGAGGGTCAGAGAGCGGTATTCAGGATTGCAAAGCAGATAGCGAAAGAGAGGTGTGATGTGATGGGGGTGAGTTGCTTGAAGGATGAAGTGGGACAAATCGTTGTCGACCCAGATAGAATTAAAGGAAGATGGAAAAGATATATGGAAATGCTGTTGAATACAGAGAATGAATGGGATGGCAACATAGAGAGTAACCCAGTTTTAGGACCGGCAGAGAAGATAATTGAGAATGAAGTTGAGGAAGCGATAAAAGCAATGAAGAGTAGAAAAGCGGGATGGCCGACGGGAGTTCTGGGAGATATGCTGAAGGCAGCCGGAAGTTGGGGTGTGAAGAGAATGACAGAGATCTGTAATCTGGTGGTGAAAGAAGGCCGCATTCCAATGGATTGGGAACTGAGTACCCTCGTCCCTCTTTCAAGGGGAAAGGTGACCCTCTGGAGTGTGGTTCGTACCGAGCGATAAAGTTATTGGAGCATGGAATGAAGGTATTGGAAAGGGTGTTGGAGAGGGGGATAAGGAAGAAAGTGAAGATCGACGAAATGCAGTTTGGATTTGTGCCAGGAAGAGGAACGACAGACGCGCTTTTCATTGTGAGGCAGTTGCAGGAGAAGTACCTGGAGAAGAGGAAGAAGTTGTTTCTTGGGTTTGTTGATCTGGAGAAAGCATTCGATAGGGTTCCACGCAAAGTATTGACATGGGCATTGAGGAAGTTAGGAGTGGAGGAATGGTTGATCAGAGTAGTGATTGCAATGTACAAAAGAGCATGCATAGCTGTAAGGACGAAGGACGGGAACAGTGGTGAGTTTGAGGTGAAGGTGGGAGTGCATCAGGGGTCGGTACTAAGTCCACTACTATTTGTAGCTGTGATGGAGGTGCTGGCTCAGAACGTAAAGGAGGGTTTACCGTGGGAGTTGTATTCAGATGATCTGGTGTTGATTGCGGCAAGTATGGATGGACTGAAGGAAAAGATGAACACGTGGAAGGAATGTATGGAGACAAAAGGTCTGAAGGTGAATATCAGAAAGACGAAGGTGATGGCAAGTGGTAAAGCATGTGGTGAGGTGGAAAGAACTGGGAAGTGGCCCTGTGCTATGTGTAGGAAGGGTGTCGGAGTGAACTCCATTCAATGTGCAATGTGTGCTGAGTGGGTTCATCAAAAATGTAGTGGTCTGAGAGGGTCATTAACCAGTGTGGCAGCCACATTCAAATGTAAGGTGTGCACAAAGGGAGCTGCAGATGGAGGAAATGTTAAGTTGAATCTTGGAGACGGCGTGAAGTTGGAAGGTGTGAAAACATTTTGCTACTTCGGAGACATGCTGAATGGAGAAGGTGGGTCAGACTCGGCAACGGTTGCTCGAGTGAGATGTGCATGGAAGAAGTTTCGGGAACTGAGTGGCGTGCTGATGAGGAGGGGAGTGTCGTTGAAGCTGAAGGGAAAGGTGTATGCTGCATATGTGAGAAGTGTTATGATTTATGGGAGCAAGACATGGGTAATGAAGGTAGAGCAGCAACGAAGGTTGGAAAGGGTGGAAATGCGAATGGTTCGATGGATGTGTGGAGTATCGTTGAGAGAGAGGAAGACAAATGATGAATTGCGAAAGATGATGGGAATAGAGCCTGTGATTGATGCTGTGAAGAGGAACAGGTTGAGATGGTTTGGTCATGTGTTGAGGAAGGATGAAAGTGACTGGTTGAGAAGAGTGATGGAAATGAATGTAGAAGGAAGTAGAGGACGGGGAAGACCGAGAAAGACTTGGCTAAAGATGGTGAAAGAAGAAATGCGAGCAAGGGGGTTAACAAGGAGAGATGCAGAAAATAGGGCAAAATGGAGAAGATTGTCATGGCGACCGCAAGGCTAACCCCCGCTCTAGCAGGGAAAATGGCCTTTAAAATGCATGTTGTTGTTGTTGTTGTATTACAAACTTGTGCTGACACTGGATGACTGAGTTGCACCAACGACTTTAAAAATGGTGCGTGCTGCTTCCTTGCTTGATGTTTAGTATTTGCAGGATAAAGCATGGGCAAACCTCATTGGTTGCCATTGGGGTGGTGAGGATGAGGTCGCTGTTCAAGGGTAGCTTGGGTAACTCACCTATCCATTGTGAGACACTGTGAGATCTAAGTTCAATGAAGCCCGAACTGCTGGCAGACAGGTCCTCCAGGCTTGATGCCCTCAATTGTCCTCCTGATGGTGGAGAGAAAAGTGACAAAGGGAAATTCTCCTGAATGCACCTGGAAGTTGTGTGAATACACCCAAGATCACAGGCTTTATTTATTTGATGTTGACTTGTCTCATATTGTCCATATGTCTGTCTGCATGTGACATGTTCTCTGTGAGTCTTACAACCTGTAAATGTAAAACTCCATTTTCAACCCCCATCACCCACCATTCCGCAACCCTGTAGCTTTCCCTTCCATCCCACCCAATCGCCCTCCCCCCCCTTCCCATCATCCTCCCTTGCACACCTCCATTCTGCAACCCCATCACTCTCCCTTTCACGCCCCCATCACCTTCCCTTCCATCCTCACCACCCTCCCGTTCACTCACTCCTCCACCATCACTATCCCCTCATTGCCTTCCCTTCCATCACCTCCATCTCCCTCCCTTCCATCACCCCTATTGCCCTCTCGTCCTTCACCTCATCACCCTCCCCTCTGTCACCCCATCACCCTCCACTCCATCACCCCATCACCCTCCACTCCATCACCCCATCGCCCTCCCCTCCATCACCCCCATCGCCATCAACTCCATCTCCCTCCCTTCCATCACCCCTATTGCCCTCTCGTCCTTCACCTCATCACTCTCCTCTCCGTCACCCCCCAGCACCCTCCCCTCCATCACCCCATCGCCCTCCCCTCCATCACCCCATCACCCTCCGCTCCATCACCCCCATCGGCCTCCCTTCCACACCTCCATTTTCAACCCCCATCACCCTCCATTATGCAACCCCATCACTCTCCCCTTCGTGCCCCCATCGCCTTCCCTTCCACCCCCAACACCCTCCCTTTCACTCACTCCTCTCCCATCACTATCCCCTCATTGCCTTCCCTTCCATCATCCCCATTGCCCTCCAATCCATCACCCCCATCATCCTCCCCTCCATCACCCCATCGCCCTCCCCTCCATCACCCCTATCGCCCTCCCTTCCACACCTCCATTTTCAACCCCCATCACCCTCCATTCTGCAACGCCATCACTCTCCCTTTCTCGCCCCCATCACCTTCCCCTCCACCCCCACCACCCTCCCTTTCACTCACTCCTCTCCCATCACTATCCCCTCATTGCCTTCCCTTCTGTCACCTCCATCTCCCTCCCTTCATCACCCCTGTTGCCCTCTTGTACTTTACCTCATCACCCTCCCCTCCGACACCCCCAACACCTTCCCCTCCATCACCCCATCGCCCTCCCCTCCATCACCCCCATCGTCCTCCCTTCCACACCTCCATTCTGCAACCCCATCACTCTCCCTTTCTCGCCCCCATCACCTTCCCCTCCACCCCCACCACCCTCCCTTTCACTCACTTCTCTCCCATCACTATCCCCTCATTGCCTTCCCTCCGTCACCTCCATCTCCCTCCCTTCATCACCCCTGTTGCCCTCTCGTCCTTCACCTCATCACCCTCCCCTCCATCACCCCATCACCCCCCCCTCAATCACCCCATCGCCCTCCCTTCCACACCTCCATTTTCAACCCCCGTCACCCTCCATTATGCAACCCCATCACTCTCCCTTTCGCACCCCCATCACCTTTCCTTCCACCCCCACCACCCTCCCTTTCACTCACGCCTCTCCCATCATCACCATTCTCAGACCATTCTCAGAGAGCCTCCTCAGCGTCGCGAGTCTGGCATTTCACTCAGGCCAACTGGTACGGTCTTCGAGCAGCCATCAATCATCTGGACTGGTCTCCCATCTCCACCACCTCTGACATCAACTCATCCTGGGAATTCTTCCAAAGTAAATTGCTCTCTATCATGCACAGATTTATCCCATCTCGTCTTCAGTTGTCATACCCTTCCTCCCGTCCATGGTATACGGAATCTTGTGGTGAGGCTGTTTCCCAGAAACAACTTGCTTTCGTCTCCTGGAAAGCAAATCCAACGGAAGGAAATCTCATTTCCTTTCACAAAGCCCGAAACTAGTGTGTGTCCACCCTCAGGAGAGCCAGGAAACAATATCTCTCCGTTCTCAAGACCGAACTCTCTTATCTTTCTCCCTCTTCCAAATCCTGGTGGCGTCTGCTCAAATCTGTTTCTGGTGTTTGTTCCCCCTCCATCCCCTCCCTCACCTCAAACGGCTGCACGGCTGACTCCGCACGTGAAAAAGCTGAATGCCTCAACTCTGTGTTTGCCTCTAAATCTTGTGTCCCAAACCCATCCCTCTCTGTACCCACCGTACCCAGTCGTACCCAGCTGCTCCTGGACTCTGTGTCCTTTCCTCCTGACAAGGTGGAAAGGTTTCTGTCAACCCTCGACTCTGATTCTGCAACTGGACCTGACGGCATCAGCCCACGGGTCTTAAAATCCTGCTCTGCCGCTCTTTCACTCCCTCTCTCGGTTCTCTTCACCCTCTCTTTTCCTCAACGTCATCTGCCATCAGCTTGGAAATCAGCCAACATCACTGCTTTACACAAAAAAGGTGCAAAAACAGATCCTTGCAACTACAGACCAATCAGCCTGCTCCCAATTATCAGCAAAGTCATGGAATCAATCATTGCTTCAGATATGAAATCTTTCCTCTTCTCCAATGGCTTGATCTCTGATCATCAATTTGATTTCAGACCTGGTCACTCTACTCTGGACATGCTGCTTCTGCTTTCTCAACAATGGATGGAGGTCCTCAATGCCAAACAGGAAATTAGAGCTGCCTCCCTTGGCATATCACGTGCCTTCGATACGGTCTAGCACACCGCTCTGCTCACCAAACTCTCCTCCTTTGGTATCCATGGAAATCTCCACGCATGGCTGGCGGACTTCCTCTCTAGTCGTAGTCAACGTGTGGCCCTGAATGTGTTTCTCTCATCTCCTCTTCCTGTTCAGGCTGGAGTTCCCCAAGGCAGTGTTCTGGGCCCTGTGCTTTTTCTGGTCTTCATCAATGATCTCTCTGACTTTCTTGAAAATCCTCTCTATCTCTTTGCTGATGACTCTACTCTCTGTCGCTCCATTCCTCATCTCTCAGATCGGCAGTCTGCAGCCTCCTCACTCTCTGCAGACCTGGACAAAATCACAGACTGGGCAAACAAGTGGAACATGTCTTTCAATCCTGACAAATCTCACACTCTTACGATGTCTCTCCGAAAAGACCGACTGGACAACCCTCCCATCCACTTTCTGAATAATCCGCTCCAAGAAGTTCTGTCACTCAAGCTTTTGGGTCTCACTATCTGCCATAATCTTTCCTGGGAAAACCACATTTCAAATCTGGCCTCCAAAGCCAGTCGCCGACTGGGCATCCTCCGTCGTGCGAAGTCCTTCCTTAGCACACCTGAGCTCCTCACCACATACAAGGCTTTCATCCGCAGCTCAATGGAATACTGCTCTCCCCTCTGGGCTGGTGCTCCTGCCTCACACCTAGCTCGTCTTCACGCTGTTGAAACCAAAGCGTTCAGAATCATTGGAATTTCCCGTGATGAAGCTAACTCCAAGGGCCTTTCACTCACTCACCGCAGGCAGGTTGGTGGTCTTTCCGTCTTCTACTGACTCCTCTCGCCTTCCCCCCCCCCCCTCCCCTCTCCCCCAGCTCTCTCTGGGCTCTGTCCCCCTAATATTCCTACAGGTCACACAAGATCTGCCTGCAACCCTCTTATGGTTAAACTGCCAAAATCAAGACTCTCTGCTCACCTTCACTCCTTCATTCCTCTTTTCTCCCGCCTCTGGAACAAACTCCCTCACTCTCTTCAATCCCACTCCACCCTCCAGGTCTTTAAAACAGCTGTTCACCGCCATCTCTTATCTTCCCCCATCCAAAACCTTGATCTTTTCTACCCCCGCTAATTTCACCCCAAATCCACTTTTTTGAAATACCAACTTCTGTCCTGGAAGTCCTTGGTATCCTTGTGTTTTATACTTCTCGCACCCCCCCCCCCGCCCTTCCCATGCCTACTCCCCCCAAGCCCTCTCCCTTCCACACATCTCCCTGCTCTCAAATGTTATGTTTGTGTGCTTCCCCTTCTCTCCCCATCTTGTCTTCCACTCCCTCTTTTTATATATTTTGGTTGTCTGGTTGATTTGTTTGTGAAATAAATGTTAGCTCTTTCACGAGCCTCGATTCAGCATACAAAAAAATCACTATCCCCTCATTGCCTTCCCTTACATCATCCCCATCGCCCTCCACTCCATCACCTCCATCATCCTCCCCTCCATCACCCCATCGCCCTTCCCAAATCGCCCTCCCTTCCACCCCCCCCCCCCATCACTCTCCCTTACACACCCCCATCGCTCTCCCTTACACACCCCCATCGCCCTCCATTCCACACCCCCATCGCCCTCCATTCCACACCCCCATCGCCCTCCATTCCACACCCCCATCGCCCTCCATTCCACACCCCCATCGCCCTCCATTCCACACCCCCATCGCCCTCCATTCCACACCCCCCATCGACCTCCATGCCACACCCCCATCGCCCTCCATTCCACACCCCCATCTTGTCCTCCCACTGCACTCCTTGCCCCCCCCCCCTACTGCACACTCTTGCTCCCCCATCGCACTCCCTTGCACCCGACCACGATCTCACTTCCTTGTGCGCTTCCATCTCTTCCCCGCTTCCTCCACTCCTCGAACATCACCCACACTTCTTCCACCCCTCCCCCATCCCACTCACTTCATCCACCCCACCCCCATCACTCTCATTTCCTCCTCCTGGCTCCCCCCTCCTTGCTCCCCCCTTCTACTGCCAACCTTGTCTTCCACATCCACAGCCACCTCCTCCTCCTCCGCTTCCCCTTCTTCTTCCTCTTTTTCTTCTTCTTCCTCAATGTTTATCGCTGCGTCGAGATTCAATCCCAGGCGAGAGAGCTCAGAGACGAGTTCCCCCCTTCTACTGCCAACCTTGTCTTCCACATCCACATCCACCTCCTCCTCCTCCGCTTCCCCTTCTTCTTCCGCTTTTTCTTCTTCTTCTTCCTCAATGTTTATCGCTGCGTCGAGATTCAATCCCAGGCGAGAGAGCTCAGAGACGAGTGGGTAGACCTCAAGTCTTTCCTGCAGCCCTAAAATGTAGCATCAGTATTTAAGTGATGAATGATGTTCATGAATAGAGATGCCTATTTGTCACAGCCGTGTGTGTGTGTGTGTGTGTGTGTGTGTGTGTGTGTGTGTGTGTGTGTGTGTGTGTGTGTGTGTGTGTGTGTGTGTGTGTGTGTGTGTGTGTGTGTGTGTGTGTGTGTGTGTGTGTGTGTGTGTGTGTGTGTGTGTGTGTGTGTGTGTGTGTGTGTGTGTGTGTGTGTGTTTTGTTTTTTTTAAGGGCTAATTTCTTCATCAGTTTTGTGTTTTAAGTCACAAGCCTGTCGACAGCATTTTCAAAGTACTATTACAAGTTAGGAGCAGGGTGCTGGGAATCACCACCAAAAATCACAATCAAAATGAACCAAAGTCAACACAAACAGGGCTTCAGCCGCAATGGAAGTATGAGAAGGACCGACTCTCATTATTCTACTCAACACAGAATTAACAAAGGAAAAGGACGAAGCTCACAAATACGAAGACATAACTCTACTACAAATGAGGCTACATGTTGCTTGTGTGACTATCTATGGGGGCCAAACGTTAACATTTAGTAAACTCACTGTACAAACCTCAAAACCGCAACAATATATATATATGTATGTGTGTGTGTGTGTGTGTGTGTGTGTGTGTGTGTGTGTGTGTGTGTGTGTGTGTGTGTGTGTGTGTGTGTGTGTGTGTGTGTGTGTGTGTGTGTGTGTGTGTGTGTATGTAGATATGTGTGTGTGTGTGTGTATGTATAAATAGGTGTGTATGTATATATAGATATAAAATACAGAACGCAACAACCCTTATATACCCGATTGTGAAGCCAATCGTCAAATGCACCTGTCTTTACATTTTGTCACGCCACCTGTGATATAATCCTGTTGTTGACTTCTTGCTGCGAAAGACAATCGGTGACATGGTTCTTTCAACAAAGACATCACCGAAGGGTAAAATAAACTCACCAGATTGATATACTGAGTTCAGAAAGTAAACCCAAGTCAAGAAAAAAAAATAATTCCATATTAAATGCTAAGTCTGTATAAAAATGATGAAACTCATATTAACCTTCTATATTATAATTTGAAAGAAAATTCACATTACGCCTACATCAAAATTTTTGTAAAATTAGTTTCTACACAAGTAAGTAAGCATCATGGTAAAAAATACGTCTGTAAGCGATGTCTCAATTTCTTTAATAGTTAAGAAAGATTAGACAAACTTACAATACTGTGTCAAACATAAAGCCACTGTAATTAATATGCCTGAAGAGGGTTCATACATATCATTCAAAGATTTCAATAAAACTAGAAGATATCCATTTATTTTATTTTTTTATTTTTTTATTTTTTTGATACTGAATCGAGGCTCGTGAAAGAGCTGACAACCGCGAGGGAAAGACAGCACAGGGGGACCGCGAGGGAAAGACAGCACAGGGGGACCGCGAGGGAAAGACAGCACAGGGGGACCGCGAGGGAAAGACAGCACAGGGGGGGACCGCAAGGGAAAGACAGCACAGGGGGACCACGAGGGAAAGACAGCACAGGGGGGAATTCGTGATATATGCCGACTTTGAATGTATTCTTGAAAAGATAGATACTGTAGTGAAATTATGTTTGCTCGGAATCCAAGGTGAACCCAGGGTGCTCGCTACGGAAGGGGCCGTCTATAAGAGCGGGACAACCGGGGCGTGCGGTCACTTCAGCGGGACTCACTGTGACATTATCCAGTAGTTGAATGGTATGTACGCCCCTCCCCAAATGCCGCGCTGCGCTAACCATGGTTAAATGGAAACTATCTTTGCTGCTCATGAATGCTCCGATTTGATACCTGTATGTATGTATGTATTTTCACAGGATGTATTACCGATCTAAAATGATATTAAACCTACCCAGAGGTCAAGTCGTGTCTGAGCTTGATTTCCACGACACTTAATATCATTTTATTTCGCCGAATGGCTGCCCACCGGATGATCGTGGTGCTGATTCTCGGAGCCGACCCACACGCTGAAGGATCTGCTACGGCGTTTGCTCATTGGCGTTTACACCGCAACCGCTCAGCCGAGCTGAAGCGCCTCTACGTAACGACACGGAGCGCTGTGCACGGCCGGCGTCAACTCTCGCAGCGGAGACAGCCAACCGACTGCATCGATCGATCGCTTCGCGCAGGGGCCATGTCGTAGATTACTTAATCGTAATCCCTCTCCTGTCATCGCTCCTGCACTGCTCGCCTCGGAGAGGAATGCCCAGCGGAGGACCCGTCGAGCTAGCTCCAGCAACGGAGCTCCGACTACTCTCGCTGCCGGCCTGCCTCGAAAGAAGGGACGTCGCAAGCCTTTTTGCGGGACCGCGTCGTCAAAACGCGACCTGCTCTCATGCGACCCGAACGCCAGAGCAGGCGTGGCGGACTACGGCTCGATGCCTGGAGCACGACGCTACTGGGCAACGTCCTGCGGCTGATACCCCGTCGGAACGACGGACCCGCTTGGAGCCGCCAGCCGACCCGTCCGATCACAGCTCGGAAGCGCTAACGGCTCCGTCCGAGGGATTCATCCTAGATATGCGTGCCTCGGCCCGAGTTGAGATTCCCACGTGAGTGATCACGTCTCCCATGTCGGCCATGCCTCCACACGACCGGCTCTCTCCGACCACTCGCTACTCGGTGGCCCATCTCCTATGCGCTGATCGCGCACAGCTCGTCGGAATCACGCCGTCACGACCGGCTCACTCCGACCACTCGCTACTCGGTGGCCCATCTCCTCTGCGCTGATCGCGCACTGCTCGTCGGAATCACGCCATGTCTCTCTCACGACCGGCTCCACTCCGACCACTCGCTACTCTGTGGCCCATCTCCTCCGCGTGAATCGCGCACTGCTCGTCGGAATCACGCCGTGTCTCTCTCACGACCGGCTCCACTCCGACCACTCGCTACTCTGTGGCCCATCTCCTCCGTGCGAATCGCGCACTGCTCGTCGGAAGCACGCCGGCACGACCGGCTCACTCCGACCACTCGTTACTCGGTGGAACCACCACCTCCTCCACGCGAATCGGGGCCTCCATCCTGATTCTGATCACCTCCTCGCCGCACGTTGCTCCCTTTTGCGGGCCCTACTCGGCGAGGCCCACGACGATCGGCATGGCCCTCGATTCCGTTCGTTGCTCGGAATCACCACCTACGCGAAGCCACACGTGGCACCCATCGCGGCCCTCTCTGCGGCCCAACGCCGGCGATTCCTATCGCTGATCGACGGAACCCCTCTTACGCGCGAGTCACGCACCGCACCGTCGCTGGATGGAGTCACTACAATGCACGACGCGCCAGTTGCGCGCGCCGCTTCTTCGCTGGATGAACCCCTTTGCTTGCGGTTCCTCTCGCGGGCCCCACCGGCGATTCTGATCGCGGCCGGCAATCCCACCTGCATGTGGCTACGTCCCGAGGCCGGCGAACACCGCTGCCCGGAATCGCCTCAATGGAGGCTCGCTTGACACCATGCGAGGACTCGTCGCAGCACGGATGAATTTCTAAGGGCGTCGAGCGGGACCTTCATAGCCTTTCACGGCACTCGGGTTCTGCTTATGATGCTTATGCATCTGTTAGGCTTCTGTTATGATGGAAGAACTACCATGTGTAGTTCTTCGTTCGTTCTTCTTCGTTCATCTTCGTCCTTTGTTTACTCGATTTGGTGTTCCCGCTCTCAAACGGCGTTTTCGTGTAACACCTGCGACCGTGTAAACATGCTGTGCATGGAATGTATGTGGACCGAATGCTATCATTCTTTTTCACACACCCCGCGTCCCGCGTTTCACCCTATTATTTAATTTGATAAGCTGTTGGATTGAGTTAATGTGGTGATGATGTAGAGCAGGCTTGACGGACCGACAGGCCCCACTGCATCCTTCATGCTCAATGCACCTCCAATGAGATGCTACTTCAGGGCGTTATATGTTTTCGCTCCTTAGTCGTGCAGTCTATCGCTGCCCAGCATGCACGCCATCTCGACTCGGCGTGCTCGCCCCTCGACTCGGCGGGCTCACCCGCACTGGAGCAACAGGCCGAGCTCGCCTTTCGGTTTCCCTCGTACGCGGTGCGCCCTAGACATTACTTTCGCCCGTCGGCCGGGT
This sequence comes from Myxine glutinosa, assembly GCF_964187855.1. Lineage (NCBI taxonomy): Eukaryota > Metazoa > Chordata > Myxini > Myxiniformes > Myxinidae > Myxine > Myxine glutinosa. Next base: position 95,511,114 of record NC_136271.1, read on the forward strand.
TCGTATCATTGACAATGAAACCCGTCGGCAGGTTCGTATCTGTATACCGATCTCGAGCTCGCTCGAATGCTGCTGCCCAATGGCCGCGAGACTTTAGATTTCGGATTTGATGACGTCATCGACTATATCACGCGTTTGCTTTACAGCGTCGTACTTGCGTGCGTACATTAGCGTCGTACATTAACGTACTTGCGTGCATCCCGCGATCTCATCGGGGATTCGTTTACATTACCCTGTACCTTGGTAAACTACGTACCATTTGTCCTTTACGTAAACGACGTAGACAACGTAACGCGGCGCTACCTCAGGGTCGCGCGCCAGCGCCATTTAGGGAGTACACGGTGACCTCGTGAAATGGTGACATACATTGAGCGTCGCGCCAGACTCCCTTGCCACCTGCGCGCGCATGTAACGGGGGCACCGTACTGCCTGCTCGCCCTTGACGCTGGGCTCGCTGTTTATCGGCCAGAGCTCTTGGCTCGTACATTTCGAGACTGCGAGACGCCTCGTCTGATTCCTTTTTCCCTCAGCCTGACCCAGACTGTGAAGGTCGTCTGTCTTCGGTATGCCGCGCGCTGCTGCATCCTCGGGGGGTGGGGTCGGGTGCCTTACGGGTGCCTTACCAGATGTTTCGGCTACCTCGATAATCTTACGGTTTGTGGATATGTCCATATGACCATGATTCCTAATCTGCAGCGCTTCCTTGGGGTCGCGCTGGTATCACTCATGTGCTCGAGGTTACGTGCGAATACTCCCTACGCACAATGGATAGATCTTCTGGGGTACACCGTGACCCATGGAGCGTCTGCGTCTGCGACCTTTTCTCGACATGGCCCCTCCCTGTGATTGGGCCACCTCGCCCCTTTGTGGGGGCCCGGGTGGGTATTGTTGCTCGCCCGGGTGCCGTCCGGTCTACCGACTCCCACCTCGCCCTTGTGGATGGCGTCCATGGATGCTTTGTGTCTTTGTGCGTGACTTTGAGTCCATGGATGGTCGATCCGAGCCATTCCATGAAGGTGTTGCATGGATGGTTTGGTCGGCCATCCGTGGATGGACAGTCCATCTGGGGAGATGGCTGTCTTTGGGTCTCTGTGCCACTGCGTCCGTGGATGGTCGATCCATCCGCGGTCCGGCTGGATCCGTGCTGGATCCGTGCCATGCAATGATGGCGTTGTCGATCCATCCGCGGGCCGGCTGGATCCGTGCTGGATCCGTGCCATGCAATGATGGCGTTGAATGGATGGATCGGTTGGACATCCGGGGATGGCCAATCCATCCGGGACATCTGACATGACAATCATCTCGACATCGAGACCATCCACCCGGGACAACGCTGGGACAAACATGGTTTGTCCAGCCGAGGCTCTCTCGGTCTGCCGATCTTACCCGATCCTCCGCGCGCGCTGTGCCGCTGGACAGGATTGCCATATGCATCCCGGGGGTTCTGCACGCTTCGCTGGCTTCGGTCGTTTTAGCCATGCCGGTCGTCCAGACAGCCTTCAGAGGCTGCTCGTGTCTCGTGCGATCGCTGCCAACGGTAGATTTGCGTGTGAGTTTGCGTTTTGTAATGCGTATGGACTTTTGGGAGCCAGGGCAGGTACAGACTTACTGTAGTGCTTACTGTAATGACTCACTGTAGCGCCCTCCTGTCAAGTACTCTTACTTACTGTTAAGGGGGGCTACTGCTTTATACATCTTCCACATTGACACACCTTCCTGACATGTTGCCTTGCGACGAATGGACAGTCGCTCTTCGTCAAGGCGCACCTTATGCCATGTGTTGCGTAATGCTAAGGTATACCTTATCCATCTAGCTGCTATGCCGACTACCCCACGGGAAGACTCCTGCTACCCACGGGCTCATCGTCTTCTCCCTGGGATGACCACTGCTTGCTCGGTTCGATATCTTCTTGACTGGGATATCCTCCTCAATCCTGCTATTTCTGGGGATTGATGCTATCCCGGCTTACAGGTTGCAGTAACCCTGCCATCGACATGGATTGACGTGACCATTCGTTTATTGCTGATGCTTGGGCAACCAGCCGAGCGGCAGTATAGTTTTAACGGCGGGGAGAATGTAGTGAAATTATGTTTGCTCGGAATCCAAGGTGAACCCAGGGTGCTCGCTACGGAAGGGGCCGTCTATAAGAGCGGGACAACCGGGGCGTGCGGTCACTTCAGCGGGACTCACTGTGACATTATCCAGTAGTTGAATGGTATGTACGCCCCTCCCCAAATGCCGCGCTGCGCTAACCATGGTTAAATGGAAACTATCTTTGCTGCTCATGAATGCTCCGATTTGATACCTGTATGTATGTATGTATTTTCACAGGATGTATTACCGATCTAAAATGATATTAAACCTACCCAGAGGTCAAGTCGTGTCTGAGCTTGATTTCCACGACAGATACCACTTCTTCAAATCCAAACGAATCATCCACGAATACATATCAAAAACATACTCCTTGTGGTTTCTGTTATTATATCAAATCATCCGTTGGCGATGAATACAACAAACAAGAACTTTATAGGGGGAAAGACGCGGCTTATGAGTTTGTAAAACGATTAGAAGCAGACTGTGTGCTCTCAACGTTTATAATAGAACAAACCAATAAACCGATGAATCCTCGAACAAAAGAAGAAGAAACAGAATTTGAGCAGCCAAATAGCATGTCATATTTGTGAGGAGAAAATTGATGAGAAGAAAATCAAGGGTGTAAAGGTTAGAGATCATTGTCATCTCACCGGTAAATATAGAGGCTCATAAAAATTGTAATCTTAATGATAAATCTCCCACTTTCATTCCCATATTTTTTTCACAACAACTCCCATTATGATACGCACATATTCATTAATGAACTTGCAAAGACGTCCGGATACATTCCAGCAATTCCTAACACAGATCAGAACTACATTTCATTCACAAAAACAGTTCCTTCAACCATAAAATTTACTCATTCAAAAATAATTTTTGAAAAGCATATTACAGCCCACATCAGATTTCTTTACACATTTAAATTGATGGCAAGTCCATTATCTAACTTGGCATCAAATATTAAAAACTTTCCAAGTCTTTCAGAGCATGTATCAAATCAAAAATAAATTGAACTCCAATCACAAAAGGGGATATACAGTCACGTGAAAAAGTAAGTACAGCCCCATGTAAAGTTTTGACTTTTTCAACATATTTCAACATGCAGCTGTTTGATCTTCATTTCAGCGGTGTTGATAGATGGAGGTGATATACAGACTTGGCATTTAATATGGAATTTTTTTTTTTTTTCTTGACTTGGGTTTACTTTGTGAACTCAGTATATCAATCTGGTGAGTTTATTTTACCCTTCGGTGATGTCTTTGTTGAAAGAACCATGTCACTGATTGTCTTTCGCAGCAAGAAGTCAATAACAGGATTATATCACAGGTGGCGTGACAAAATGTAAGGACAGGTACATTTGACGATTGGCTTCACAATCGGGTATATAAGGGTTGTTGCGTTCTGTATTAGTGGAAAACAACTGCTGCACGTCTACAAAAGTTATTGCCGCTTCCTCTGGAGATGGTCCGTCAACTTGACAATGCTGTTTGTCATGGAGTGGTGGCTTTACGAAATTCTGGCATGAAACGGCGTGCTGTTGCTCGGCAGTATGGCATCACTCAAGGTCAGGTGTCAAAGATCCTGAAACTAAATGCTCAGAGGGGTGTCCCTACTCCAATACCGAGGCCAGGACATCCACGCAGAACCACAAGGAGAGATGATCGCCAGCTGCACCGGTTAGTCTGCAATGGCCGTACCAAGTCAGCTAATCGGCTTAGGGCTGAGTGGCAGCAACTGACAAATGTGCCTGTATCCAGAAGGCTAGTCAACCAACAACTGGTTCAAACAGGCTATCGTGCCAGGCATCCCCTGAGAAAGCCACGCCTGACCAGACAACACAGCCAGCGCCGATTGCAGTGGGCCAGAGAGCACCGTCAATGGCAGCCAGGACACTGGAATCATGTGACCTTCAGTGACGAGTCTAGATTTCTGGTCTATCGTCAAGATGGCCGCGTCCGAGTGCGCAGACAAGTGCATGAAGCCCACAACGAAGATTGTATAGTGCCAAGAGTCCAAGCTGAAGGTGGTGGGGTGACCGTTTGGGCTGCTTTTCATGCAGGGGGCAAAACTGACCTGGTTGTTCTGAATGGAAACCTGAAACAGTTCAAGTACAGGGTCATTCTGGAAGAAACATTGCTTCCATTTGCTCGTGCAGCCTTTCGAGGAAACTTTGTCTTCCAAGATGACAATGCACGGCCTCATCGTGCTCACATGATCCAACACTTTCTTGCTGACCGTGGTGTAGAGCATATGGAGTGGCCTGCCATGTCCCCGGATATGAATCCGAAAGATAACTTGTGGGCAGAATTAACGCGTCAAATCGACAACTTGGACCAGCAGCCCACCTCTGTGCGTGAATTGCAGCAGACTATTGTCACTGCATGGCAAGCGATTCCTGTCCAAACCTTGGCAAATGTCGTGAACAGCATGCCTCGACGTGTACGTGCTCTCCTGAATGCTCGTGGGGGTCACACGAAGTACTGAACTGTAATTTTACTGTCCGTAATCCCAGTCATAATTTAGCTTTTGTTTTTGTTGAATTTTTTTTTGGCTATTGTGCAAAATAAAGAGATACTTCTGGAAAACGTACAGAGGTTTAACACAGTACTGTCCGTGAATTGAGTTTGATATCAGTTTGCATCACTTTCAAGGATCAATTTATTTGTTTTGAAATGACAAATGTGGTTTTTGTTTCTTTTAAAGGTCACATTAACAAAATCTAGAATAATTTCAACATAATTCCAATGAACTTTTGGTTCTAAGACATCTTGAAAAGTAAGTTCACCCCCACAAAAAAAATATTCCATATTAAATGCCAAGTCTGTAGTATGGCAAGTATCATGAGGCATTTACATTTTGTCGTCCATTGTATGGTTGAAATAAACATGGATGCAAATTTCGCATGTGGAAAAAGTAAGTACACCCCTACATTTATCACTACTTCAAATACCTAAAATTAGAATCAGGTGCACCAGCTCAGGTGCAAATGATGAGCACATCGTTAGAGAGGACCTTGGAGGAACCTGTCTTATTTAAACCTCAGACATTTAGTTTGGTTTGCTCTTTGTTGTTGAAGTGTGCGGCATCACCATGCCTAGATCAAAAGAGCTCTCTGAGGCCTTCAGAAAGAAGGTTATAGATGTAATGCCTACGATTCTGGGAAGGGATTTAAAAAGATCTCCAAACAATTTGAAATCAATCATTTGACTGTCCGGAACATCATCTTCAAGTGGAGAAGATTCCAAACAACTGCCAACTTGTTTAGTCCAGGCCGCCCCAGCAAGTTCAGCCCGAGAGCAGACCGGAAGATGCTGAAAGAAGTCTCTAAGAACCCCAGAATGTCATCACGGGACCTACAGGTAGCTCTTGCCACTGTTGATGTCAAAGTGCACGAGTCTACCATTAGAAAGAGGCTGCACAAATTTGATCTATATGGGAGGTGTGCCAGGAGGAAACCTTTGCTGTCCAGAAAGAACATCAGGGCAAGACTAAAGTTTGCCAATGAAAACCTAGGCAAAGACCAGCCCTTCTGGAACAATGTGCTCTGGACAGATGAGTCAAAGGTAGAGCTATTTGGTAGTGCTGTTAGCTAGATTCAAAATCCCGTCTCGGAACCGTCTCGATAAATTTTCAATTTTCATAACGGGATCTCGGATCGGCTCGGTTCCCGGCAAAGTAAAAAAAAAAAAAAAAAATAAAAAAAAATAATAAGGCTTCAAAAATAATGGACTTTCATTACAATATATAAACAACAATGAAAAAAATTCATTTCTGATGTTGAGTACTTAAATTCTGACTTAGCTTCCATTTACCGGGATGAAATAAAATACACCGCCTACATGCAGATGATCGGCCACCGACGGGATCGGGTTATCTCATTACAGTTTGTATTGTCGTGTAATTTCTTGCTCAGAATGTCAGAGGGAGAAAATATTTCTGCCCAGGCATATTCGAGTCCCGGTTGGAGTTTCATTATCATTTTGTGAGTTGTGATCGCCAAGGGGCTCGCTACCCCCCCCCCCCCCCCACCCCGTTCCCCTCCCCTCCCCCGCCCGGCAATGCCGGGTACTTCTGCTAGTAAATTATAAAGCAGGCGGTGTAGTGATCACCCCCCCCCCCCCCCCTCCTCCTTATTTTGACTCTGTGACTAAAGTAAACGTAATCAACTTATCAGGCCTAAAGTTGAGATAAGATAACCAAAATACTTTCACATTCAAACCGTCAAACCAAACCCCGAGGGATTCTTACAATTTATAGATTTAGCGTTGCAATTAAACATAAATGTTCATCAAAAACTAATTTCATAAAACTACATAATGTATTGTACTTGTATTAATACATTGTGTGTAGAATAATCCGTTATAAACGTGTTTTTAATCTAAATAAACATCGTCGCTCCATTCACGGGGCTCGAGCGAGTCCCTCGATATTAATGTGCAAAAGACCATAGCAACCACATTCCGTAACTCGTCTCCAAGGACGGACACGTGACCGCAGTGGGGCGGGGCGAGGCGGAGTGATACAGCGGAAGGATTCAACGGTTTAAATAAAGCCGCGATGAGGCGGATTTTCATTGGGACCTTTATCCTGATGTCGTTACCTCCGCCACCAAAGGTCGATGGAGATTATGTTTTCACTCCTGTCTGTTTGTCCGTTTGTTTGTGAACACAATATCTCAAAAAGTTGTGGACGGATTCGGACGAAATTTTGTGGAGATGCAGCGTATGTGACAAGGACGACATGATTAGATGTTGGTGAAGATCCGGATCCGGATTCGGATTCGTTTGCAGTGCATTGTTTGTTGACGAGGGGAAAATCCTGGAACAGTGAGTTTACTTTATCTATCATCGTTTGTGTCAGTTCAGCTGCACTTGCGAAAAATGATGCTTGTGCAGAAGCAGAGTAATGAAAGCAAGGCTCAATAAATGCCTCTATTATGGAAAATATCTGCAAGAAGTTGGAATTTTAACCGGGATTTTTTTACCGAGAAATTGCGTCAATCAATTTATCTCGGGACCGTCCCGAGACCGTCTCGAAAGCCGAAACCGCCGGGATTTCGTCCCGGTCTCGGCTCGGTTGACAGCCCTACTATTTGGCCACAGTACCAGAAGACATGTTTGGCAAAAACCAAAGACAGCATTTGACCACAAGAACCTGATACCAACTGTAAAGCATGGTGGTGGAAATATGGTTTGGGGCAGCTTTGCTGCATCAGGGCCTTGGCAGCTCACCATCATAGAATCCACTATGAATTCTTCATTGTACCAGAGGGTGCTTGAGGATAATGTGAGGCCATCTTTCGGAAAGTTGAAGCTCAACCGAAGGTGGACCTTGCAACATGACAATGACCCTAAACATACCAGTAAATCCACCAAGGAATGGCTGAAAAGAAAGAAATAGAGGGTTCTGGAATGGCCAAGTCAAAGCCCGGATCTAAATCCCATCGAGATGTTGTGGGGGGATTTGAAACGAGCTGTGCATGCAAGAAACCCCTCAAGCATCGCACAGCTGAAAGAATTCTGCATGGAGGAGTGGGCAAAAATTTCTCCCAGTCGGTCAGAGACTGGTAGACAGTTATAAGAAACGCCTACTTGAGGTTGTTTCTGCCAAGGGGCAATACCACCTATTAGAGCCAAGGGTGTACTTACTTTTTCCACATGTGAGATTTGCATTTATGTTTAAATTTAGATTGTACAATGGACTACAAAATGTAGATGTTTCATATTTGTTGTGTTATATCACCTTTATCTGTCGGTGTTGTTGAGGTGAAGATCGAATAGCTGTGTTGAAATATGTTGGAAAAGTCAAAGCTTTGCATGGGGTGTACTTGCTTTTTCACGTGACTGTATATATGTATAATATTCTCTGGAGCTCAAAGGAAGAAAGAGCAGAGGAGGAGGAGAAAGCAAGGAAAGTAAGGGTAATGAGGGAAACAGAAGTGAGGGAGCAAGGGAAGAGGAGGAAAGCATAGCAAGGGAAGCAATGGAAATGGAAGCGAGGGAAGAGGAGAAGTGGGAAGAAGTGAAAGCAAGGTTTGAGAAGGAAATTAAAGCAAGGAAAGCAAAGGTTGAGAAGGAAGCAAGGGCAGCATGGGATGAGGAGGAAAGGATAGCAAGGGTAGCAAGGGAAGAGGAGGAAAGGGTAGCAAGGGCAAAAAGGGTAGCAAGGTTGGCAGCAAGGGTAGCAAGGGCAGCAAAGGAAGGGGTAGTAGGAGTAGCAGGGGCAGCAAGGGAAGGGGTAGTAGGAGTAGCAGGGGCAGCAAGGGAAGTCGGGAGTAGCAGGGGTAACAAAGGAAGAGGAGGAAGTAAGGGCAACAACAGAAGGGGTGATAAGGGCAGCAAGGGAAGAGGTAGTAGGGGTAACAACGGATGAGGAGTGAATACATGGAAATAAAGAACATATTATAGATGATAATGATGATGGAATCGATAAAAATAATTATATATTAAAATTAATTAATTTCAAATTAAATAAAAAAATTATTTTTCTGAAATGTACTCGAGATTAATATTATGATAGGTAATGCCACCCCTTCTTCCTGTTGTTAAATCGGTTTGTATTCCTCGGGTTTCTATCTTTATCCAATTTTTGTCTTTCTTTATCATATAAACTATCGCTTTGCTATCATATAGTTTCTTTAGTATTGAAATCGTGTATTTGTTGTATGCTATTTATGCTTTCACATATATCATTATCCTCACCAAGCGGGTAATAATCTTCTTTTTGAGTGAGTTTTAAATTGGATAGGTCTTGTAGATTTATTTAAAAGGCCCAGTTATACCCTAAATCAGGCATATCATACCCCCATCTTTTATGTATCCCTGCGCATCCTAAGAGCGTGACCAAGGTTGGCGTCAGGAAGGGCATCCGGCCATAAAAACATTGCCTCAAACAGGGAACCATGATTGTAATGGGGCCCGCAAGGCTAACCCCCGCTCTAGCGGGGAAAAATGGCCTTAAAAAAACGATCATATATATATATATATATATATATATATATATATATATATATATATATATATATATATATATATATATATATATATATATATATATATATGTATATATATATATATATGTGTGTGTGTTCAAAAAGTATCCGACCTTTATTTTTCGTGCGTAAAAAAAAAAGAAGCTAGGGAGGCGTTGATTGGTGCACGTATGTAGGCGATCTTAATGCGCACGCGTGAATTTTTTCCCACCTGCAGAAGCTGTCATTCGACGGCAGACCGCCGATGAGTGAGGACATGTAAGTGAGCGCCGTCGTATTTTCGTTTTTGACAAAATGACGGAAAAACTTGAACAACGCTACTGCATCAAATTTTGTGTTTCATCAAACTTGCATCAAAACTGCAACTTGGTTTCTGGGTCGTACCCTTAAACCCAGGACTCATCGCCAGTGATCACTGTGCTGAGTAAGCTGGGATCGCTGTTCACAGTCTCCAGCATGTCCTGTGTGATCTCCAAACGGAGTTGCTTCTGCTCAATCGTTAGCAGCTTTGGTACGAACTTCGCTGAGATTCTCCTGAAGCCCAAATCCTCCTTCATAATGGAATGAACGGTGTTGAATCTTGCGGATCGTTTCCACTTGGGAATCGCCAAGCTTTACACAAAATTTGATGCAGTAGCGTTGTTCAAGTTTTTCCGTCATTTTGTCAAAAACGAAAATCCGACGGCGCTCACTTACATGTCCTCACTCATCGGCGGTCTGCCGTCAAGTGACAGCTTCTGCAGGTGGGAAAAAATTCACGATCGTGCGCATTAGGATCGCCTCCATATGTGCACCAATCAACGCCTCCCTAGCTTCTTTTTTTTTACGCACAAAAAATAAAGGTCGGATACTTTTTGAACACAGTAGTATATACATATATACATATACAGTCACGTGAAAAAGTAAGTACACCCCTACATTTATCACCATTTCAAATACCTAAAATTAGAATCAGGTGCACCAGCTCAGGTGCAAATGAGTCGAACATCGTTGGAGAGGATCTTGGAGGTACCTGTCTTATTTATACCTCAGACATTTAGTTTGGTTTTCTCTTTGTTGTTGAAGTGTGAAGATGTTGTGAAGATGGTGTTGTTGAAGAAGATGTGAAATTATTCTCCGGTGAATGCTACCTGAAGCGACAGAGAGGGGTCTGGACCCCACCATGCCCATTGGTTTGGATGCTGCATGGAAGCCTGGTGTTGGCTTAGCGGTTAGGGTGCCGGCTTGGGATCCTAGGATCCTGGGTTCGAATCCCGGTCGATCGCTGAATTAACGCCAGGGGGGTTGACTCAGCCTGTCATCCTTCCAAGGTCGGCAAATTGAGGACCAGCTTGCTGGGATGAATGATCCCGGTGTGTACCCCGATTTAGAATAGGCACACCGTATCCCTGCGCATCGTAAGAGCGTGACCAAGGGTTGGCGTCAGGAAGGGCATCCGGCCATAAAAACATTGCCTCAAACAGGGAACCATGATTGTCATGGGGCCCGCAAGGCTAACCCCCGCTCTAGCAGGGAAAAATGACCTTAAAACGATCATTCATTCATTCATTTTGTTGTTGAAGTGTGCGGCGTCACAATGCCGAGATCAAAAGAGCCCTCTGAGGCCTTCAGAAAGAAGGTTATAGATGCCTCCAAGTCTAGGAAGGGATTTAAAAAGATCTCCAAACAATTGGAAGTCAATCATTCGACTGTCCCGAAGATCATCTGCAAGTGGAGAAGATTCCAAACAACTGCCAACTTGTTCAGGCCAGGCCGCCCCAGTAAGTTCAGCTAGAGAGCAGACCGAAAGATGCTGAAAGAAGTTTCCAAGAACCCCAGAATATCATCACGGGACCTACAGGTAGCTCTTGCCACTTTTGATGTCAAAGTGCACGAGTCTACCATTCGAAAGAGGCTGCACAAATTTGATCTACATGGGAGGTGTGCCAGGAGGAAACCTTTGCTGTCCAGAAAGAACATCAGGGCAAGACTAAAGTTTGCCAATGAACACCTCGGCAAAGACCAGCACTTCTGGAACAATGTGCTCTGGACAGATGAGTCAAAGGTTGAGCTATTTGGCCACAGTACCAGAAGACATGTTTGGCGAAAACCAAAGACAGCATTTGACCACAAGAACCTGACACCAACTGTAAAGCATGGTGGTGGAAATATTATGGTTTGGGGCAGCTTTGCTGCATCAGGGCCTGGGCAGCTCACCATTATATAATCCACTATGAATTCTTCATTGTACCAGAGGGTGCTTGAGGATAATGTGAGGCCATCTGTCGGAAAGTTGAAGCTCAACCGAAGGTGGACCTTGAAACATGACAATGACCTTAAGCATACCAGTAAATCCACCAAGGAATGGCTGAAAAGAAAGAAATGGAGGGTTCTGGAATGGCCAAGTCAAAGCCCGGATCTAAATCCCATCGAGATGTTGTGGGGGGATTTGAAACGAGCTGTGCATGCAATTGTGCACGCTGTGCAACAATTTTTTGTTGAATAAATTATTGCAAAGTCAATTTCTCCATTGTTTTTTGTTCAATTAGATCACCTTTATCTATAGATACTGTTTAAATGAAGATCAAATGTTGATATGTCCACATATGTTAAAAAGATTTTAAAAAACATTTCATGGGGTGTTCTTACTTTTTCCACATGCAAAATTTGCATTTATGTTTATTTAAATTAAACAATGGACTACAAAATGTAAATGTTCCATGATATTTGTTATATTATATCACCTTTATCTATCAATATTGTTGAAAGGAAGATCAAATCGCTCCATGTTGAAAAAGTCAAAACTTTACATGGTGTGTCCTTACTTTTTCACGTGACTGTATAATGTATATAGTGTTGTGGTTTTGAGTTTTGTACAATAAAGGTTAATTTCCCCCTCATAGTTTAGTCACAATACAACACGTAGCCTCGCGATAGTTCAGTTATTTCTTAGTATGTGTAAGAATAGTCCTTTTCCTGTGTTAGTTTTGCGTTGAATAGAAAAATGAGAGTTAGGTTTCCATTGCTTATGATGCCTCGATTCTTTGGTTGGTTTGGCGCGAAATACCACGAGGCAGGCCTGGCAAGTCGAGGCAAGAACGAAGGAGGGCGGAGGAGAAGCTGACGGTAAGCACGAGCCGCCAATCAGGGCTCGAAGGGAGTGGCTGTGGCACTGCGTCACAAGGCGTGGTTAGAACATTCGAGGGGGCTAAGGGTGTGGCAATAAACACCTTTGCGAACAGCCA